>NC_046676.1:19536969-19840000 GCF_003369915.1 Drosophila miranda
AAATATATAGAGAGAGTGCTGCTGTCTGTTGTGGTATTTACAAAAATGCTTCGATGTCGTCACTCATATATGTACATATGTATGCATATAAATAATAGGGCTAGTATTTATATATATACAGACATATGTAGGCATATATGACCTAATCGTTTTCAAAACTAATTAAGTTAAATGGTTTTGTATATAAGTACTATATATGCGTGTATATATGTATATATTAATATAAAGTTATGTAATACGTTTAAAAAGTTTCTTTTGGTTTTGGTTTTTCTGGAAAAAGTATTTTTGTTTACGGTTTAAGGTTTACGGTTTACGGTTTACGGTTTACGGTTTACGGTTTACGTTGAATGTACTCTCGCATTCGAACTGTACTGTTGTCGGTTCCGTTATCTCTGATGCAATTTGATTAATACGTCTCTTAGATCACTAATATTACACTAGTTGCTGTTTCCCTCGCTCGCTTCCGGAACCGCCTTGAAAATGCTACGTCACGGAGATCCGTTTCCCGATCCCCATCCGTTACACACTCTAAGATTAAACAATTAATTTAGCTCCTAACTCTTTGGTTTGTTAACGACTAGAACATAGGTAGAGAAGGAATCCGTTTCACGTTTTATGCATATCGTCTAAGTTTTTGTTTTAGTTTTGGTTTTGGTTTTGCCTTTGTTCGGGCCCCGGGAATATGCCTCGCCCACTGCCCTGGTCTCACCTGCGGGGGCTGCACGCAAAATGGTTAAATGGTTCTATTAAAGGATACATATTGCTTAGGGGATTGCAGCAGCGGCAGTGGCAGTGGCAGAGGGCTGGCAGGCAACCACGGGGGGTATTACAGGGATTTTATGACTGACCCCAAACTAATGGAAATACTAATGCAGAGCAACCACAGAAATCAACACAGCGCAGAACTGACAACGATCCGATGCGATCTAAGTGGGACTTTCCGCCTTAGAGCCGGCATTCGAATTGTCTTGCATTTGAGCGAGTGTCTTGAACTTTTGAGAGTTTAGGAATCTGAAAGAGACGATAATGGATCAGTGCCATTCTGTCCCCCAGAGGGACTAGATCAAACGGACGCCACTCACCTCTGATATGAGTCTCTGTGCATTAAAGTGTAGATCTGTATTTGAGCTTCGTCGAAGGTGTGCGTCGTGGGCTCGATCATGTTACGGTTGACGATCTCGCGCACCCGCGAATCCAACGACACCTCCCTCGGCGACAGGATCGAGATGTAGTCCTCGTATATCAGGCGCGCCTTCTCTTCGACCACCTCGGCGCTGTTCTCCATCTTGAGGTCCTCGACGGCCAGCCAGAACAATATGTTCTCCTCACTGAATTCGCTGCGCAGGAAGTTCTGGAATACCTTTCGACCAGCTGCGGAAAATATAGAAAATAGTAAGCATACGGCTCAGAGTGGAATATTTCCTTTGCATGCTCACCTGAGCTCTTCATCAGCTTGTCAAAGCTCTTGCCCCAGCTACGGATTTCCTCCAATGTGGGTCTGCAACGGAAATTGATGTTAAACAAAGTATTCCACTTGAAAAAAAAACACTTATTTCTGTAAAGGTAACTTACTGTTCGCCGTCTAGGAATTCGGAATTAGCGAGATCACGCTTTGTGGGCGCATTTTCATCGGCATTCTTGATGGCCAGACTGTAAAAAAAGGAAAATATTGTAGATGATATAGGTTTTCACTGATGTACATTGGTTTTGATCTGATCTGAATTGGAACCAATTCTAGACAGTCCCAGGTGAGAGCTATGCGATCTTCATATCGATATTGGTGCTATATATATCTGATATTTGCTTTTTACTACTCATATTAGCCGTAGCTTGTTCTCCGCACATCCGTCACCCTTTAAAGTAGACTACGATTTGGGCTTGACTACTCTCTGGCTCATAGTGAATAGGGAAGCCACTTCTGCATACATATGTACATACGGGGCAACAAAACAGACATACATATGTATGCTGATATGTATATCGTATGCGCATAGATACAAGTATATCTATAAAGTGGCTAATGCCATATCAACGAAGCACTCGAACTTGACAAAGCTCCGTTATCTGCTTGACAGCTATCAAAGCGACACGACCCGACTCGATTCGATTCGATTCGTTGCCCCCAATGCCCAATCAAGTGCGTATGGATGTATGCATGAATCCAATTGTGGCATGTACCGAAGCGTGTATAAGAATGTGTGACCAGCCAAACACACAAAGGTGCGGAGGGATCCGCAAGACTATAGGAGGAGGGCTAAAAGACTTTCGTTTTCATTCACGAAAAACGAATGCAACACTTCGAGGAGCCATCCAGCCACATACTTATTTATATTTGATTTAAACAGTGCCCCATCCAACCGGACGTAGAGCTTTTCCCTGCCCAATCTTTGGCGCTCCCGAAATTGTGAATGAATGCGGGAGAGCAGAAGTCAAAGAGCGGGGGACTAATCAGCGAGAGAGAGCTTTAACCGCGGAGCGTTGCCAGAGGCGAGAAAAATGCCTCCCATCTGCTTCTGCTTCTCCTTCTAGCGAGTGTGTGCGTGTGTGTCTGTTGGTGGGTGGGCGGTTGGGTGTAACTTACCATTTTCCCCTGTTTTAGCGGTTGTTTTTATTACAGTTGTAGTTGTGGTTAAGCGGTGACGAGGATGAGGACAGGAACGGGGATAGGTACCCGTGGAGCAGCACCAGAAATGAGGAAAGAAATTGATTTCGTTTTAGTGGGTAATACAAAATAATGAGGTGCTCTCAAGGATACTCACCAGGAGCAGGAACAGCAGCAACACCAGCAGAAGCAGCATGGCTTCTGCGACTGCGGCCGCTGCAACGTTGCCGCATTCGACTCTTGCAGCACATTCGAGGTGGCACTGGCTGCCGTGACGCCGCCGCCCCCAACTGACACGGACACGGAAACGGCACTTTCGCTGCCCCCTCCTCCGTTGCCGTTGCCATTCCCATTCCCGTTACCGTTACCGTTGTTTCCGTTGCCATTGCCCCCGCCATTGGCGCCATTGTTAGCAGCGCTCTGTGGTGTGGATGCAGTCATTCCGCCGCGCAGTCGACACCCACTAGGCAGCTCCGAAATGGTACAGGACATTTGGCCCTTTGCTATAGATGGAGGGGGACGATAAGTAACATGAGGGAAAAGGGATGAAGTAGGGGGTCAGCACCACTTACCTGCCCTTTTAAATTTGAAGTTGACTCTAGCGCTGGCGTTGGTGTTGTGGCTGCCACAGCTGGCAGACCGCCCACTGCCACTGACCTACCCACTCACTGGCTCCCTTGTTCTCTCGCTCGCTACTGCTCTCTTGCTCTCTCAATTCTATGCTCTCTTCCTTCCTCCCGCTCACTCGCACTCTTTGGGCAGGCAGCGATGGCAATGTGGTGGAGAGCCGAAACCGTTACGTATTTATGTTTTTGCTAATAATTTTTTATCGAGTGTGCTCCAGCTCTTCTACTGGTTTCTCTCTTTCCCGTTATCGTTCGATTTCCTTTAGCTGGCGCTCTCTGCTTCTTGTATGGCAATCGTAACTGTTACCGCTCCTTCAACTTTCCTTCCACTTGTGATTTTACATGCCTTGAGGAGCAGCAAATATTTTTTTGGCTTGATCTTCGGCTTACTTGGGGATTCTTTTGTCTCTTTTATGGAATTTTGACCGCCAAATTCATTCGCATTCCTAAATAGGTTGACCCTCCTTCACCTGCTGCTCCACCCTCCTGCTCTGCTCCGTTCCTTTGTGCGTGGGATGGCTGGCTAGCTGGACTGGCTGGCTGTCTGGCTTTGGGTGGTGTTGGGTGGGTGGGCGCCCTTAGCATTTACATATTTTGTTGTATTTACGGCATACAAATTACAAACGACTCAATCACTGCACGCAGTGAACCTGCCCTGAACCAAGGGGCACATTTACACCCAAAAGCGTTACGAAATTTATGAGCAGCTGGAGCTGGCTCTCTCCCGCTCTTGCTCTCTCTCTATTTTTTGGTTAAATTTTATTTATTTCTTTTGCTAGTCATTACACGGCGGACTCACTCCCGTGTGCGTCTGTCTGTGTGTGTGTGGGAACGCTTTTGTGGGATTCGATTGGCGGCGACGGAGGTCGGGCTGATGGGGCGTATGCGTGATTCTCTCCCTCTGTGTGTCTCTCTTTCCTTGCGGGGGTCTCGCCTGCTGTCTCTGATTGTTGTTCCTATTTTTGTTGTTGTTGTTGCAACAGCTGCAACTTGTACCGTACTGCACTATCAACAGAACGTTGTGCTGTCGTTGTGGCGGGTATTTTTGGGGGGATCTTGGATCGTTGCTTTATCACAAAATCAGCTGGTGTTGTTGTTTTGTTAACAGTTAGCCACTATCTCTCTCCTTTCCACCCCCTTCTCTCTATCTCACTATTTATCTCCTTTTTTTGTGTTGTGCGCTTCCGTTAATATTTTCACTCACTCTCTCTCACACACACACACACACATGCAGTGTGCTTTGGTTTTGACAGCGTTGGTTGTTGGTTAATGGAGGGGTCTGGGTGGGAAGGGTATTCGATGGAGCAGGGGTGTGAGTGGGCAAGGAGGGGACACGGGCAGGGGCACGGGCGCGGGCGCGGGCGCTGTGTCTGTATGTATTTAGGAGCAACGAGTACATACGAATTTCTGCCTTGCCACAGCCACTAAAATATACCCGTATTTGTATTCGTATATCTCTATTTTTTCACTGTTTTGCTAGCGCCTAAATTTCGACCCCCAATTCCGATTGAGATTTCCAAACCGATTGGATTCGACCCGATCGGTTCAGTTCCGATTCGTTTTACTACACGGAAACTGCAGTTTTCATTTGAGGCACTCTGGGATGGCGGAAAAACGTATTCCACAATCTCCGGATTCACATTTCGGTTGCTGCCATATTTTGGGCTCCGCGGCGACCACACATTATTGCCGTTTCATTTCCACTGCAGCACAAACACATACACAAACGAGCCTGTGCGTGTGTGGGATTTTTTTCTGCGATAGCCAGAACACAGAACAGAACCCACAAATCCTCCTCGACGGCGGGCGCGAGCACAAGTGTCGGACGTGTTTCTCTTCGCTCTGGCAAAAGGCTGATTTCCAAGCAGTGCCATGGCAGCGCTTGATTTTCCAATGCGCGCACATTCCCACACCACTCCTCACCCAGAAAGATATGCCTGGCGGCGCCAAAGGTGCCCACAGAGAGAGCGAGAGAGAGATTAAGCAAGCGAAAGCTCCGCTCCTCCACATAGCTATACAGTTTGAATTCCTGGCACAATATTCACACATGTGCGCGAGTTTCGCAAAAGCGCAAAAAGCTCTCTGGAATTCTTTGAGGGAAATGAGCTTTCGCCAGGGCTGCAGTTTCTGCCTGCGACCTTATCGATGTCAATAAACGCAAGAAATGATTTGGTTCCATTAAAAATTAATATATTCACTATCAAAATTTCACACAATTGCCACGAAAGGGCACAAGGGTACTGTTCTTCTATGTGAACAGGCGGATGGTGCAGTCGGCACCAGTGGAGAACACCCACGGCTGAACGGGATGCCAGTTGACGTCCAGTACGCCGAACTCCTCGCGTTTTTCGTGCGTCTGCAGCTTCTTCAGCGGCACAATTAATGGATTCTGCAGCAAATCACTAAAGGAAAGAATCAAAATTATAATTAATTCCTTCGTTATTCAGTGCCACTCACTTGTAGACCATTCCGTGGGAGACAATGACAGCCTGGTCGTCGCTGCCAGACGCAAAGAGCGGATACCGGAGATGGAAGGCCACACTGCGCACGGCATTGCGATGGAGGCGCATGGTCTGGTAGGGCTTGGTTGAGAGGTCCAGATCGAACCACAGCATCTTCTTGTCGTATGTAGAGACGAGCAAATTGTCGCCCTTCGGGTGAATGGACATGCCCGAAATCCACTTGGAGTTAGTCAGCAGCTTCTTGATAAGTTCTTGCTTGACCAAATCGTAGATGCGTATATTGTGCTGGGTCTAAAAGAGGACAGATTTGTAGTATCCAATGAATTATAGGAGCAACGTCATAGTATTCTTACCGCTACAAAGAAGCACGGCTTCACCGGATGGAAGAGCACGCACTGGATCAAGCCCTTGCTCTTTGAGAAGGGTATCTGAGAGCGTCGCTTGGAGAGCTGATGTATCAGGGCCGAGCGATTGGCGCCCTCGGGCATCACCGTGGCCAAGTAGTCGCCGCGTCCATGCCAAGTCACTTGTCGAATGGGCTTAAAGTGAGTGATAATCACTCTGACGCCCTTCTCCTGATCGGCGGCCTCCGCATTGGCCCACTGCACTGCCGTCTTGATGCGCTCGTTCTCGATGACGTCCAGAACTGGGGCCTCGGCCAGCAAGTCATCGGTCTTCTTCACGAGGAGCTTGTCACCAACCTTCGGGTTGACCAGCAGCAAACGACTGCCGGTGGCTACCGCAATGATGGAGAGCTTGGCATTGGGACACCAGGCCACACAGCGCACCACGTCCTCGGTCTCAATGGTGCGGATGCACCGACCTGTGGCAATTTCCCAAACTGCAAGAGGGGGGCAAATGGTTAGCGATCAATTATGAGAATTTGATAGGACCAGTTACACTTACTCTTGACCGTCTTGTCGTCGGAGCCGGACACGAGGTACTCGCCCTTCGGTTCCACGCTGACGGACCGCACAAGATCTGTGTGGCCACGGTAGACCAGACTCTCGACTGTGGGGAATGGCTGCAGATCGCGCGGTGAAGGCAACTTGGGGATGAGGTACTCTGCATCGATGTTCAGCTTGACGCGCTTGGCACGTGGACACAAGTACAGATCAAGGCAGCGCAAGAAACGTTCGCGAAGGTAGCGCGAGTAGGCGGGCACCTCACGCAGCGACTTGAATTTCTGCGGCATGAAGTGCAACTTTCGCCTGTGAGGCTCGTCCTTCAACTTGTGCCACTCCTTGGCCTCCTTCTCGTCGAAGAGATACTCTGGCGGCGGGTTGTAGGACTCGGCGTGCCCTGGCAGGTCGCGCTTGGGCGCTGACACGGGGTCGTGGATGCGGCGCATCTGTTCCCGACTGGTGTCCGTCTCCCACAGCATGTAGAACTTGGGGCCGCGCTTCTCCTGCTTTTCCCGCTCCACCTCCTCGGTGGTCTTCATCCAGCCCATCTTGAGGGCGTGCACCATGCGCGAGACGGTCTTTTTCTCTGACCCTGAGGGAAGGAAGGAGCGCTTGTGGTCGGGAACGTTCTTGATGGGCATCTTCTCCACCTCCGAGGTGAACCATTCGATCCAGGGCGCGTACTCGTCGTGCTCTTCGTTGGGTATGCGGCCCGAGTTGATGCGCTTGATGAGAGCAATGTCGGCATCTGTGAGCAACACCTCCTGACCAGTCAGCGGATCCTTGACAGTACGCCAAAAATTCGGGTCCTCGATCTTGCGCAGGAAGTCATCAATTTGATCGCCCTTCGGTGGCTTTACAATCTTCTTGGCATCCCAGTCGTAGCCAATGTGCTTATATTCGTCATACCAGTGCATCGGAATGTTGCCAACAGTGTTGCGGATGTCCTCCTCGTCGGAGGTGTCCGAGTCTGCGTATTCCACCTTTGAGGGATCCCTTGCAGGAACCACTGGTACAACTTTATTACTGCTGGTGGGCTTCTCTTGTGATTTTTTGATAGACTTTGACGTTGTGGCAGCCTCTTCATCATTTTTCTTGCTCGACTTTTTAGCATCGGCATCTTCTTCTTCTTCGTCTTCTGCGCTCTCTTCGTCTTCGTCATCGTCTCCCGAGCTGCCTTCGGCACCTTTCCTACCCAAATAGTTGCCTTCTTCATCACTTTCGAATTCTAGATCCTCGCTGCTGTCTGTCTGATATTCCTGGTCTATGCCCTCATCGTCGGTGGAGTCTTCGCCAGGATCTTTCACGGCTTGCAGCAGATCCTTTGAAAATACTGGCATTAGACTGAATCCTAAAGTTGCATTTTGGCTCGCTTACCTCCTCCTCCTCATTGTCGGAAGATTCGTGGCTGTCCGGTGCTTCATTTTGTGGCTCTGGCTCTTTTACTTTCCGCTTAATTGTTAGTTTTTTAGTCATTTTTAGAAAACAAAACTAACGCGGCGCACGTGTTGTAGTCAGCGATAGTAATGGGTGATGGTAAAACGATTGTGCGGCAACTATCGAATCGATTTCGATGTAGTGTAGCCCTGGACACGAAAATATGAGAAATACCAGCGTTCGCCCACATACCCTAGCGCCATTTACATATTTTTTTAAGATTGAAATTGTCAGTGGAATTACAGGCCTTACGTGTATAATAGCTACTGCCTAAACAAGCAATAATCCTACCCGGAAAAAGACACCACATCGCTACAAGCGAACACACAACAACGCTGCCCTTACTCATCCGAAGAAGCTATATCTGCTGATTCCATCGATTTGACAGTCACCGAAGCACACACACACATCGTTTGTGGTAGTTGGGCAAACAGAGAGCACACAGACGAAGAAAAAAATGACTGCGCCTCGACGTCTTCGAAAAGAGCTGTGCGATTTGCAAGATAATACATTGAAATCCTTCCGCGACATTAAGGCCGACGATGAGAACCTGCTGCGCTGGACTGGCCTGATTGTACCCGACAATCCGCCGTACAACAAGGGCGCCTTCCGCATCGAGATCAACTTTCCGGCCGAATATCCGTTCAAGCCGCCAAAAATAAACTTCAAGACGCGGATCTATCATCCCAACATCGACGAGATGGGGCAGGTCTGTCTGCCAATCATCAGCACCGAGAACTGGAAGCCGGCTACGCGCACGGAGCAGGTTGTCCAGGCTTTGATAGCCCTCATCAACGACCCTGAGCCCGAGCATCCACTTCGCGCCGAGCTAGCCGAGGAGTTCCTCAAGGACAGAAAGAAGTTCGTGAAGAATGCCGAGGACTACACCAAGAAGCACAGCGAAAAACGTCCGGCGGATTAGTGCTGTGGCCATGGCGAGCCGCCAACAAACAACAAACGAAGACAGATGACGAAACCAAACTAAACCCCATCCCATTATTTTCATCCCCCTTCGAGTGCACGCCGGGTGCGACGGAGGGCATACAAATTATTTCACGCTTAGTCTACGAGTTCTCCCCATTTTGTGATTTTCAATTAGCTTTTTAATGTAACTTCGATTTTTGCAGTAGAAAGTTTCGCAATTCTCCCAATTCCAATTTGTAAGGATCAGGATCCGTAGGAAGGGTAGTTTTCTAATTGTAGCACTGTAATTTTATGCAAGAGAGAAATACAAGTTCGTTACATTAAAACACAACGCCATCGATGGGCGGCGCTTCTTTAATAGCGGACACAATCGACGGCTGCTCGACGGCAGCAGTGTCGATGGGCATCGGAAACGATTCCTCGCCTAGCATTCGGCGGAAGCAGGTCAGCAGCACGTTGTTGTTGTGCTGGATGAGTGCATTACTGAACTTGTTCTTCTGAAGCTCCTTGATTTGCACCAGACTGTGTATGGCCTCCTCTTCCGTCTCCCCAGTGTCGCTTTTGAGCAGGTCAAGAACTTCCTCTACGATCGCATCGTCCTCTCTCATGCTTGGGCTGCTCAGGGTGATCGTTTGCAATTGGTTGGTCTCGAAGTGGGTCTCCTGATAGACAGATTCCACAAGAAACAGCAGCACGGAGGCAGAATAGTGGGTAAGGAACAAGAACTTGTGGAAGACAATCTTCTGTGGCCGCTGACCGCGCACGCACTCTAAAAGCGCCACAAAGAACCGACGCTGAGCACTGTGAAAGGTTTCCGTCTCCCCTTCCGTGCATGGCAGAAAGCTTAGTGTCTGGCTATCCAGCTGGCAGTTGGGAGAAGCTTGCCATATGGGGTCGAGATCGAAGGTGTCGAGTATGCGGAGACGCAGCAAAAGCACAGGCTCTGAAGCAAAAAGGCTGCTCTGCAGGCTTTTAACGGGTGCCCCCCTGGAAACACGCAAGGTCAGAGGCGCCACTCGATCTTTGGCATACCTATAGCTCGTAAGGCCATTGGGGCACTTCTCCAGTTGATTAAACTCACGGCGCAGGCAATATATCTGCTTGAGGAGATCGCCGTCCTTAAGCTTCTCTCGCTCTGTGTAGGAGCCACCATAAATGGGCACTGAGAATCCCAGGGCCTTGCTCGTCACCTCTTTATCCACGATGCACAGCTTATCGTCTAGGGGCTGCACCTTGTAGCGATTGTAGTACATGGAGGAGACCAGGCCGCGCAAGTGGTGCAGGTGCCGAAAATAAAGACGATCTTTGGACTCGTAGGCGTAAATGCTACTCTTAATGGCGTCCGTCTGAAGCTTCATGTACAGCCGACAGGCGATTTCATGCTGCATCATGAAGTCGTTGGGTATTTGGGATTTGGCAAACAGAGGCATGACCATCGCATCGTTTGGCTGGGCGAGTTTGGCTTGCATTTGTTCCAGCAGACGGGCCAGACCGGGCGTATCCTTCTGGTAATTCAGGCAGATTACATAAACCTCCGAATTGCCGCGCTTCGATGTAGCCGGCTTGTAGATGTGCACCTGCTCGAAGATGCAGTTGAGCATGTACAAAAGCGAAACGCTGCAGGCCTCGAAGAGTGTGAACATTTTGACTACGAACTTGCCGCCCGTCTTGAGTATTCTCAGCGCACAGATGGTCTCGGCAAAGAACAGGCGAACAACGATTTCCTCCTGGCAATCCGGTTGGGCAGCGCAGTCAATGGAGCCGTCGGCGGTGATCAGGTCCACGCCTCCACTGCCGTTGTCTTTGAAGTCTTCTGCACAGCGTTCGACCATATGTTCAATGTTGCTCACATTGATGAGATTTCCCGTGAGATCTTTGTGGAAGAGCCAATTATCCAGTGTGTGGAATATGAACCGGTCATCGGTTATCATCTCGTTCAAGGCGTTGCCCTCGTAGTAAGGATTTAAAGTAGTCGAGCGCCAGCGCCATTTGATCTAACAAAAGACTTGATAAATTGATTCCCCCATCAGTTCTGTTGCTACTGACCTCATCCTTTCCATATGTGCTGTGCAAGTAATGATTTAGGGCCGCAATGAAGGCCCCAGGAGCCTCGCAAAGATGGAGCGTGTTCACCACCGGCTCGGTCACCAGCGGATAGCGGTGCAAGCACTCAAAGAACTTGCACCAAGCGACGGTCACGAACTCCGCCTTGGTCTCGTTCTTCAGGCGCCACGGCACCTCGCCAGACGGATCGCGGCGATTCGTGTGCGAGCTCCACTCCTGCACCCCATAATCGTTCAGCTTGCTCTTGACCGAATTCAGTTGGTCCTTGAGATTCTGCAGCGCTTCGCACTGGTAATACTCGCTGAACAGAGGCTGCTCCTCCCGAGGCAGCTTCCAGACGCCATCGCCCCTCGGCTTTTGGTATTGGAACTTCTTTTCAAACAATTGTTCCAACTCCGATCTCAAGTTTAGCTTCGGCCCCATTATAATTTACAGTTTAAAAGAACTTAACCCACTTAACCCCCCTTATGGTTAAACAGATGTGCAACTTGAGTTAAGCCGCGGAAAATAGCACTGGTTTAATTCATATTAAAAAACTATTTTCAAAGCTGCTTTGAAACGTAATTAATGATGACTTTTTGTAAGATTTACATTTTTTGTATCTATTAATGCATTTGATTTATTCTGTGAATATAACTAGATCATGATACCTATTCTTGGGGTCTGTCAGCAGAAGCAAAGTTTCGCTTAGATGGAATTAAAATGGTGACTGACCAATGGATGCATTCATTATTTTAAATAATATCTTTTTTCCAAAGATTTGCGGATTCCGTTTTGAAAATGGAAAAAATATTGATGAGTTCGTTTAAATTTACCGATGTACAGAAAAAATAAACCGTAAATGGTCACGCTGCATGTGTTTGCTTACATTGTTTGTGGTCCCACTTAAAGATAGCTTGGTTGCAGACGATAGGTTTATAGAGGTGGTACCACAAATCGATAAAAGAGTAACTGAAAAAGTGGATTATTATCGAGTTTAAAAATTTCATCTTACATACATATATATCATTATTTCCACATTTTCCATAAATATATGTATGGATTGTAACAATTTTTAGTTTAAAAAAGAACAGAACAATTCCTAGATATTTCAATGATACAGAAATATTAATTTCTTTGTACGTGTACAACCTATTTTTATATTGCCAAAAAGCCAAATCAAAATGAAAAGATAAAATTTCTGTAAAAGAAAATTTACATTAAAGACTTTCCTTATAATCCAATTCCGTTCATGTGCAAGCTTATAGATTTCCATGAAACTTAAAAGTTGTATTCGACTAACCACTAAGTTTATTAAACTACATTTTTTTAAAGTCATACATTATGTTAAAAGAATGCTACTACAATCAATTTAGGATAGAAATCTCAAATAAGAGCATAATGATCCCTACTTTGGAGAAAGAATTACGATTTAATAAGTACGAAACCATCGCATAATATTATAAACTTAAAATCCTTCTGAATGGAATGTTTGTAAGCATTCTTCCTCACAACCATTTCCCCTTATCCAAGCCATTCCTTGCTCGTCCTACAAATTTTATTTATTTTACTGAACCAAAGATGGGATCACGATCACCAGCATAGCATTTCCCGTAGAAATCGCATTATTGATTAGGCACATGCCTCAAATACAAAATGGCTTATTAAAATTAATTTCTTCCATTCTAAAGATATATGTGTTGTAGAAAGCGCAAACATCCCGACATACATATGTATGTATGTATAAGGCTCCAAACTTTTAATAGACAAGGTTTTGATATTACGAAACAATTGGTCATCATCCGTGAGCATTTGGACTGTGCATATTAATCTCAGAATTATAAACGGACATGACACATACGGAAATGGGAGAAATTGTGAAAGACGAGTATTAAAGAATTACAGGAAAAAGCTTGTGGCGGCCTCCTCTGATATATTTACATACTTCCAGTTGGAATGCGGGGCTTAAATATACGTATCTATACATGTTATGTACATCTATCTGGTTGTTTCGGTTGTTTTGGCATTTCAATGGGTTTTGCTGTGGCCATATCGTTGTCAATGGGCTGTCTTTATACGTGCATGCGCTGCCGACTTTATGGCTATCAAAACGTGAGTCGTGTGCATATGAATAATAATATTCAAATGATGACTTTCCAAAGACTTCCAGACATCCACTGAATGACACACGAAGGAAGAGAGGTACACATGTACGTAGAATCCCAATAAATAAGAGACTATACCAGATACTTCTCAGGCTTAGAACAGTCCAGTGATTGGTATCGTCAGTGAGTAACATTCCCTGCTTTTCTATATACATACCTTTGAATGCGATTATATACATATCTGTAAGTATAAACGAAGTGTATACGAGTAATATACATAAGTGTAAGTCCAGAAAAGTATTTGTGTGTATATGTATATAGAAGACCGACACGTGACTGTTTTGTATAATCGGGCATAAATATCTGTAATGTAAGCCTATAGATGGCTCACAGAAAACTTGAGAACCTGAACCTGAACAGAACAGAACAAACGTCTGCCAGCCAGTTCGAAGTAATCGTCGTCTGGGGATCTATTCCCGCAGGTGGCTGGCTCTTCTCCTGGCGAGCGGAAGTAGCAGCGATCGATGGAAACATCCAACAGCGCGCATGCGCGCACGGATCACATCGCGGACACCGAGGCGAGCGGCCATACCAAATGCATTTTGGGTTTGTTTCGACCCGCGATGGCGGCGGCAAACGACGAAATTCCAAAACGGCAGTGACTCTGGGGGACGGGGACTCTATTCGATTCAATCCAAGTCGGACGTGGATTTGGACGGGAACGTGGACACGGCTTTTGTTGGCAACTAAGTTTTATTTCATTTCATATTTTTCTTAAAAGGGAGTTCATTAATATTCCGGGCAGGCGGCTGTGCGCTAAAAACGCTTAAGCGGCGTTGCAGAGGAGCGACGTCTCGGCTACGGCTACCTGTCGTTGGCGCATGTACAGGTAAAATGTGCGTGTGTGCGTGCCCGTGCACCAACACAAGTGTCTGCACCCCCACTTTGCCGGAGTGTGAGTGCACTGGCAACGGGTCTCGGTCTCGTCCCAGTCCCCGTTTTAGACATCGTTCGGTGTGTGTGTCTGTGTGCTTGTGTTTGTGAGCGAGTGTCAAATGCCAACTAATTGAAACTTCTTCAATTGCGGGCTACTTTGGGGCTGCGCTGCCGTCCGGCCCGAGGTGTGGTGCTGAGCCAGTCGCACGGCATCGAAATCAGTTGCCAATTAGTCTTCAGCGCCGACGGATTACAATTGTGGTTCGCCTTCGGCTTCGAGCCCACCAAGAGCACACACAGCTCAGAAGACCTGCTGCTAAGTGCTTTTCAAAATAACAAGCGTTTCATTGATAAATGCTGGTGTCTTGTGGCCGGGTGTCCGAGCCAAATGACATACACATATCGTCTTGGCCGAACCGAATCACTTGTGCCCTGTGAGAATGTTTATGTGAATCGTCGTCGCGCGTCTCGGATCGTACCGCATCTGTTGGTAAATTGGCAAGATGTCGGCATAGCTGAAGTTGAAAAGCGATCTTTGAGAACGCTATGCTGCATCTAGTCAGTTATTCAATGGAACAGTCAACAGATCGAGATTGCCGATGTTGGATAATTCTTTTATTACAGATTTGTATGTATATTGGCTGATTACAATGGATAATAAACCTTTTTTTCAGTTAATTTATGAAACGGAAACTGGCAGAATAGAGCCCTGCCTATGAGAAGAGGCTGCTTATCCATCAGACTTTTTGCCGGAACGATCAGAGCAGGATAAATAACAGCACCTGGTTCTGTTGGATACTAAAATTACTGGAGATATTTATGCTTAATGTGATGCCAAATATAATAATAATAATATAATAAATATTAAACTTACTTTCTAATTTGCTCTTTCATTTATTCTTTGGTTTGTTTGTTTAAAAAAAATCAATGCAAATCAAATTCCAAAGACTTGGCGGTAAATCGATACCCAATCGATAAGTCCGCTACGTTACAGTACGATTCAGTCGATACTATCGCTATCCAATATTCAATATTCAACAGGAACGCACCACATTTTGGACACGACTTTTTTCTGTACTGCAGCCATGGTAATTTGGAGACCCTGGTAAACAGCTGTTTGCACATGATAAACAAAACACAAATAATTTGTTGGAAAAACTTCTGAAGAGGTTAAATAAACAGATAAGTGACATTGAATTCTTTCATAAGTAATGGATAGCCAGGTAAGTGGGTATTTCAGCCTGTGGCGAAGTATTGCCCGCTTGTTGATTGTTTCTGGGCATTGCATTGTTTAAAAGAGAGAATTACTAGTACTATAGTGCCGGAGAGTGTGTCGAAATTATCGCTTCGCACTAATTAGTCGCCACGCTCGGTTATCAGAAACCCCATTGTGATAAATCTAAATACTCGAACAATACGTGTGTCTCAAACGGAATATAACGTTGCGATAATTAGGTATAGGAACTAAATGACGTAATTTACGTGGAAATACTACCAGAGGGCATGGGAGGATGTTTTTTTTCCTAATCCCAATTGAGAGGGCGTTTCAGTAAAGACACTTTATGGCCATTTGCAGGCACCGTTCGATGATCTGCTTGTGGACATTGTAGACAATGCCTGGCGTATGGAAGTTCTGCCTTTCGATCAGATACTAGTGCCACTCGAAAAGCTCCCCGATCCGGAGGCCGATGGTGGTGATTCACATTTGACTCTAAGCGAGCAGGTGAGCGACGATAATTTTGGTTTAGGGTTTGCCAAACACTACGACCTGTTCGATATATATTCCAGGAACAAAAGTGGACTGATTTGGCGCTGGGTTCGCTGGCACCCGATTCAGCACTGATCGATCAACTTAATATTACATCCATCTAACCAAGGACGAACAGTCCGCGGGCGAGCACCAACTCGCCCACCTTTCTAGCCCCCCCAAGTTTTATACTAAACACAAACACCCCACCAGCATGAATAACAACAACAGCACAAGCAACAACACTAGCACAAGCACTAGCATCCACCACCAGCACCTGCATTCGCCCACCAAACTCACGGAATTCGCGCGAAACTTTGAAGACAAGCCAGAATCGCTCTTCGGCCGTGTGGTGAACAAGATCCAGAATGTCTATAACCAGAGCTATAACACCGTCAACGACATATCCAGTGGCAGCAGCCCGAGCACCAGCAGCAGCACTGGCGCTCAGACCATTCAGGTGGGCAAATCCCAGTTCTACAGCGAGAACAAGACGCCCACCATTGAAGTTGCGGATGTGGAGGACAGCTTGTCGTCCAGCCTCAGTTCGAGGCGACCACAGCCGCCGACAACGCTGAGTTTGCGGGCAGACAGCGAGTCGCGCAGCACTGGCAATTCGAGTACCACAGCCGAAGAGTCCGAGGCCAACGAGCGTGTCGATGTGGCGCTGAGCAGCGAAGCGAATCAAGGGCGCACCGTTTCCAACGTGCTGAAGCTCATCAGCAACATTGGTGCAACAAAAAACAATAACGTGAGTGAGACTGCACGACTGCATTTTTTCAAGAGCTGCTGCAATTATAATTATTACTCATTTGTTGCAGGATCTACGCAATTACAAAGACACGGAGCTGCAGAGGTTCTGGATGCCCGATTCCAAGGCCAAAGAGTGCTACGACTGCGCGCAGAAGTTTTCGACCTTTCGCCGCAAACACCACTGCCGCCTGTGCGGCCAGATATTCTGCTCCAAGTGCTGCAACCAGGTTGTGCCCGGCATGATAGTCCGCTGCGACGGGGACCTCAAGGTGTGCAACTACTGTTCCAAGATAGTGCTCACCTTTCTGAAGTCCTCCAGTTCGGACATTGGCCAGGATCTTCAGGCACTGCAGCAGCATCTCAGCAACAAGTTGGAGGTCCAAGGCAGCAGCGCCCCCAATGCAACCCCGCAGCAGCAGAGAGCGCCCCCGTCACGGAAGACCTCGCTGGGCTACCAGGAAGAGCGCTTCAGCTCGCATCCCAACTACACGACACTCTCCTTCGATGACCGGAAGAACATTCTGCAGCAGTCGAACTCTCTCATCACGCTGCACGAGGAGATGCAGCGAGATCTGCCGGCCCAGAACTGCGGCCAGGTGCTGATCGAGTTCCTCAACAGCAACAACAAGTCGGCCAACGAGGTGCAAGCGGTGGCCATACTGAATGCCATGCTGGCAGCCGGATTCCTTGAGCCGATCGTGCCTGATCCCGAGCAGACCGAGTTCGAGCCGACGCTGCACTACAAGTTCGCCAAGAACAGCAGCTCGGACAATTCGCGGACCATCAGTCCCCAGTTCGAGGCGCCCAACGGGGAGCCGCAGCCACCGAAGTCGATGGACGTCTCCTTGAGCTTCCACTCGGTCGAGGATATCGAGCTGGAGAACGATTTGTGCTTCACTGCGGCCACGTCGAAGCTGCTAGAGTCCTACTGCGATCACGAGGAGCAGCTGCTGGCCCAGCTGCTGCGTGCCCATCACCTAGACCAGGAGTGGGACAAGGTGCTGCAGATGCTCTGCTCAACGGCGGCCAACCACTTCAAGCCCGAGTACTGCACCAACGATCTGATGGACATTCGCAACTATGTGAACTTTAAGAAGGTGCCTGGCGGCCGGCGCAAGGACTCAAAAATTGTGCATGGCGTGGCCTTCTCCAAGAATGTGGCGCACAAAGATATGGCCGCGCATGTGCCCTTCCCGCGCATCCTACTGCTCCAGTGCCCCATTGTCTACGAGCGCATCGAAGGCAAGTTTGTCACCATCGAGACGGTGCTGCTGCAGGAGAAGGAGTACCTGCGAAACGTCTGTGCCCGCATCATGAGCTTCTCCCCCAACGTGGTGCTCGTCCACAAGAACGTCGCTGGCATTGCCCAGGACTTGCTGCGCTCCTATAATGTCACACTTGTGCTGGACGTCAAGCTCTCGGTCATGGAGCGCCTGTCGCGCACCCTCCAGTGCGACATCGTCAGCTCCATCGAGTCGAACATCACCATGCCGAAGCTGGGCAACTGCAACGACTTTTACATCCGCAACTACAACGGCAAGACGCTCATGTTCTTCGAAAAGCTCACCAATCCCCGGGGCTATACCTGTCTGCTGCGCGGTGGCAGCAACTCGGAACTCACCCGCGTCAAGAGGGTGGCATCGGCCCTGCTTTTTGCCCGCTACAACTGGCGCCTGGAGATGTCCTTTCTGTTGAACGAGTTTGCGCAGCCGCTCAGCCCCAAAGCCTCGATATTCGATTCGAAGGAGGCTAGTCCCAATACCGAGACTGAGGCAGAGGCGGAGCTCCGATCCGGATCGTCCAAGCGGGTGCCGCAGACCATTGCGGAGCGCAAGTCGGAAGATAAAGTCACGTCCATTGTCAGTGAAAACGTGGCTGACTTTACAGATCCGCTGCGGTCGACGGAGGCCGATGCTTTGTCCACATCACCCAGCCATGTGCTGCCCGTGGTGGAGGCCCTTGCCGTGGAGACCCGCTACGATAATCGATTCCGTACTGCACTCAGCTCCACTCTGCTCTCAGTTAGCCCCTTTCTGACCTTCCCGCTGCCCTATCTGGAGACGGAGCAGGGACGCAACTGTAGGCTGCGAAAACTCTTTCCCGCTGAACTGTACTTCTCCAAGCAGTGGTCGAAGGCAGGACCTCCGTCGATACAGGAGCGTTCAGAGAGCTGCGGCGACACTGAAGCCGCTGTAAAATCGGAGCTGGGAAACAAGGAAAACGAACAGCAGTTGCAGCTGTTGCCAGCCCACGAGTTTGTGCAGATGAAACTCACGGCGCCCGCCACCAATCGCGACATCCAGACCAAGCTCGCCGAGTTCCGATCCTTTGGCGGTCGCTTCCCCAAGGGCAAGGCTCCAAGTAAGTTCCATCAGGATGTTTCAAGAAAACCAGTCCTAATTCGTAGTCCATTTTCGACAGTGCTGAGGCCCAAAAAGAAGATGCCCGAAATCATCCAGAGGCCGCAGAAGGTGAGCGAAGAGCAGCTGTACAGAGACGCACTGGATCCGCAGAACCACCAGAGGCTGCCCGTGCTCTTCTGCAGCTTCCACTACAACCCCAAAGGCGTGTCCTCCTTCTGCAAGCTGCCCATGCTGCTGGACATGAAGTTCTACGGACAGTACGACATTATGCTGGAGCAGTTCCTGCAGCGCTATTGCTGCCTGTTCAACTCGATGTGCCCCTCCTGCAACCTGCCCATGCTTGGCCATGTGCGACGATATGTCCACTCGCTGGGCTGTGTCCATGTCTACCTAACCGAGGACCTGACGCGCTCCGACCCCAAGCGCATCTACTTCACCTCGTGGTGCAGCATCTGCAACGCCACCACGCCCACCGTTCCGCTCTCGGACTCGGCCAAGTGCCTCTCCCTGGCCAAATACCTGGAAATGCGCTTCCATGGGCACGCCTACAAGCGTCGGCCGCCGACAGATGGCGACCAGAGCAATCCCTGCGAGCACTCGCTCCACCGCGACTATGTGCACCACTTCAGCTTCCGGGGAGTAGGCGCCAAGTTCCAGTACACCCCTATCGAGGTTTGGGAGACGGATCTGCCGCCGCTGACCCTGCAGCTGGACCAGCCAAAGCCCTTTCTGGGCAGCCAGGTACAGGAAGAGATCAAGAACTTCTCAGTGCGCGGCCATGAGGTGTACACGCGGATCCACGAGCGGATCGCCGATCTGGCCAGCGAGGACGAGAACACTCCGCTTGTGCAAAATCTGAAGACAATGCTGACCCACGACCAGTTTATTTTCAAGCAGAAGATTGAAATTGTGCACACGCTGCTGACGGAGCGTCGGGCCAACGCGTACGACATAAACGATGCACTAGCCATGGCTCGGCGCTCCCTGGCCGAGAGCATTGAGCTGTGGGGCCCACGGCTGCAGGAGGTCGAGCTGGTAGCCCAGAAACTGTCTGCCAAGCAGGCGGTCGTCCATCACGTCGATGCGGGAACCATATGTACAGAAGAGCTGCGCCCGGAGCAGGCCCCAACCAGTGCAGGCGATGACGGAAGCAGCAACAGCAGTAACGTCGCCCCTGTGGAGTGTCCTTCGGAGGACACAGAGCCGACTGCTGGCAGCCAACCCGTGCCCGACAAGAAGTTCTCCATCGATCAGCTGCTGGCCTCCACAGCGAGCGTGCACTCGGACAAAAAGTCCATAAGAAGCATCCTCACACAGCTGCTGCCCTCGACCAATCAGGCCAATCCCCTGCAGTCGCCGTTTCCGTCCCAGGATCACCTCACCCTCCCCATGGGCTCTATTCCCATCCACGTGCGTGAGACCGATCTCAGCTCTGTGATCGCCTACAGCCTGACCTCGGCCGACTACCAGCGAGCCCTGGACGAAGCTTTCAGTAGCGTCGGTGGCGAGGCCCCAGCTGCAGGCCACTCCAGTCCGCAGCTCAAGCGGAAGGTGCCGCTACCAGAAGGCCTGAGTGATGCTGAAGAAAGCAGCCCCAATCTGTCGCGCACCTCCAGCAACACCAGTGCGACCCCAGGAGGAGCGGTTCCCGCCGCCGCCACCTCCAGCGAATCCGAGGAGAAGATAAAGGAGCGGAACAAGACGCAGCCACAGTCACCGAGTCCACACGTATCGCTGGCATTCAACGACAACGGGTGCCAGTTCCAGTGCAAGATCTATTTTGCGCGCGAGTTCGAGGGCATGCGATCCAAGAGCCTGCAGCCGCCGAAGCTGGACAGATCGCTGTACCGCAAGCTGGAGAAGAGCAAGATGCGCGAGGAGCTGAGAATCTCACAAAGTCGAACGGGCTCCGAAATGGAGCTGGTGCGCAAACCCAGTGACGTCAGTGGTGGA
This sequence comes from Drosophila miranda, assembly GCF_003369915.1. Taxonomy (NCBI): domain Eukaryota; kingdom Metazoa; phylum Arthropoda; class Insecta; order Diptera; family Drosophilidae; genus Drosophila; species Drosophila miranda. The sequence goes on from NC_046676.1 coordinate 19,557,826, forward strand.
CCGCCTCTGGCTCGAACCTCGGAAGAGCATGCGACGGACATGGAGGAGGAGTCGCGCATCGCCCTGGCCCGCAGCCTGTGCAACAGTGTCCAGTGGGAGGCACGCGGCGGCAAGTCCGGATCGCGTTTCTGCAAGACGCTGGGTAAGGTTTTTCTATGCCGCACCAAAAAAGGCATTTGCCCATTATATTTGGATTTCTGCAGATGATCGTTTCGTGCTCAAGGAGATGAACTCGAAGGACATGACCATCTTCGAGCCCTTTGCCCCAAAGTACTTTGAGTACATTGATAAGTGCCAGCAGCTGCAGCTGCCCACGCTGCTGGCCAAGATCTTTGGCGTTTTCAAAGTCAGCGTAAAGAAGAAGGAGTAAGTTCCATAGACTTGCATCTCCAAATGGCCTTTGACTAATGCGCAATTCTTTATCCTATCTTTTGGCAGCTCCTTTGTGGAACGCTCTGTGATGGTCATGGAAAACCTGTTCTATGGCTGTGAAATTTCCAACAAATTCGATCTTAAGGGCTCTGAGCGGAATCGACTGGTGGACCCAACCAATCAACAAGGCGAGATTGTGCTGCTGGATGAGAATCTGGTCCAGAGTGAGTAGCCCCCCATGGCAGTCTCTTAAAATACGATCTGATTATCATATGATTCCTTACATAGTGTCCTGGTCGAAGCCTCTCTACGTGCTGTCCCACAGCAAAACCGTGCTCAGAGATGCCATTCAGCGGGACTCCTCGTTCCTGGAGAGAAATGGCGTCATGGACTACTCCCTGCTGGTGGGCTTGGAGAGGAAGAACAGCCTCTTGGTTCTGGGCATCATAGGTGAGCATTCAAAGGCAATTGACATGGTCTACATGGGATGCTTACATTTAATTCGTTTGCAGACTACATACGAACCTTCACATTGGACAAACGAGTAGAGTCGATCATCAAGCAGTCCGGTCTGCTCGGCGGCAAGGGCAAAGATCCCACGGTGGTATCGCCAGAGCGCTATAAGCAGCGCTTCATTGATGCCATGGATCGGTACTTCCTCACTGTGCCCGATCGCTGGGAGGGTCTCTCCAAGGTCTGACTTCACACCCCTCACACACAGTTATCATAGATGTAGACGCAAAATAAAGTAGACGCCACACAGCTCCACAATCCACAGTCAATCTTCATTGCCACTCAGGGGCGAAAGCGTTTCCGAATCCGCAATTGAATTGATTTGGCCTTGACCTGCATCCGCCGCGGGTGGGCGCTATGGCCGGAAGCCATAGCTACTCATGACAATTGAAAGCCATGTACGATATACGTGGGTGTAGGGGAACTGGCGACCAAGTTGCGTGCCTGGCCAAAAAGGAAAGGAAATTATTATCATGATGGAAACCAAGTCGCGAATGAAATCGTTAAGACGCGAGTAAATCAGGCAAATGTGCGCCTCTTTAGGGCATAAACACGGTTTCATTATCGAGGCGTCACAGCTGCTCTGACATGGCCCAAAACTGGGTTAAGAGACTACTCGCGTCTGACAGGTAGGGCTAGGAATTGAAATCAAAATCAAAACTCAAATTAATATTCAAGTCAACTGCAGCTGGCGACTGGGAGAGGGAGTGCCATGGAATTCTGGGGCGGAGACAGCTACAAACTGCTCGATTGCATGTAATAGCACTTGGAGTCAAGCCCGTTCAACATGCAGAACGCAGCAGTGGCGTATTCCGACTACGAGATACCCGCTGCTCAGATTGATTTTTTGTTCTGATTGAAATTTTAAAAGCAATTATCATTTTGAATTTCGCTGAAAAAGCAAACGCAATTGGAATACCCGTGCCATTTGGTATATTAGTGGATAATTACCATCTACAAATTATGGGTACCATGGGCTTAAAGGCTATGGTATCGGATATACTTTCTTCTACTTGCCATTACTATTATTCCCTGAGAGGCTATAAAGGCTATATATAGCCTAAAATGAAATTCTTTATTATACCCGATACTCAAAATAAGTATTGGGGTATATTAGATTTGTGGTAAAAGTGGATGTGTGTAACGTCCAGAAGGAATCGTTTCCGACCCCATAAAGTATATATATTCTTGATCAGCATCAATAGCCGAGTCGATTGAGCCATGTCTGTCTGTCCGTCTGTCCGTCCGTCCGTCTGTCCGTCTGTCCGTCCGTCCGTCTGTCCGTCCCCTTCAGCGCCTAGTGCTCAAAGACTATAAGAGCTAGAGCAACGATGTTTTGGATCCAGACTTCTGTGATATGTCACTGCTACAAAAATATTTCAAAACTTCGCCCCGCCCACTTCCGCCCCCACAAAGGACGAAAATCTGTGGCATCCACATTTTTAAAGATAGGATAAAACCTAAAACGCAGAATCGTAGAGGATGACTATATGTTCTAGAGTGTAAAATCTCAATTAGATCGTATAATTATTATAGCCAGAATCAAGAAAACAATTTCATTCTTTCTCGCTCTGTTTCATGTACGAAAATCTGGGGCATCCACAAATCTCAGAGACTATTAAGGCTAGAGTAACCAAATTTGGTATCCGCACTTCTGTTAGATCTCACTATAAAACGTATATCTCAGAATTTCGCCCCACCCCCTTCCGCCCCCACAAAGGACGAAAATCTGTTGCATCCACAATGTTGCACATTCGAGAAAACTAAAAACGCAGAATCATAGATAATGACCATATCTATCAGATGGCTGAATCTGGATCAGATCGGATCATTTTTGTAGCCAAAAGCAAGAAATCAATTTGCAGTGGCCACGCAGCGCCCGACGACAAGCTCAGACTGATTTTCTGTCTCTCTCTTTGTCGTGTCGTTTAATATTAGCGGCGTCTGCCGGAGGAGAGCCATACTGACTAAGTATCGGGTATAAATGTAGAGTTGCGGTCTCCGCAGAAACTCACAACGTTCCCCCTCGTTTTATTTGAACTAGTCGCGACCCACTCCCAACCCATCCCGTACCCCAATCCTAGTCATTCCGCGTGCCAGTCGAAAAACAAAAGTGACACCTTAAGTCAGTCGCCGTGGTAGAAGCGTTTGGCTTGGGTGTTTTGCGGGCCCACACCCATCTCCAGGCAGGAGCCCTTTTGGAAGTTGGCGTGCGAAAAACGGGCTAACTCTTGGTGCCGCACATTTCCACATTTCAGTTGGGATTTACGATCTGAGCGGTCAAGTTGTGGTTCGACGAGCTGCGCTTGAATGGCGGCATTTGCAGTTCAGCTCGGTTCGGCATGGTTAGGGGCAGCAGCTGTGGCTGTGGTCTGCCACTGGTCGCGTCCGTGGTGTGCAGACCCCGCAGTGTGCTTAAAACTGTTTCATTAAAGTGCAAACTCAACTAATGTGTTCAATTAAACAGCAGTCCGTAGAAACCATTCCCCCAAAACCCCGCAAAACGAACCAACCATGGCATTAGCTTATGACTGGAAAAGCAACGACGGGTAAGGAGATGCCGGGAAGACCGGATAGAGCTCCCTGCTGCGCTTCTGCTTAGGAATACCGGGCACAGTCAGAAGCGTGGTTCATGGGATATCATTAAAGGATATGTCGTGGTCCGGTTGCCTGGAGTCAACTCGACCTTGGCGTTCATGTCTTGTTGATGGTTAGCATAATGGTGCATTCTTGTTTATTGCATTACGTATACGCCCGGTGGCGTGACTGGCGTTTGTAACAGCAATTAAAACGTCATAAATCTGCAACTGTAATTATGTGTGTGGTGTGTGTCGGACCGAACCGAACCCTACCGTCCTGGGTAAACCGTGGAATGGGGCACAAAGTTAGCCAACGCTGATTAGCATATTTAAATGGGTTGCCGCCACTGCTGGCGCGATTAAAAATAGCCAAAGGTCATTTGGCATTGTCAAGATTAGTCGGCAACCTCAAGCAGGACTGGCGCCCCTTTCCTTTAAGTAGTCATCGTCTTTTGGCCCAGCGTCGGGCTGAATTGGGTCAGACCCAGCTCGACATGATTTGCTCGCCTCCCCAGCCCTTTAATGCTTCTGTCTGTTTCCGTTTCTGTTTCGGCCGGGAGTCAGTCAGGCAGGCATGCACGCACACTCACAGGCAGCTCCCCCGCCATTCAGAGTTCCAGACATGCAACAGAATTGGAGGTAAAGAATATGAAACATTTTGGCAGCCATCAATTACCGCCATTAGCCTGGCATATTTTCACACGCTCGAGCTGCGACCAGACTCTTTTAGATTCCCAGAATATATGTATTAAGAACTTCAAAGGCAACAGGTGCTTTGCGGTCACATATACCCCAGGCCCAAGCCGGTGGCCCGGCCGTATATTGCGCGAGTTCACCATTCGCTGGGTGCCATCCTGTCGTGCATTTTAAATGACCCGAGTCCTTGACAATGGCTCGAAAAACACCCATTTCCGGATTGGAAATATCGTGTGTATGTGTGTTTGTTTGGGGGCGTTGTCAGGGATAACACCATACCATACCCAGTCGTCGTTCTATTGATTGACATCGATTGGGATGTGGCTTGGGTGCGGACTCTTGGCACGGGTGCGACTGCTCCAGTCAAATCAAATAGACAATTTTCCAATTTGCAGCAATTTCTCATGCATATTCCGTATTCGTTCAGTTTTTTTTTCATACAAGTGTGTTTTTGTGTGCCTAGCAACATTGCCATGGCACGCCATGGATGGCTGATGGGTGGTGATGGCAAAATGGAAATGCCTTTACTGGCTAGACTCTTAGCTGAGACTCCGACATTGCAATTGTTGTTCCTCCGCGTGGAGAGGGAAGGCATTAGGTGCCCCCATTATTAAGGGACTCGCCTGTTATTTGGTTGTGGTGCCAACGCCAACGGTGGAATGAAGAATGGCAGGAACATTTTTCGTTCAGTTTTCAGCTAAAGACAAGACGGTTCGGATGTACCCAAACGAATTCTGACGTTCTCTGTCCATTTGCAGCTTTGATGCCGACTTTGGCTGGAATCGATCCTTCTCCGAACCCGATCTTTCTGTCAACCAGAAGCAGGGTGATCTCAGACGGTTCACCATCAAGCATCCGCACGAGTACATAGCCATCGATGATCTAAAGTACTTCCGCCACCGCCAGCCCGACCAGTTACACACCCAGAGCAACGTCTGTCTCTACAATAGCGATGAGCCCGTACTGTCCTTCGGCTCGCTAAAGTCAGAGTACTGCCGGCAGTACCACAGCCACGGCATTACCGGCCAATCCAGCCAAAGGTCATTGCTGAGGCGCGCGACATCGCTGCATCTGGAGGGATTCATGCATCTGTTGACGGAAAGCCAGGACAAATATCACTGGTACACCCCCGAAGATCTGAAATTGTGAGTGCAACTAGTACAGATTTTGTTAGACAAGGTCCCCGAATATATACATATATTGGTATATTTCAGTTCTCGTTGCTATCCCGTCCGCAATCCAGAGAACCTGCAGCTGGGCGGAGACGCCGATGGCGAGAACAACATGAAGAACTCCTCCTATCTGATGGCGCCCATGCTGGACGCCGGCACAAAGATACTGCCACGTGAAGTGTTCCTCGGGGAGGGCGAGGCAGCATCCAGCAGGAATCAGGTGCACAACAGCTTGGCCTCCGACAAGTTCAAGCGCGATGTGGCCGCCCAGGAGCAGCAGAGATGTCACCTACAGATGCGCGCCCAGGCCGTGGACCAGCAGCCAGAACCGTCAGAGTACAAGCGACAGTTTGTCCAGCAGTTTCCGGAAAAAGCCCACTCCATACCGCAGATAAGTAACATCAAGATCCAAGGCGACTTTGTGGCTGTACCGGAGTACAAGGACAGCTTCAAGATGTACGCCAACTACTCAAAGAGTGCGCCCATCAAGAAGGATGATAATCTGCGCGTCTCCGGTTCGGAGCGGGGAAGCGATATCAGGCCAGGGCTGCCCGGCCATGGCCACAGCCATGCTCCCGATGTGCCAGAGTATCGCGACAAATTCATCGACCCACCCAAGCACATGGCCAAAGAGAAATCACTCAAGACGGACGATCACCTGCGGCCTCGGGGCGAGTTCACCCGAGAGATTCCCGAGTATCACGAGAGCTTCCGAGACCCGCAAATCACCGAGATGCCCGAGCGGGGCAAGGCACGGGAGCCGTTTCTGCGCTTGAGGGGCAAAATCGAATTTAATCCCGAGTATCGGAACAATTACCTGGATTTTCCACGCTCCCGGCCAGTTGTACATAAGCCGGCCTCCTCCTTCCGGCTGCCACACTCGGGCGTCCACAAAGTCCAGCCCAACGTCAGCAACGGCTCCTCCTCCGACAAGCACTATCAGGAAGATCCCGAGCCTGCCACCTGCACCACAGTGCCGCCATCGGAGATGGTCGCAACGCCAGAGTATCGGCGGGCCCAGTATAATTATCAGCTGCGTGAACGGCCTCGGGAATACGACGTCGTGGGCAATCTTCGCAAGAGTTCGGAATCATCGCTGGAAGTGCGTCCACCACACCCGCAGCAGCTCATCTCCCACAAGCGAAGGCCCTCGCGCCAACGTCTGGTGAAGGAGCCTCAGCCAGTGGCCTCCAGCTTTGAGGATGTGGGTGGCAACGAGGCCAAGAAACCCGCTCGATACGGCAGACGATCTTCCGTAATGCAAAATGCGCTCAATTGCCGCGAGAAATCGTCAATCGTCGAAGGCAATCCCAAGTACGCCGCCGCGGGCTGTCGGCGGGCCAAACATAATAATGGGAGCCAGAAGGATCAGCAGGGATCGGGATCCTTTGTGGTGCTCGACGAGCCGGGCAAGCCTTCCAATTGGATGAAGAAGACCTGGTACGATTCCTAGGCCCAGTATTCGACACCTAAATACGAGTATTCTATTTATAATCTCCCAAATTCTAAAGAAATACATACAATTAAATGAAAAATTTAAGTGGTCTGATTTTAGTCTGATTTGGAATGGGAAACCTTTAGCGATTCTGCATAAGAACGTAAACAAACTGAGGCGTTCTCACCACAAAAATGAAAAAAATTATCTAATCTTGGTCCCAGCCCTACCCACTGATAACCATTACGATGGGAGAGGCTGTTACTCATAGTCTGCTCAGTGTCAGAACGCATTTCACCAGCTAAAGACGTAAGGAACGATTCGCTTCCGCACAAAATCTAAGGGGAATCCGCATACTGTAGGTGACATCAACATTGCCATGGAAGCGGGACTTGGTCATGCAGCCACTCCACCGCAACATATACTCGGCTACGCCATACGGAGCCGCACACGCATATACTTCTCCTACATAGTGCCCACTTGTCTGGCGCTGCTGGTGTACATTGCACAGACTGCATCCGATTTGGCCCTCAGCTACCAGCTTTTCAGACAGCATGCGCCGGGTTTTGGGGCTGGCACACTGGTGCTGGTGTTCGTACCGCCCGCCCTAACATTCCTGCTGGTGATCACGTCCCGGGAACAGCGCAGCAGCGCCAGCTCCGATCATAACAAGTGCGCTGCTCTTGCCCTTGGTTTGCTCCGGCTCATGCTGTTCCCCTTTTTTGTTGTGTACAGGTAGGTGTATGGGAAATATGTATGTAGGTCAAGGCCGTGCTTACAGTGACTGTTTCCGATAAGGTTCTCAATGCGCTTGTTTTGGGCCGTCGAGGCACTCTTCCACGACGATGACGATGTGGAGCGCATGAAGTGCTTGAACAAGGCGACGCAAACCTCCAGTATAGAGCTGTATCTGCTCATCCAAGCCTACGCCCAGGCAGCGCCTCAAATAATCCTACAGCTATACTTTATGCTTGAGCAGGACCTCTTTCGCAACTACGAAACCTGTAAGTACAATGCTATCTTGCATATTGCATCCATTTCAATCCATTGCCATTGCAGCCGCCGTACAGGCCTTATCCCTGGTCTTCTCGGCAATCGATTTGGCCGCCATAACAACCAGCTATCATCGCATTGAGAGCCAGCGTCGCGTGGGTCGCCATTATCCCTGGGCCACGCCACAACAGGTGGAGTCGCATCGCTGCCAGCTGGAGCAGAACGAGCGCCTGTGCTGCGATGCCGAGCGCAAGAAAAGGGAGTCGGAGCGCACAATCGCCAGCTTCCCGGAGTCGGAGAGGATCATGGCCAACTTTCATGCGCGCCAGAGAACGGATCCCGATCCAGGTGTGGCCACTCACGAGGTGCATGTGCGGGGAGAAGATGAGGTCGACAATGACGGTTTGGAACAGCTCGAGACGAAGGCCTTGCTGCACACTGGGCCAAAGGACAATGCCACCGACGATGACAAGCTGCAGGTGACGAGGCCCAAGCTGCGACTGTGGCAAAAGGATCTAGAAGACCTTGACACCATTGAAGTGCTGGACACAGTGCCCGAAACACCGCCACCACCTCCACCGCCGGTAACAGCACCGCCAGAACTGCCCGTACTAAAACCCTCTGATGATGGCCCTCCACTCCCTGATCTGCGACGAACCGTATCGGACAACGAGCACCGGCGGAGTCGTCGCGTCACCAGACCGCTCTCGCAGCTGGAAACGTTTAAGGACATGCTGCTGATCAATGCGCAGCTGTACATCAAGGAGCATGTACCACGTCCGCCAAAGCTTCTTATAGGACGGGTAAACGAGGAGCCGAATGAGGAGCGTAGTCCGCTGGTGGCCCGATCGCCTGGAATACAGACGCCAAAGGACACCCCGCTCACGCCCAAGGATGTCGTGGACTTCTACTTCCCCCGGCCCACGAAAATAGTGAACGGCATTCAGCAGGATGACTTTGCCGGCCGCACTGTTGCCTTCTTCGGCTGGATTGCCTTCATCACGATGCGGATGCTGGCTCTGGCCACGTTCTGCGTCTTCTATCCCCGAGCCTTCTTCATTGTGTTGGGCGTGCACTATGCCCTAATGCTGGCGTGCCTGGCTTTGGAGACGCGCTGTCGTGGCAGCTGGAACCGCACGCTATTCTATCTGCTCCTGGCCTACGTCTACATCTTTGTGCTGCTGGAGTTTCGCGTGTGCTTCAAGAGCATCCGGCTCTGGTATGGCGGCTTTCTGATGCTGACGCTGGTCGAGAATATCACCATGACGGCCATTTGGTATGACAACGAGGAGTTCGAGTCCTGGTGGTTCGGCTTCATCGGGGAGTGGATAGTCTACAGCGGGATTATGTTCGTAGCCACCCTCATAGTCTACTACTGCCTACTGAGACCCAGAGATGTCTCTCTCATCGTGGAAGACGATGCGCCACCAGCGTCGGAACCGGATCAATCTGTTGCCTAGACGCTAACACTGTGGTTGCCCGGTGCCCTGCGTCGAGTGTTGTTTGGTCGATCAAGTAGGCTAGTCCATAAGTATTTTCATTGTCACATTGTTGCTAGCATCATAATAAATTATTCTCGTTAGTTGTAATACTAAAAGTTACTATATACGCAGCTGCCGTTAAAATGGCCGAACCTGGTAAGAAACTTCCAAATTCTCGCGGGCCGTGCCCAATTGAATTCACCGAGTCCCAAATCAGTTATGGACCACCCAAAATCAACAAGGCTCTGAGTAAGTATCTTGGCCATGTCTAAGGATTTGATTAATGGCATTTTGCTTGGGCTGCAGCCACCCGTGCCAACCGAATCGAGCAGTTTCTGTGGCAGGAGCTATTCGACGAGTACAATCGTCAAGCTTCAGCAACTGCGGACTTGGGTGTGAGCACCACTGAGTATTTCGATGTCTATTGTAAGGACATACCACCGGTGGATGAGGAACGAAAGGAGACTCTGGTCAACAAGTACCCGGTGTACTGTACAACGGCCATAACTCTTTGGAACCATGATGGTGATCCCACAAAGACCTTCAAAAAAAAGTATTTGATTACAAGGCCCATTCAAGAGTGCACCGAAAAGTTTGCCCCATAGGGTATGTACGTGTAAGGCAGCAATAATTCTTAATCAACCTGCTTTTTATTCAACCGCAGACCAAACTGATATTCTAGGATACTTATACTCACTTTCCGATCCACGAATAAGGAATCACCATGTTTTTCAATAGCAGAACACTTGGTTTTGTCGTTAAATTAAATTGTTTTAAATATATCATTATGTTCTGACTATCGATAGCTCTGTTATTTTATAGCCTGCTTACACCAGGGCTGCGTCGGTAGTGGTGGCACGCCTATTGTGCATCCCTGCATCGATAGCAAACGATATCGAGGTTGTGTAAAAAGGAAATAACTAACATATTTTATAGTTGGTCACAAAGGCATCCGCTATTTTGAGAAGGGGGCTTATGGATAGATTGATTCATTAAGAAGGAATCCCCAGAGTGATGAGCAAATTTGAATCTATCGATAACGATGGTTTTGCAGCTCTGCCGCACTATGTAGCAAATGTGTAGTTACCGTGTAATGCGATGTAATAAATTGACTGCCGCTGACGTGTCTGTGAATATCGAATATCGAAGCTGAGACAGGCGGTGCTGGCTATTTTGGGCGATTTTTATTTGTTTTCCTATAGAATATAAGAAAAAGTTGTTGAACGCAAACACAATATAGGAAAATGTTGAAGTTAGGTGGGTAGAGTTCGCTAAAACTGGGCCCGGAACCGCAGAGTTTCGGGACACTGGCAAAGGAAACGCCGGCTTTGATATCGTAGTGCTGTCTCTGTCTGATTTTCGTGGTTAGAGCTTGTCATTCTCATGGTTCTGTTATGTTGCAGGTCTGACGCTCTTCTGCGTACTATGCGCCTGTGCGCCAACGTGGAGTACGCGTACCGTTGATAGCCATCTGGGTCCAAAGGATCTCACCCGCCTACAAAAAGTCTTTGTGGATGGATTCGGTTCCAATGATCTGCAAGCCATATTTTTCTCCAGCCTTAACATTCAGTTAACCGATGCCACCCAGAAGGAACCGCTGTGCAAGAAGATAGCGGCCCTGCATCAGGAATCCAAGCTGAACGTAAGTGCTTAGCAAACGTTCACTGAACCTTGAATCATTGCCTTTGTTCTCGGTTCCAGAGCTTCGAAAAGGACTACTATTTCATTGGTGCTAGCAAGAACCTGGGCTGTTCTGCGAAACTTGACGAAGCACTGCTCTCGAAAGTGTACAGCTCGTTGGATTCCGAACTGGGCAGCACTCAAGAGATTTACTATCGCTTAGTCACACACAAGGCACTCGGTGTACAGGTCAGTGAAGCCACTCAGGGTAAGATTGTAAAGCGCCTCCAGGAGCTTCTAAAGAAGGACGATACACTGACTGGTCTGGGCTATGGATTCAATGTGGCTGTTCAGCTGGGCAGCGGTGCCGCCTTCATTGCGAATCGCGTTGAAGATGCTATCGTTCAGGCCGATGAGGTGGACGGAAAACTCCTTCAGTTCGAGGGGGGCTTGAGCATCACGTCTTTGATCATTAACGGTGCTTTCGGCGTTGCCAAAGCCTACAACAAGCCAGCACCAGTCAGTGCCGCACAAGCTGTTAAGTTTGCCAACTATTTCCTGAGTCGTCGTTCGGTGCAGTCCGCTAAGGGAGCTCACGTATTGATTGAGGCATTGAAGACCATTGGGGCTGACGAAAAGATTGCTCCCATTTGTGTGCAGCTGATCGGAAACGGCCAGTTGGACGCCCAGTCACCCACGTTGAATATAGCTGTTGTCGATTTACTTGGCAAGCCTTTGTCGCCCGCCCCGAAGATTATCACTGCCAAGGTGTTCCACAAAAAGGACAACTCTTTGCTAGCTGAGAAAATCTCGGTGACTTCCAAGTCTTCAGACAAGACCACTTATGTGGCCGATTTGGCCAGCTTGAAACCGGCCCGTGGCATCTATCAGGCCGAACTGAGTGCAGATAGCGTGTACACGCAGACAGTGCAATTCAAAGTACTCGGACGTGTCAAGGTCCAGTCTCTCGACGTTGGCATTGCCGAGTCGGATGCCAGTGCTGCCACGCGCAAACAAAGCGTGAATTATCCTAGCAAGTTAAAGGAGACCTTGTCGGCGGATACTACACAAAAGCTGCTGCTGAGGGCCGTATTAGTGGAGGAGTCTAACAACAAGCCACTCGCCGTCCATCAAGCATTTGTGCGTCTTTACAACAAGCAAACAGACAAGGAGATTATCTTTGTGGCGGAACAGGACAGCAGCAAGGCCTACAAATTCGACATGGACATTGGCAGCAATGGCAAGAACTTTAATTACCAGAGTGGCACATACAACATCTACCTGACCGTGGGCGATGCTTCGCTGTCCAACTCCTTCGAGTGGCTTGTGGCTGATATCCAGCTGAAATTCAGCGAGGATAGAGGTATGGGGAGTATACCTTGAATATTGAGATTGTAACTTAACGAAATGGTACACTTTTTGCAGAAGTCAAGCCGAAAATCCCTTCAGGTCCCCGTCCTGAGATTGTTCATCAATTCCGTGTGCCTGACAAGAGGCCGCCTCGTATTGTGTCGGACATATTCACTGGACTCTGTATTACCCCGTTGGTTCTGCTGTTTATCTTCTGGGGCAAGTTGGGCGTGAACGTCTCCAACTTCACTCTGGCACCGAGCACAATCGGTTTCCATGTGGGCTTTGGCGGCATTCTGCTTCTGTTCTTTGTCTTCTGGATGCAACTGAACATGTTCCAAACCCTGCGCCTGCTGATACCCATCGCAATATTCACATTCCTTACTGGCAACCGTTTGCTGAGGCGTCTGTATGCACTACGCAACTCAAAGAACCCGTCAAGTGCGTCGTCATAAACTCAAATCGCACCAGACATTGTCCGTACGTAATTGAATAAAGTAAATAAATGTGGCACTCTCTATCTATCTACTTTCAGCTTTGTCATTATAGTAACCTTTAATAAAACGATTAGGTTAAGGTTAATACGACCCACACAAGCAGCTTTTGTAGAATACCTAAAAATTACTTATTTATTCGTGCGAGTATAACTTTACAGCCTAATTTCAACTGCACAACAATATATTTACAAGAGTAACAATAGTGGGGAAAATAACCCACTTAATAAGTGTGTTTAGAGGTGTGCCTTCATGAAGGGTTTCAGGTACTTGTGGAATGCTTCGTTCACAGGCTCCTTGTTGAGCGGATTCTTTTTGGTCGACTCGAATATGCGCTCGTAGACGTTGCCATCGTACGCCCCCAGTACAGAGTCCAGAACGCGATCATGCAAATCGAAACTGTCCACCAAGGTGACGGCATTTGGTCGCAGTTGCTTCAGGCAGTTCTGCAGGCGAATCTCCAACGTTGTGACATCTTTGTCTGTGAGGTCGATGAACTGCAATCATTTGGAAGTGAAGTAAAACATTCAGATCTCGAAACGGTTGAACATCTTACGCGCAAGAAGTCGCCAATGCGATTGAGACAGGCATCAACTAAGTATAGCTCCAGCACCACCTTCAGGACATCGGCCAGCGCTGGTGAAACCTGTCGCGACACGGCCAACAGTTCCGTATAGGCTGATTCGGCCAGGAAGGCACGTCCATGGAGCTGCATGTATCAAATTATTTACCTTTATTATATGGCTCAACTAAAATTGTGATATTGACTTACGTCTGCCGCTGCAGTCAAAAAGGTTCCGCTCAGATTAGCTGCCATTTCGGTGCTGTGGCCCTGTCTACGACGCTGCTCAATCTGCTCATAGGCAATACGGATTTTGCTGCATAGTGAAAATAATAATAGATAGATTTCATAGCAGAGACCGGGGATTCGCTTACTTGGCGGCCACAAACTGGAAGGCCTTGACAATGGATTCTAGGGAACCATCGAAATTAACAAACTGCCTCTCCTTTAGCGCGTCATTGATGTAGGCCACTGTTGGTACCAGCTTCTCCCCGTTTAAGGCCTGGCCGTATACCTTAACCAGATATCGGGCAGTCTGCAGCAACATTACTGTGTTTTCACCCTCGTACGTGCAGACAGCGGTCGTCATGCCGTATATGGTCGGAAAATTGGAGCAGTCCATGTAGCCATGGCCGCCACAGGACAGACGGCAGGTCTCCACACCAGCGGCGGCGTCAGCACTGCAGATGGCTTTCAGGCAGCAGGACAGGGCATGCATCTCGGGCAGGCGGTCTAGGTTACCCTGCTCGATCTCCCCCGACAAGACGTTGTACATGTTCCAAATACCGTCGCCGGTGGTTTTGAATACAATGGACTTGGCTATTTGGGGAAACAGCTTCAGCTGCTGAGTGGTGTGGTCCATGATCTGTGGCTCCGGCTGATTTGGATCGATAGGACTCTGTCGGCGCACCGCCGAGTACCTTGTGGCAATGGTAGATGCCTTGGCCAGACTCTGGGCAGTGTCGCGAATCAGAGCGCATCGAACAAACATCTAGAATTATTATATAAATGCTAGAGCAAGGTCTAAAACTCAGATTTAATCCTTTAATACCATTGTTCCATAGGTGAGAACGCTGTTCTTGGGCGCCACATAGGTGCCGTCCGGCAGAACCTGTTGATTCTTCATCAGCATATTGTTCAGAGGAACGCGGACATTCTTCAGACCCAGATAGCCATTGTTCACGGACTTCATACCCAGTTTCGTACCAATATCGCCGATGTCGATGCCAGGCAGAGGCTCGTGAGTGTCCGAGTGCCTCAGCTGGACAATGAACGGCGCCAGACCACGGAACTCGCCCTTGGTGTATAGTTGAGCCACCACAACAGCATGGTTTGCCGTATGACCCACTGTGAATAGAATCGTTTTGAATTTGGAAGAGATGGTCGTACTATTGTCGTATACTAACAGCCTCCCGGCCACCACTTGTAGGCACTAAGGCTAGGTGTGTTTATGACAAACTCCTGGGTTCTGGCATCGTAATCAGCGCGAGTCTCCAGACCCCGCAAGAACGTTCCATGTCCTAGCTCTGTTTGAGCATAGGTTCCAATAATCTCGCAGTCCCATGCCTTGCTCAGCCACTCCACCTGCTGGTCCATAGTGCCCTGACCCATGATGGTGGGCACAAACATCACATAGTGTAGGGTCAAAGGATTGCCCTCCTTCAATATGGCGGCGCCCAGAGAGCCACCAAGCAGCGCACTAGAAAATATCCAAGATAGAGTCCATTAACTGCGATTATTTATAGACTGTTTACTTGTAGGTATCGACGCCATCCTCGCCTTCAGCGCGGAGTTTCCGTATCTTCTCGCCTATGATGCACGCCTTGCGTAGGCTGTGCTCGTACAGCTCCTTGTGCGACAGGTAGGAGATTGGTAGGTCATCCTTTAATGCCGGGTCCTCGAGGAACATTTTTTCTATTTTAGGATTACAAATCAATAAAAGTCTTAATGATAACATTGTAATGGATTTCATTCTTTATCAGTGGTATTAATTGACTGATGTTAACAACTTGTCCTTTGGCCATTTATTGTGCTCTGTTCAGCTAAGCCAAACCTGCCAGATAAGCCTATCAGCTGTTCGCAATAGAGTTATTTCAAGTGACTCTATAAATAGAATGAAATAGGAGCAGCTCCAAACAAGTTCATACGCTATAAAATCAAACATCCAAAGTACACGGCTATTCTGATTTATCAAGAATCGGAGACAAAGTGCAAAGATTAACACCCGCAGAGCAAAGCTGCTGTAGCTGCTCTAGCTGGAGATAATTTGGCCTAAAGGTTACGATTCTGTTTTAGTAGACTGTTCGTCATTTGGAATATGTGCATAATTAATGAACTCGGCAAAAGCGTGCAGCAAACTAATGAATGGAGAGCCGAAGAAGGGGCTAATCAAAACAAAGACTTCGATGAAAGGTCTGATGCGGGGAGAAAACAAAAAACTACACAGTTGCATTGATGATAAGAAAGTCTTCAACAAGTCCAGAATTGCATTATCAGTTTCAAACAAATGTATATTATTGTTTTGCTCCGTCATGCTTCTGGCGCAATTTTTCTGGCACTGACGATTGTGAAACGCGATTTGGATTGCGCCAAGCTCGGCTAGAGCAGGGAGTACTGCTATTAACCGACCGGTTGTTTCTCCAGTGAATGGCACTGCGTACCCCACCCATACAAGCGAGTAAGTACATCTGTATGCATGCACATATTCGTACATATGTACATATGTACTCTCGTCCATGAGTATCTATTTTATAAGAGCAGAGCTTACCCAGGCTTTTCTTTTCTTTGTATCTCTCCTCGCCACCAGCCCAGAAGACGGCAAACTCGTGGGGATCAAAGGTAGCTGTGTGGCGCTCCTTCAGCAGATCGGGATTCACTTCTTTAGATGGCATTTCGATGCAGGTTTCGTAAAAAAACAGGTTCTCGATTCCCGGGACTGGTTTCACGTCGTGTGCACAACAAAGCTTCCGTCCTCGTCAGAGAGCGCGTACTGACTAACTAAAGAAACAACTTTTAAGTGCTTGTTAAGTGCTACCGGACTAGTAGCGTAACTGTGAAGTGGACAAAAGTAAATTCCGATTATCTGCAGTTCTAAGCAAATTCGAAATCTAATCGCAAATCCCAGCTCTCCAACGTGAACTTTAACCGCGCCTCGACGTATGTGAGCGAATACATGTAATTTTTTTTGTGTCGAAATAATTGTGAGTAAATCCACTTGCGATTGTTGTTGTGCTACATTTAATAAATACACGAAGACAATACTCTATGGATGGACATTATTAAGACTTTGACGTCGCGTTGGCCCAAAAATTACCACCAGTCTTTCTTAGGACCTTTTTACTCCACTGAGACTTAATCCATTGCTCCATATATCCACTGAAACGTTTATCCCGTTCAATCATTTCGGTTTCTATTTTATTATACATGTACTATCTGTGAAATGTCTTCCCTTGCTGGCTAAAGGGTATACAAATTTCGTGGTCAGCATAAAAATACTCTCATCTGCTTTTGTTGATAAAATGCTCTTTGTTTGTGCAATCAGCTGTTTACCAGGGTCTCCAAATTACCATGGCTGCAGTACAGAAAAAAGTCGTGCCCAACTTTGGCGCGGACTTGTTGAATATTCGAAATTCAGTGATGATTAAAGACATATATTCGCTTTAAATGAAAAATATAAATCTTTGGCCTTAATTATGATACGTTTTTCGTAAGTTTAAGTACAATTATAATTAAATCACGATTTAATACAATTACGAATAGTTAGTTAATTACATTTGGCTTGAGTTGAGTAAGAACAACATTCATAAATTCATGTAAATGCATTATTGTAAACCATGGGCATGGCTGGTAGCTATTGCTATGCCGCGCTGGTGCTGTCCCATTCCCGCTGTAGCCGTCTCATAGGCACAACCATTGATTGTGGCCGTCACCTCCATCTGGTGCATCTCCGAAGGATACCAGTGCCCATGCGAATCCGGCATCTGGCCGTAACTGAGAGCGGCCGGAACGTCTAACTCGCTGCGTGCGGATTTCGGGTATGACTGGGCCTGCAGCGACTGCCAGTCCATGCGGGAGGAGCCAAAAGGCAGGCTGCGATTGCTCTGATGGAACTCAAAGGGCCAGCTCTGAAAGGAAATGGATATGAGGATGTTTTCATAAATCATATGGGCAGAGGAAAACCGCATAGCTATAAATGGAACAATATGACGACAACCGAACCGACAGCGACAGCGACAGCGCCATTGTTTGTTTATACAACTTTGATTGTTTTTAGTGGCTCCTCTTGGAAATGTTTTCATAGATCAACAATAACAGCCTCATTAACGAATCTATAAAAACATAAACAGCCAAACACTTGCGGACAGAAGACACCCAATTGCAGCCATATATCTACATAGGGCCTGCACGTTTATGCGAAGGGATCGAGCACAAATAACGCCAGGGAAGAGAAACCGAGCCAATGGGTTACGTTACGTATGTAAATTCCCAGCAGACGCGACGCTGCTGCTGATCATCAGCATTCACATGTCAACTTTTTAGCGGCGCGTGCGTGAGTGTGGGATAAATTAGGGTGCTGGAACGGAAAAGGGACTGAGACTGAGACTGGAACGATCCCATCTCATGAGAGATCTGCTGCCATATGGGCACAAGGCGGGGAAATATTTGCTGATATTTTCACGCATTCAATTGAGTAAACAATTGCTTCTATTTGGATAAGTAGCGAAGCGGTATGTATGCCATGAATCTGAATCTGTACGGACAGATTGTGTAAACCTCATGCCATTCCGTTTGGAGAAGAATATTGGAACATCTAGAGTTTCTAATCTGGTTAGACAGACAACTTTTAATTACAATTATCCAAGCTAAGTGAGAAAATTGCTCTTCTCTGCCTTGCTGTGGTCTGGTCTGCTCTGATCCGACGCGGCGACACTTTTCCCTTGGATGTCATTCACTTTGGGCGCATCAAAGTCGAGCATCTTTAAAAATAAAGCAAAGACTAACTAATGTTGCCGTCTATCGCCCCCGCCCGTCCGCAGACCGTCTCCATGAGCCTGTCACTCATATTTAATATTTTTGAAATTCACAAAAGTATCGTATTACAGGAAAGCAAGGCAAACTGAAATCACAAAATTTGATTTGAATGTTCTTCTAGTGGGGGGCCGCTCTGACTCTATTCTGACTGCCACCGACTGGCCTGGACAGGGTATGGGGTTCGGGGTTGGGTAAGTCTTGGGGCTGGGGATGGGGACGGGGAGAACCTCTGAATACAGAAGGTGGAAATACTTCCACAGCATCGCAGCCTTCGAGCAGATGTTGCCCAATAGATATGCAAGTATATGTGTCTTCGACTCCCATGTCTTGTGGCCATTTAAAGATGGAAACCAGGACAAAAGAATAGTCCAATCTAATCTTTATAGTGTATATAGAATATAGGATGTACATTTGAATTACACTGTCGCCTTAAAACGCCGTCGGCTTCCACTATAAGAGGATTCGTCAATATAGGAGATAAAAGGGGTGTGACGTCGATTTTGACAGGATTATGCAGAGATATAGATTCTGAACTTTGTCCAATTTGAAGAGACAATATTTACATACATATATATAAAAGAAATATATCCCTATTATGGCCTCATTGACATGATGTATCCCGTTTAATTGGCCTAAACGCTCCTACCGACACTCAGTTTTATAATGATGATGAACTATACCTATCACAGGAGATAGGTTCGGTTATGACACCTGTCAGGCATGGCATTGACGATACCCAGCTGCTGGTGATGCCATTCATAAGTCCATGGGTGCATGGTGGATGCAGCGTTAAGTGATGCCACTGACATCACTTATCTTGTGCAGGGACTGGGATCGGATCGAGAGAGATCGCTCAGATTGCAATGACACTTACCATGCCGCTGTGTCCTCCATTGTGGAAATGGAAATTGCCTCCGCCTCCGCTTAGGCTTGCTCCTACGTTGGCCCCGCCACTGCCGCAACCGTGTGACGCCTCAGGCATGTGACTCGTGTCCAGGGCATCCATTCCGGCGGTGTTCGAGTGGCTGTGGTTGTGGCTATGGCTGTGGCTGCCAGTCTCGACGGCCGTAATTAGCTGTTTAATGTAGAGCGTCGCCAAACGCAACGTGTCCAACTTTGAGAGCTTCGTGTCGGGCGGAATGTTGGGCAATTTGGTCTTCAGACGTCCGTACGCGCTTGACAGGACCCGCATACGCATCCGCTCCCGGGCATTCGCCGCATTGCGTTGCACCGGCGGTTGGGAGCCTAAATAATGGAATGGAGCTCATGAGCATACTATTGCCTATGACTGTGACACGGGTCACGTAATTGGCTTTCAGGGACGGTGGAGTTCTGCTTACTTTGCGAGCTGGCATCCTCATCAAAGTCGTCATCGTAGAAATCCAGGGGGCTGGAGGAACGCTTCTTGCGTGGCATTATGTTATAAATGGTCACTAAAAAGCACTCTTTACAATGTGGATATATAAATCCACGGACAAACTCTACGTATGGTATGGGGATCGTATAATGTGAAAGTAAAACCCGAAACCGAACACGAACGACGTCCGATCTGAACGACAATTAGAGCACTTCTGTGGAGGGTCACGAGAGAATCCTCCTTTTTGAGCACTTTCCTCTATTCTCCGACCCATCTATTTCTGGCACTTGTAGGCGGTGCCCCGCTCCGTGAACCGCTTGCAATTGGCGGAAGAGCCAACACATGGTGCGATCTCGGCACTCTCTCCTGCTTCTGGCTGCCACCACATTGGTTCGGTTTGGTTTGCTTTACTTTAGTTCGGTTCGGAAAAACAAAATGAATCGACTGTTTGTTGTTTATCCGATGGCGTTTATTTAAGAGTTCTCACACCCATCCCATCCCACACCACACTGAAGGATACTGCGATAAGCGAGTGCGAAGCGTGCCAAGCTCCCAGTTCCAGCTGGAACCACCTGGTACACAGCACAGCTCTTAAGACAAAACATTTAATGGCGGTGGAGAGTGATCATAATCCTGGGGTTCCTCTGCGAGTGTATGCATCCTGCGTAAGGACAGAGCTTAAGTAATTGATCAACAATAAACCTCTGTGGATCGATGGAGTAGTAATAATACTTAGCCGATGTATCCTGTTGAAGGTTTGGCTTTAGGGAGTTTGATTTATGTTGCTTTTTATTCCATTATAATTCCATAATCGTATTATATTGTACTTATTCTCTGAGCGGGAAAACTACAATGTCTATTGACCTATCCTAGTCCGAAACTAGTATTTGGCACACTTCCGAGATAAGATTCCGGGTGCCAAAGCGGAGAGGGATAGTTTTTCCATCCACATCTGTGCCTTGCCTTGATCAGTGTCCCTCATTATCGTCGAGAGACGTCATTGAATCTGAGTTTATCAGGAGAATGGCGACCCCAAGGTTCAGCAAACTCATCGAAAAAGCTTATCAAGACCCAACCGGGATCGTGCTGGCCTCGAAATCCGGGGCCTAGGGCTTAGTGTTTTCACTGAATTCGTCGCGAGAGGCAGCATCTTGAAATGTGGCGCCATCGCATCTTGCATCAGACATCAGCCCGGAAGGATATCGTCCTCAGGCCCGCGCGAGCCCTCAGCCATCAGAGAGGATCACCGACGGGGACGCTGCCAGCATCGGCGGATGTGGTTATAATCGGTGGCGGGTCGGCAGGATGTCATACCCTGTATCATCTTGCGCGGCGTGGGGTGAGGGCAGTGCTTCTGGAGCGTGCGCAACTCACAGCCGGTACCACCTGGCACACTGCGGGCCTGCTCTGGCGTCTGCGCCCCAATGATGTCGATATCCAGCTGCTTGCCAACTCGCGCCAAATGCTCCAGCAACTGGAGTCGGAAACGGGCCTCGATCCTGGCTGGATACAGAACGGAGGCCTCTTCATCGCCCACAACGAGACGAGGCTGGACGAGTACCGGCGCCTGGCCACCGTGGGATCTGCTCTGGGCATTGAGAACCAGATCCTCGGTCCGGAGGAGACACAGAAGTTGTTCCCCCTCCTCGATCCCTCTGCTTTCATCGGCGCC
Organism: Drosophila miranda; assembly: GCF_003369915.1. Taxonomy (NCBI): domain Eukaryota; kingdom Metazoa; phylum Arthropoda; class Insecta; order Diptera; family Drosophilidae; genus Drosophila; species Drosophila miranda. The sequence continues at coordinate 19,579,153 of NC_046676.1, forward strand.
CTCTACTCACCCGGCGATGGTGTCATGGATCCCGCCATGCTGTGTGCGGCCTTGAAGAGGGCGGCCACCAATCGGGGCGCAGAGGTGATCGAGAATTGCGGAGTCGATGACATTCTCCTGGAGCAGACATCGCGCGGCAAAAAGGTAGTCGGCGTGGCAACACCCTATGGCAACATACGAACGGAGAGAGTGGTAAATGCCACAGGAGTCTGGGGCAGGGATCTGGTGGCCAAGCACGGCTCCCACCTACCGCTGGTGCCTATGAAGCACGCCTACATCGTTTCCGAATCGATACCAGGAGTGCGTGGCCTGCCCAATATCCGGGACCACGACTACTCCACATACTTCCGCATCCAGGGCGATGCCATCTGCATGGGTGGCTATGAGCCCAACCCGATCCTGCTGGATCCGGTGGCAAAGGACTTTCACTTTGGCCTCTACGAGCTGGACTGGTCGGTGTTCGAGACGCATGTTGAGGGTGCCCAGAAGCTGTGCCCCAGCTATGCCAAGTACGGCGTAAAGAGCACTGTCTGCGGCCCCGAGTCATTCACACCCGACCACAAGCCTATAATGGGACCCGATCCTGTCCTGAACGGACTTTATCACAACTGCGGCTTCAATTCGGCAGGCATGATGTTCGGCGGAGGCTGTGGTGAACAGACCGCCCTGTGGATCCTCAATGGACAGCCGGATCTGCCCATGTTTGGTTTTGATTTGCGTCGCTTCACACCCGAGCAGGGACGCGCCACCCAGTGGATACGGGAGAAGTCGCACGAGAGCTACGTGAAGAACTACAGCATGGTGTTCAAGTACGATCAGCCGCTGGCCGGCCGTGATTTCCAGAAGGATCCGCTCCACGACCAGATGATTCTGGCCAACGCCGTCATGGAGGAGAAGCAGGGCTGGGAGCGTCCCGGCTACTTCCTGCCCTCAGGAGCTAATAGAGCTGCCGTCCAGCCATACGACTGGTATGGCAGCTACGGACATTCCCGCAATCGGGACATCGTCTACGAGCAGGTCCTCGAAGGCGATCTCCAGTACGGTCGATTCTCAGAGCATCACGATCTGGTGAGTGTGGATCCCTATGGATTCTGAGAGTGACTATACATCTAATATCGCTCAGATCAAGTCGGAAGCGTTGGCTTGCCGAAATAACGCGGTGGTCTTCAACATGAGCTATTTCGCCAAACTGCTGCTCGAGGGACCGCAGGCGCAACAGGCGGCGGACTGGCTCTTCTCCGCCAACACGAATCGTGACCCCAGCAAGTAAGTCATTCTCCTGTGAATCGCCCTAGAGACCACCGGATCAATATTTATATGTTCCAGAACTGTCTACACCTGCGCCCTCAATGCAGCCGGCGGCGTGGAAGCGGACGTGACCATAACCCGTCTTTCTTCCGGTTCGGGCCAGATCTACGATCCAAAGTTTAGTGGTCAAGCATACTACATAGTGGCCGGCGGTGCATCGGCTTACTACACGTACAGCACACTGCAGGACGAGATTCGGAGGCAGGGATTCGAGGCCAGTCTCAAGGACCTAACTGCTGACATGGGCGTCATTTCGATTCAAGGCCCCAACAGTCGCCAGATCTTGCAGCCACTGCTGGACTGTGAACTCTCCGACGAGAAGCTGCCGCCAAACTGCACGCGGCTGGCCAAGTGCAATGGCATCGGCCTCCGCCTCCTGCGGGTCAGTTTCGTGGGAGAGCTTGGCTACGAACTGCACGTGCCCAAGGCCGATTGCGTCGCCGTCTACAAATCCCTTATGGCTGCTGGGGCATCTCGGGGTCTGCGCAACGCTGGCTACCGCGCTCTCTATTCCCTGAGCAGTGAAAAGGGCTACCATTTGTGGAGCTTCGATCTTCGCCCGGACGACACCCCGCTAGAGGCTGGTCTGGGCTTCACCTGTCGCAAGAGCGGCAGCGAATACCGTGGCAAGGCGGCCATCGAGCGGCAACGTTCCGAAGGGGTCAAGAAGCGCTTGGTCTATCTGACGCTGCAGGAGGAGGATGTTCCTATTTGGGGCCTTGAGGGAGTCTACCGCAATGGGGAGCCAGTGGGGACTCTGCGACGGGCAGAGTACGCCTATGCACTCGGCAAATCCCTGGGACAGGCCTACATCGAGCGACCAGATGGACACACCATTGAAACCGACTACGTGAAGAGCGGCCAATACGAATTAGACATTCTGGGCAAGCGATACCGGGCGGACTGTCACTTGCGCAGCCCATTCGATCCTACCGGACAACGGGTTCTCGGTAACTACCACCAAACGACGGCAGACGCATCATAATCCGTAATTAAAGTTGAACCTTTGTCTTCTGAGAATGAGACTGAGAACTCACTGGTGGTGAAAGGACTTTCCCTGCCGCTCCCTCTCCCTATATTTGTGTAGGTACTCGAGATGTGAAGTGCCTGTGGAAGGCCATAAATTACATTTCTCCGAGGCACCATTCGAGGTTTCGAAGAAAGGTCGCAGGCGTTGCGGTCAACGGCTCAATTAATTCTGTGGCCCAACTATTATGACATGGGGCAAGCCTTCTTCGAAGACCAGACAACAGACGTAATTCTATAGCCCTCTCCTCTCCCGATCCGCCAGACACATTGTCGCCAGTAAAGAGCATGCATCTTATTTCTTATTCCAACATTAAGTAATTGTTCTAGTCTGAGGCAAATACTGTTTTAGCTAAGGGTGGCTCCTAGGCCTCAATCGACACCGTCGAGGCTGAGTTGGAAGGACTGTCGAAGTGGGAGGCCACCAGCTCCTCGAGAGTCTGATCAAACTTGAAGATGGGGCGAATATCGTTCTTGAGTCGGCAAACGACGCCGGCGGAGGCAATGTTCCACTTCCAGCAGATGAGAGCACAGTTGAGGGCGTCCAGATCCTCCTTCAGGGAGACAATGTTCTGCAATAGATTGCATTAGAAAAGGCGGGCAATCAAAGGGGCAATCAAAGACTTACCATGGCGACTGTGTAATCGATGGAATTGATCTCCTCGCCTTTGATCACGACCAGACTAGTTTCACCGTTCTGTTGGTTCAGGAAGCGAACCACCTTCTCCTTTAGATACTCCGCGGAGGCATAGTCGAGCTTCTGCTTTACATCCACCACGCTCACCTCGTGTCCATTTATCTGCAGGTAGTTGGATACGTTAAGATTTGGGGGCTATCAACCTAATGGCGTTTTTGGCCTACCTTCTCCAATCTTACGTAGACCTGGGGACGCGCACTGCTGTACAGAATGTAGACCATGTTGGCGGCAATGCCGCAGAGAATGCCATACTCCAGGCTCCAGAACATGCAGGTGATAATTGTGACTAAAAACGGGAACAGATCTTTCTCTGCAAAAACACGAATTGGATTAGAATCAGCCGGGCTAAACCCACAAACGACTCACTCTTCGACTTCCACATGTCCGCAATCTTGTGGAGCTCCACCAGCGATATCATGGCTGCTATGATGATGGACGCCAGCGTGCACTTAGGTATGTAGTAGAAGGTTTGGGTGAGGAAGGCCAATGCCATGAGCACGAGAGCACCCGTGACGGCTCCGCCAAGAGGCGTCTTCACTCCACTGGCATTGTTGACTGCCGTGCGTGTGAATGAGCCCGTCACTGGCATGGAGAGAACGAAGCTACCCATAATGTTGCACATGCCCAGGGCCACCATCTCCTGCGATGCATCCACTATTTTCCCCTTGGCTGTGAATGCAATTGCGGGCTTTTATAAGATATGGAACTCAGCTCTAGACTGGACTGATATTATCAACCGATTCACACAGAACAACCGCCGCGATCGGATGATTCATACAGTGAGAATGCACAAAACAAGTTATTGTACATATGTATACCAACATGGGCTACGTTACGAGAATGTGTTGTTGGAAACAAATTTCTCTTTTTCCCTCATATTGGGAGAGGGTTGATGTGACAGTTGCCGAGCGACTGAATAGGGGAATTGGTACTTACAAAATGCCTTGGATATAGCCACGATTTCCAGAATCGATATCAGCGGTATGGAGCCCAGAGAGGCGCCTACTGTACTGATCATCTCGCCAAAGGACACGTACTCTCCATCGACGGTGGTGCTGAAGGGCGGCAGTCGAAAGGGTGGCACGCCCGCTGTTATGTTTCCAGTGACGCGGAAGGGCTGGTTTCCATCGCGACTAAGAATGTAGGCAAGGAACGTGCCAAAGATCACGGCCAAGGCGTTGCGCGATAGGGCCAGGTACTTCCAGAATATACGGTTGCCCCACTTGATGTCCTTCACTTGCTGTGCAACATACATAGATTAGTTTATGATCTACTATTTTGGTTGCCTATTGCGGGAGTATACCTTCATGAAAAGCAGGAATATGAGGGAAGACACACCCAGCAGGGCGTCCCATTTTCTAATCGAAGGCAAGTGGGTGAAGAAATTTTTCCAGGACGGCAACAAATCGTTTGATGGACCTATTTTTTGAAGAATAATAATAACCCAAATTAGCCTGCTGCGGAAATGCTGCTAAATGTATTCCCACTCACTGCTGAGGCCGACTATATTGTTAATTTGGGCACTGCCGATGGTGGTGGCCGCCGCCATGGTGAAGCCTGTGATGACTGGTATCGATATAAAGCGCACCAGCACTCCCATGTTGAGCAGGCCCAGGAGGAGCACGATGCAACCGGCCAGGAAGCACACTAGCACAGCGTAGTCTGGACTGATGGTGGCATACTGGTTGACCATCAGAGCCATAATGGCGGTTGTGGCTGCGGGCGTAAGTGTAAAATGAGTTTCCAGTGGCTGGACAGAAGCGTGGACAGGGGACCCTTACCGATTGTGACATCCTTGCAGGAACCAAAAACAATGTAGGTGAAGCAGCCCATGAAAGCCGAGTACAGACCGTACTGTGGCTCCAGGCCCGCCACCACCCCATAGGCAATGGCCTGAGGTATAGTTGTGAGTCCTACGGTGAAACCTGCTATGAAGTCCTGCATCACGTACTCGATCGGGTAGCGGGGCAGCCATTGGAATATGGGGAACTTGTTGGTGATGGTCGCCGGGCGACACAGCTTCCGTCCGCTGTCGCTGATCAGAGTGCCCACGCTCGGAAGCTGCTCCCTGTACAGATGATCTGCAGGTCAGGGAATGAATTTCCGATTAGATTCCACTCTACATTCGCTGGTACATTCTGATAACCCCCCACGGAGATAGAAATCAAACCATTAAATCTTACTTGGTAGCACTCGCTCCCTTATCAGTTGGACTTTCCTAGAAGATAGATAAGCCTCCACGATACACTTTTATGAATTGGCACGTATTTTCTCGATTGGCCATAATTGATTTTATTGGTGAGAGTTTCCACAAGCATGCGATCGCCCCTGTCTTTTCGAAACTGACCTAACAACAGCGTTCAACCTTGAGACAAATGCACCCGGTAAACCCCTGGGAACCAGCTAAGGCAGCCAACTCACCCTCGTCCGCCCTCATCGCGGATTAGTTGATTGTTTCGATCTCGCGAATTGCGTGTAGAAACAAAAATAGAAAGACAGAGAGTGGGTAGGAAGAGCAAACACTAAGCGATAACTGGGGACCAAACGCGACCGCTCTATACGCCGTTCCAGACTTGAATGACGCTCTCCATCAGCTCCGGCCTGACTCGACAACTTGCCGACTGGCCGTCTGGCTGAGATAGGGAGCGCATTCGTTTCTGTTTGCCGGTGTATACCGGCCATATATGATTTACAAGAGCAAGTACAAGCTTATCTTGTTAACAAGTGTTTACACAGAGATATCGTCGCAGTGTCTGCTTAATGGCAATGCCGCTCTTAGAAGAAACACTTATGGGTAATTTGAATCCGTTTATTTGCTCGATTTACAGATTAAGGAACTCGTTGTAGGCGTTTAAAGGGTAATTCTCTTCTGGTCGTCTGGTTATTCACAGCTCTTCCATGTCTTGACGGTGAAGGGCTTCTCAAGGGAACCAGTGGCAATGATGTTCTCCTTTGGATGACAGTCGGTGCAAATAACCAAGTCGCCGTTGGTGTCAATCTTCTGGACCAGCTTATTTGTCTGCAGGCTCCAGATGCATAGCGATTTGTCCTCACTGCCCGAAACAATCCACATCCCGCCCGTTACCGAGAAGTTGGCGGTCAGGCAGTAGCACTCATTCTTGTGTCCGGTATACCTGCGCAGAACCTTTGACTTTTCGTAATTCCACAATTTGTGGGTGTTGTCAAAGGTGGAGCTCAGTATGTATTTGCCGTTGGGCGAGAACTTTGCATGCCCCACCACGGGGTTGTCGTCGTCAGTCAAGAGCGTCTTCACGAGGTGGAAGGTGGCGGATTCCCACATTCGTATGAATCCGTCGTGGCTGCTCGTAATGAAGTGACTGCCGGTGCGGTTAAAGTCCACAGATGTAATGGGATCCCCATGAGCGGCCAATCTCTTGAGAATCCTGCCAGTTCGGAGATCCCACAAGTGCACCAAACCATCGAAACTGGCAGACAAAATGAGATTTGTTTGCGGATTGAAGCAGCAGCAGAATACACAGTTTAAATGTCCCTGCATGGTCATGACGCAACTGTTGCTATTCGAGTCCCATAGCTTTACCATTTTGTCGTCGCCGCAACTGACGATAAGTTTTCCATTCTGTGCACACACTACCTCGTTGATGCCCTTCTCGTGTCCTGCCAGCGTCTGATAACTTTGGATCGTGCGTACATCCCACAACTTGAGCAAACGGTCTGCGGATGCGCTTACCAGATAATCGCCATCCGCGCTGAACTTTACCGATGAGACGCTGCTTAAGTGGCCTGCCGTTGCGCCCTTGATGATGCGGTAGTTGGGTTTATTCTTGGCAGCAGCGCCTGGCGGCATTGGCATCTTGAAGACGTACTCATCTCCTTGACCGGAAGCAGCTAATGTAGTTGGAACAGTAGCTGCAGCCGAAGCTGCACAAAGTGAAGACATTTTGGCAGCATCATCACCTTTCGGTCGCAGATATGTAGACACATTAGTCTCGTTTCCTGCAGACATCATTGCAGCATTAGAAATGCACCTGAATATTAGAAAACTTTACTTTATATGCACAATATATAATTTTTACAGCCGGCTTACCGAAAAAAAAACCTGGCAGAAACGAAAAGTGTTTGTCAATCTAACAAAGTTGTTCAACACTCAACACTAGGTGCCGGAAAGGCTCGGCTTTTACTGTGACGTAACGTGCAGCAGCAACACAGGCGAATGCGTGTTTTATGAAAAATTCAAACTGAAGTGTGATAGTGCGTAAATTGAATTGTTTTCTCTTGTTTTCGCGCAGTGTATGAGAAATTCACGCCTAGTCAGAACTAGGGATACAAAAATAATGATACATTCAGAGAAGAGCAAACAACAACAGCAATTAATTTGCAATGAGAGTACATATTTGGAGATTGGGCGGTTTATTTGGACAGCATGCTATTCTGCGTAGACTTGTTAATCAAACATTAAACAAATTCCTCAAACTTCCATCCCACCGTATGCCGGCAATTTGTCACCAATTATATGCTGACGCTGCTATGTACTCCACCAAAGTTACAAAGGAAAGGTGTAGACGTTGAGACGTGCGATAAAAAGTCAGTGAACTTTTCGTGATAATTGTAAAAAATTGCAATTAATTATCTGATAATCTAATCCGAATGTGCAGCTTAAATAATATATTTATGGTGAGTACAAATAATATTTACTATTTTCGTTTTAAATCGTTTTCAAAATTGATTATCATCGGTATAACGTCCGACTATTAAAGTCGACTATCGATAGCCTGGTCGCAGTTGCAACACAGCGGCAACTCTACTACAAAAGTATGAAAAAAGCGGGAATTTTTAAATTTTCAATCAACAAAATAATATGCTAAATTTACACCGAATTGAGTTTATAAAACGGCACAACCAAGAGGAAATTGAGTTCCTCGTAAAGATAAAATCGATGATCTAAAATATCTAACAAGTGACAGCGACAGTATGGATGATACATATGTCTACAATTAAAGTTATCGATGATTATGTATGTTTTATTGTATTATTATTAATATTATTGTTATTTATAGCATAAAAAAATGACTCATCAGAGAGGACATGCAGCGATGGCTCCAACTATCTGCAATATTTGCTCACACATATGTATGTGTGTATATTCGAGGGAGGAAGACCCATTCTCCATTGCGCATTATTTGGCCATGTATGGAATTGGACAATGTGTCTGGTGATGATTCAATGCTCTTTGCTGTCTACTCTTGTTGTTCTATGATTAAAATTTGCAATTTTGATTATTTTTAGCACCGCTTGATGGCCGACCTTAGCCATAGGGCGACCTGTCGATGCACAAACAATCTGTAATCTTATTAAGCGGCTGCCTGGCAACGTCCAATCAACAGGTGATCTGGCATCAATGTAACCTGATTGGCTTATGTAATTGATTGTAAGAAGGGCCTGCCTGGCCGCTTAAGCACCGTCATTGGCCGATAGATGGGCCGATGCCGATCCAGCGCTACAATCGTATGCCTTATCACTTGCAATTCGGACCGGTGCAATTGCAGGGGTCGAACGGATCTCGCACAATGTCAAGGCTACAAAGCGACATGCCAATGGCCGGAGTGCAAATCTCGCTATCGCCGACGCTACGGCTTGGCTGGGTATAAATGCAGGCTGGAAACGGAGCAGAGGTATGATTCCGCAAGATGAAGTCGTTCACGGCGATCGCAGTTATTTCGGTGGCACTGCTGGCACTTGGCTGCCATGCCAAGCATATTGAGTCGAAAGTGGCCGACAAGGACTTCCTGGGAAAACAAAAGTTTGTCTTCGACATGCTGCAGCACATCTACCAGGACGATGTTTTTGTCAGTGAGTACCCTGCCACCTACGCCGAATACAAGCCATGGGATCATGTGGGCGACTACCATCACCCCGAGTTGTTGGAGCATTTCTTCGAGCTCTGGCAGCACCATCCTTTCCATGACGATCAGGTGTGGTCCGTGATGTACGAGCGCCATGAGGAATACGCTGTCGGTCTGGTGCGCCTCTTCTACTTTGCCAAGAACTGGGAAACCTTCCAACACGCTGTCTTCTGGGCCCGCCAGCACGTGAACAAGCAGCTGTTTGTTTACGCCTTCACCGTTGTCACCATCGCCCGCGACGACATGCAGGGCATCATCCTGCCGGCTCACTACGAGATCCATCCCTGGAGCTTCTTCGGCGGCCAGACCCTGGAGATGGCTGAGCACTACAAGATGCACGGCTTCCACCACGTGAAGAAAATGGACAACATCTACAATGTGGTGCTCAAGTCGAACTACTCGAACCATTACGGCAACCTCAACTACGATCACGAGCTGGCATACTTCCTGGAGGATGTTGGTTTCAACAGCTTCTACTACTACTACAACCTCGACTACCCGTTCTGGACCAAGGGTTCGGAGCACCATGTGCTGAACAAGGACCGTCGCGGAGAGCTCTACCTGTACACCCACTGGCAGCTGCTCGCCCGCTGGTATCTGGAGCGACTGTCCAACGACATGGGCGAGGTGCCCACATTCAACATGTACGAACCGGTCGCCTCCGGCTACTACAGCGCCCTTCGCAGCTACAATGGCGTTCCCGACTGGCACCGCGACAACCACCACAGCTTCTACCATGAGCACAACATCGAGCACATCCAGGAAGTTGAGCTTTATACACAGCGTGTGATGGACTGGATTCACAAAAACGAGAAATTCGATGTGGAGGTGATCAACCAGCTGGGAAATATCATTCAGGGAAATGCGGACAGCATTGACAAGAAGTTCTACGGTAGCCTGGACAAGGAGTACCGTCACATCGTGAACGGAGGACACCAAGTCGGCAAGCACTACGAGAGCTTCCCCGGCCGTTTCATGCACTACGACACGTCGCTCCGCGACCCCCTGTTCTACGAAGTGTACAAGAACCTGGTCGGCCACTATTGGCACCTCATGGAGACCTTCCCCGAGTACAAGAAACACGACTACGAATTCGAGGGCGTCAAGATCGATGCCGTTCACATGCCCGAGAGCCTTACCACCTACTTCGAGTACTTCGATGCCGACATCAGCAATGCTGTTAATGTTGAGCCCGTTGTTATGGATAGCCACGATAGCCTGTATTCCTTCGGACGCAACTCACACTACAACGGTGTGAGCTACGTGATCAAGGCGCGCCAGCATCGCCTGAACCACAAGCCCTTCGAATTCACCCTGGACGTCAGCGCCGACAAGGCCCAGGATGCCATTGTGAAGGTTTTCATTGGACCCAAATACGACGAGCACGGACACGTCATCCCACTCGAGCACAACTACCAGAACTTCTTCGAGCTGGACCACTTCAAGGTCCATCTGGATGCCGGCGTCACTCACATCAAGCGCAACAGCGGCGACTTCTTCATCTGGGTCAACGATCGCACCACCTACCTGGAGCTGTACCAAAAGCTGATGGATGCCTCCGTCAGCGATTACAAGTTCAAGTTGGATCAGTCTGAGGCCCACTGCGGTGTCCCCAACCGTATGATGCTGCCAAAGGGCAAGAAGGGCGGCCAGGTCTACCAGTTCTTCTACATGGTCTATCCCTTCCATGAGACTGCCGTGGCCCAGTACACCGGCTACGATCCAATCATCAGCTGCGGCATTGGTCACGGATCCCGCTATGTGGATGCGTTGCCCTTCGGTTTCCCCTTCAATCGCCCAGTGAAGCACGATTACTACTTCGATGTGCACAACTTCAAGTTCTTCGACGTGAAGATCTTCCACCGTGACGAGCACACCAATGTGGCCTAGACGAACGAACGGAATCGGATGCAATCACCTGTGTTCCACTCCAATCTATTAATATTAATCCACTGCACCCAAACCCCATAGATCAATTCAATGTCACTTCCAACTTGTCCACACCTTCCTTGCGACCATTCAACAATAAACTAATTCCGAACACAACTTTAAGAATCGATTTGTGGGCACTTTTGTTTTGGTGCAGTACGCTGGCAACCGATCTCGAGGATGAATAGAAGCACGGCCATCACAGTCAGAAGTCCATATGCTAGCCAAATCCATTGCAGATCAATTAGCCGCAAGGCAGTGCCAGTTTGATGAGCCTCCCGATGAATGTGATCCAGGCTGAGATCCCGCAAGCTGGCGACACCGGCGATAGACATGTCGTAGTGGTGCATCCCCACCCAATACTGATAGAGGCCGTTGGCCCTCGCCTCCAGAATGAGTTTGCTGATGGGCGCCTCAAACCAGGAGTTCTTGGGCAGCTCAAAGGTGAGCAGTGCCAGCGACATCAGGCAGGCGTCCTTGGAGTAGATGAAAAGCTCTCGCGAAAAGTACTTTTGCTGGTTCTCGAATAGGGTCCAGTGGAGCCGCGAGGCGAGGTAGACGTAGCTGGTATTCGCGTCATCTCGCAGCCGGTTGTACTCACTGGCATTGACGGTCAGAACGGGAAGATGGAGATCGGCGATAGAATCTAGATCTTCTTCAACGGCGACAAGGGGCAGACGGGCACGTCTGACATCAGCGATGCTGCGTGGCTGGAATTGCCTCGGTGGGTGGGCCAGCATCGTTTCTAGGGCCGCTTCGAAGATGCAGCTGATGTTCAGGCCAACAATGCCAAGCATGACGTAGATCCACTTGCTGGAGGAGCCGTTCTCTTGACTAGTTATCTTGAAGGACTGTCCAAGGACTCCACGCAGAGCTCTGTCGTTAAGCAGGAAGTCCACAATGTACACTTCCCGGTCCTCCAGGCGCCTTTGGCAGGTGAGCACCAGGCCATAGGCGTAAACAATGGCAACAGCAATGCTCAGCTCAGCGCTGCTCAGGAGACGGTAGATGTCGCGCACAGGAATCTCATTTGCCACGGGAATCATCAGGCACACGTGGGTCAACTCAAAGGGATAACTAATGTGAGGCAATTGTTCCGCCTGGGTTATCAAGGAAATACTGGCCGGCACATCGATCTTTACAAGATCTTGCAAGGCATTCGCGTGAAGAAAGCGACCCGGGGTAACAGCCTGGGCGTACTGCATGGTAGCATTCAGTTTCCAGACCAGGTTGCGGACAAATCGTCCAACAGATCCAGCGAGAACCTTTTTTCCCGTATGTCTGTCCACATAGACAACGGAACGTGGGTGCCATTGGTCGGGCATTACAATCAGCGGCTCACCCCGCATGTTGGGAAAGAGCAGGTCGAAGATGGGCGACGACTGCAACGAACGCTGCTCTATCCTGAACCCGGGATAGGGATGGTAGCGGTAGTAGAAGCGCTGCTCATCGGCCGCCCTTAGTCCAACCACGTTGAGCATTTTCAGCTCGTAACAGCGTCGCAGCACTTGGTTTATTGCATCGAGATGGGGAAATCTATTGGCCAGATATATTAAACACTTCTCGCTGCGTCTGTCATCCAGCGAAGTGGCAAGAGCTTGCACTAGTTCCTCCACATGCCCTTCACCAGCCCCGGGCAGGCACATAACGTGCAGTGCACTGGAAAACTCCTCGCGCGGAGCCTGAGCACTGCTGGCCAGCAGCACCACTGGGAGGGAGAGCGACGCGAGTAGTTCAGCTAGCCAGGCGTCTGGACAGTAGTCATAGCGGATGATTAGCATCGCCAGCGAAGACTCCTTGGCCATGCTGCTGATAAAGTCCGCAGTGGATCCCGAGGCTACTGCGGTAGCCCAAAGGAGGAACAAATGGCTCAGGACAGTCCACATGGCGGATGGTTAGTGTGGAGCAGACAACGATGACCGAATATATTTATATGCTGGGCCCATTCAGACGGGGGCGTTTCTTGGCCAAGAATAAGGTGCGGTGCGCGCGATGTGGGATTCACGCCCCCGAGAAGATAAGACAGTCGTAGTTTTCTTTGTAATATGCATATCCCAAAATATGTTATCTTTGTTAGTGGTTACAACTATTTAGTATTCGTGTTTTTGTGTATTTGTGGTAAGCGCGCGAATCAAATCGATTTCTATTGATTGAGCGGCGCTCTATTACAATTATTTGTCCGTTGCCTTCTGCAAATAAATATTACAATTAGGTAATTAGGTTAATAATAAATAGCTGCTTATGCATCTTAACAATACGTGTGTTTCTTTATATATTATATATATATGCTTTCTCTAGGTACTTAAGTCACGGATAGTCGCCAATTGTGTTGCATATGAGAGCGAATAGAGAGCGAATTGTATTGAGATAGGGAAATTAGGAGAGATTCAAAGAGATTGAAAATTCGAAACGAAGTACATCATGGAGATCGCTTAAGTAACTAAACTATATATGGTCGTAAGCCTAAACACAATGTTAATTTGCACTAAACGGAATGTTAAATACATCAAAAGAATGTCACGAGATTGCTCTAATAACAAAGGGTTGGGTTGAACAGAATCGGTTAGCAATGGGTTATAACAAAATAAATATATATGTGAAAATCATCATGGGTTCTCAGATAACACTGCTCAGATTCGACCCGGAGCTGGAGCGGTTCTTTTGTGGCGTTGTCGTCGGCGTCCCCCCATTGGCCATTGCTGCACCGTCCAGCAACTGCAAAAGCCTTTGCCTTGTGCGCTTGTCACTGGCACAGATGCACTGTATTAGGTTTGTCAACTGTTTGGCGGAGTAGTCGTCCTCCTGCCGCTGCTGCTCGATCCACAGTTCGAATTGTTCCGGTGAGAAATAATAGGTTTTGATGAACACATCCACATACGAGCGGTGTTGGGGGTACTTTTGATTCGATATAAGCTCAAGGAATGACATAAAGTTGGCGAAATCCAATTGCATCAGTGCTCGTCCTCCGGCCGAGCATTTCTTCACATTGGAAAAGCTAAATGAGATGATTTTAGTTAAGGGTTTTACATTGTGGGAATCTTGCAGTCGACAGCTTACCCTTCCACGAGCAGGTGCGTGGCCACATGGGCCATGGAATTCCAAACGTGCTTGCTAGGCACAGCCACCTCTTTGGCCGTCTCCTCCAGGCACATGGCAAAGCTTTGTATGTTCTGCAAATAATTTGTTAGAGAAGATTGCCTGCAATTCAATGCCCTCTACCACATACCCGATTCAGCACGTCGCTGTAGCTGCTATGCTGGTGTATCACATGATTCACATCCCACTTGACCTTGGCCATTTGCGCCAGTATAGCCGACAGATCAATGACGCGTGAGGTGACGCAGGTGTAAACTGGTTTGGCCAAATCCAACATGTATTCGCTATACTCCAGATAGCCCACCAACAGCGGACGGTCGGCAATGGGCAAAAGGTGATTAAGGTAGTGCTGGAGAATATGGAATTGCTGGAACATGCTGCGTCCTGACTCCACTGCCACAATGCGCTGAGGAAGACCGTAAAGAGTGTCTGGATTGGCCAGCTCGTTGTTGGCCTAGAAAGGGATTGATTATAAGATTGCGCCCAAAACCCAGATCACACAAACCCAATCCATACCAGAGAGGAAAAATTAAGCGGCCACAGCTTGATCTGTGGCAAAACATTCGCCTCCACGGAGCGCAACCGTCGCTCCAGCCGGGGGGTATACATATTGTCCGTGGGCACCAGCTGTATTTCAAAAAGTATTTATTTGTAATAAAAGTTTTTAATTTGTTAGGTTCTTACTTACCGCGTCCTTGCCAAAGATCTCGTGAACAGCGAACGTGTAAAAATCAATAAGCTCCAGCATGCAGGACACAATCTTAGGAGAGATGCAGTGCAGAAGTTTGCACATTTGCAGGTAGCGTCCAAGGCAGCGCAGCACATTCAAGGCGGTATTGTTTACCAGCAGATGGCTGATGAAAGGATTTCTTTGAGATAGTGGATTGGATGAGAGAATGGAGGTTACTTACTGGCTGGCATCGTCAAACTCTTTGCTCTGCAGACTCTTCTGCTCGTCGTCGCTCTCCTCGCTAAAGTAGCAGGAGGCCTCGTCGACAATGCCAGAGAGAATATCCTCCTCGAGCATGGCTGCATCCAGGCCGCCGTCAAAGGGCGAACTTTTCTCAGAGAACCGCAAAAAGTAGCCATAGGAACCATAGATAGAGCTGCCACCATCCTGTGAGTGCACGGAAACCAGCTCGTCGCAATTATTGTTGCTAATCGGGGAATTGTTTGAGGAGGCCAACAGCGCTGTTGTCGGGGACTTGTGTCGACGCAGCGTGTGACGGACCGAGCGGAATTCCTAAAATCCATGAGAATAAAATTAGGAATCAATAAAAATTCAACGGGTGTTGCAGTTCCAGCGGCACTTACGGGCAGTTGAAGGATGTGTGAAAACGAGTCGACTTGCGTCCATGATTCGTTGTCCAAGAACAAGCAGATCTCTTCCACACAGCAAATGTGGTACCGCCTGAAGAATTCCTCGCTCTGCTGCTGCATGATATCAATTAGTTTCTCCGACTGCTCGCCACAGAATTCCACTCCCACTTTCTTCAGACGCTGCACAATGGACATTACTTGGATGAACTGGTCGTACTTAAGAGCAGTCAGCTTGGCGCTCTGCAGGAATAGGCACACTTTGGTCAGTATATCGTTCCAGAGTCGTGACTGCCCCTTTTTCAGCTTTTGCTGGATGTATATATCGGGAGAGTCGGCCTCCTCGTGGCCATACAGCTTGTAGTTATTGTGCCACATCACAACCTGATAATAGGAGGCCAATATGGTCCAGAACGTTTTGCACAAGCTTATCAGACAGGGTATAAGCTTTTCAGAGTTTAGTTGCTCGCACAACTGTTCGTAGAGAGGCTTGATCTGATCGTCATGGCTGGGGTCGCTGTAGCCCCGGAGCACAGCGTTGACCGACGAATGAATTGCCGAGATATAATTGATGTGCAGCTGATCCATTGCCATGAGCGATTTGTTAGCCAATTTGTAGGCCTCCTGCAGCTTGGCATACTTGCGCGTATCAAAGTTCAGCACCATCTCATTCAGCACCGTATCCAGCTGAAACTCCATGAGCAGCATGGTCTCCTGCAGCTTCTTGTAGAGTGACTGCACGCAGTTATATTGCATGTAGCCCTCTGCAGAGCTTTTGCATTGCAGGAGGAGAGCAATCGCCGCGCTGTAGTTGTGATCTGCTAGCAGTTTCTGCAGCTCCACATCAGTTGTGCGCTGGGAAATATTGAAACTGTATGAGCATTGAATTGATTTATAGAATAAGTCTAGTAGTACCAGTTTCTTTATGGCCATCAGAGTGTCCAAGACCTCTTTGAGAACCTCCCGTTTGCGATAACTGGCGAGTATCTCCAAACTGGTCGTGGTGAGGTTTGTGCGAGCGAAATTCAAATAGGACCTCGCCTTCTGACACGTCCAGAGCGACTCCTCCAGCTTCTTTTGGGTGTCATTGATGGCGGAAAACTCACTGCTGCAAGCATTGCGCTGCTCCAATATGTTCTGCAGCACCTGCTTGGTCAATACCTTTTGTTGTGTGCGCAATTGTGCAATGGTGACCTCGATAAGCTCGTTGTCGATGCCGTCGCTAAGAACTTTCTGCGGGAGGTGGCAAGGTGAGAAGACTGCGATTCAGGCGAAAGTTCAACATCTAGTTTACCTTGAGTTCATATAGCTGCGGATTACTGTCAGGGCTATAGTAGCATTCTTCAATGCTCTCTAGGATTTCCTGATCCGATCTTTGTGCGTTCGATGCTCCAGCCGAGGCTTCGTCAGTGGCATCCACTTCATCGTTGGGAGATGCATCAGTTGTCACCGTTTGGATGAAGTAGTCCGAGAAACCCATGGCAGGAATTTTCATTTGTCGATTGGTCTGTGTGCGTAATAAGTTTCATGGTGAGTGCATCCCAAACTACCGAGTGTGCACCGCTTCCTGAAGGACTCTTTGTTACCTGTTTGTGCAGCAGGTCCATGACTTTCGACTTAAATTCGTCCATTTTGGCCTTGGAGTTCTGCATATTGCAGCCATGAAGAAACTGCGGAAAACAACTTTTCTTTTGTACCTCCCCTCCCACTACGGTGAGACCGTACGCTGCAGCACTACGTTTTCCAGCACTGCCATGGAGAGTTATGCAGTCTGGTCCCACTTGCAGGTCTTGCAACCATATGTTCTTTGGGGTGTTGTGCTCATTTTAATTGATTGGATTTTATTTGTTTTATGTGATGTCCCCTGCATGTGAGCTAGCAATCGTAAAGTGTGAAAGATGCGCATCTGCATGGTGTCGGACTTCTTCTATCCGAGCATCGGAGGGGTCGAGGAGCATGTTTACAATCTTGCACAAATGCTGCTTAGTCTGGGTCACAAGGTGAGTGGAAGCCAGATAACTTGCATGTTTGTGATTGACTAATCTCCAATTCGATTCACAGATCGTTGTGCTGACCCATGCCTATGGAGATTGCAGTGGCATCCGCTATGTAACGCACGGTCTCAAGGTCTATTACCTCCCCATTAAAGTGTGCTACAATCAGTGCATCCTTCCAACTGCCGTCTGCAATGTGCCAATGTTGCGGGCCGTCCTCCTGCGGGAACGTGTGGAGATCGTGCACGGCCACTCGGCCTTCAGTGCCTTAGCCCATGAAGCTCTGATGGTGGGCTCTCTGCTTGGTCTAAAAGTAATACAGTTTAGCAATCTTTTGTTGATTAAAGTCTAATCTTCTGTCGATTACAGACGGTATTTACCGATCACAGCCTTTTTGGCTTTGCTGACTTATCGGCAGCCCTTACCAACAATCTTCTGGAAGTCAATTTGAGTATGGTAAACCATGCCATTTGTGTATCGCACATTGGCAAAGAGAACACGGTGCTGCGAGCGCGTGTGGCAAAGCATCGGGTTTCCGTGATACCAAATGCTGTAGACACCGCTTTATTTACCCCAGATGCCAGTCAGCGACCCAGTAACGACACAAGTGAGTGGACACAACTATCTAATTATACAAGACACACTTATTCAACATATCTTCCGTAGTCAACATTGTGGTGGCTTCTCGCCTTGTCTACCGCAAGGGCATCGATCTTCTGGCCGGTGTTATACCCCGCTTCAAGAACACGCATAATGTTAACTTTATTATCGTGGGTGATGGACCAAAAAGAGATCTGTTGGAGGAGATACGCGAAAAGACAAATATGCAAGATCGAGTAGAAATCGTGGGCGCTGTGGAGCATGTCAAAGTACGAGATGTTCTCGTACGCGGCCATATCTTTGTGAATACCTCGCTAACGGAGGCATATTGTATGGCCATAGTTGAGGCCGCCTCTTGCGGTCTCCAGGTGGTCTCCACCAGCGTTGGTGGCATTCCTGAGGTTCTTCCGAAAAGCCTAATACTGCTGGCAGAGCCGGATATTGATGCCATTCACTCTGCCATTTTAGTAGCCATAGATAGACATCAAAAAAGTATATCTAGTATGATAAGAACTCCAGCCTCTAATGGGCACATTCCTTCTGAGACTGATAGACGGGGAATGCGACGACAACGAAGAAAAAATCATTCAGCTCCTGATCCGGTTAGCTGGTCCCAAACGGGTTGCTCCACACCGGCGGATGAAAGTAGCCAAATAGAGCCTGTGCTCTGCCCATACAGATGCAATGAGCTGGTGGAGACTCTCTACAACTGGGAGGATGTTGCTCTTCGGACTGTTAGGGTCTACGATCGAGTGCTTCAAGAGCGAGCTTTCACCATTAGCGAACTGGTAAATGCGGTGTATCAGCATGGCTCGTGGTTTCTTGGCTTTTTCGTAGTGTCCCATTTTTTGGTCCGACTGCTAGACCTTTGGCGTCCCCGCAGTCGCGTGGAGGCAGCTCAAGATGTAGCACGTCAGCACAGCTAGCGAACATTAAATGAATGCTGTACTCTAGCCAAATAACAAATTCAACCTCAATTTTATGGTCTGTTGCCTTTGGAAATCCTCTCAAGTAAATATTGTGAGAGTCGTAAATGTATACATAGATTTTTCATCCATTAGTTTTCTTTTTACTTTGTGAAATTCTTTGTAATGAACAACAATCCGGGGGAGTCCACAGATGGACTTTCGGGCGAGGAGACATCACTTAAGCCTTCAACTCTAATAGATCTGAATGTCCTACGACCATTCATGAGAGCACCTTATCTTAGTGCCATGGCGACTGATCGCAATGTGCCGACAAGTGAGTTTTATTTGGTCTAATCGCCTCCTTGAATTGAGTCACTTCTTCATTGACAGCTGAAAACATTCCCCCTAATCTCTTGGAGAGGATTTTTTATCTACTCTCCGTCATTTTGATGGTGATAACTTTCCCCATTTCGGTATTCATGTGCCTAGTGATCCTGCAGGAATACCAGAGAGCGGTAGTTTTGCGCTTGGGCCGCCTCCTGCCTGGCGGACCCCGTGGTCCAGGACTCGTTTTCATACTCCCTTGCATTGATGTGTACATTAAAGTGGATCTGCGCACCACATCTTTTGACGTATCGCCCCAGGAAATTCTCACCAAGGATATGGTGACGATCAAGGTCGATGCTGTGGTCTACTACAGCATCAAGCAGCCGATTGATGCAGTTCTGCAGGTATTCGATCATAGAGGAGCCGTTGAGTTGCTGGCCAAGGCCTCGCTTCGAAATGTGGCCGGCACGCACATGCTGTTGGACCTCCTAATGTCCAAGGAGACACTGTCCAAAAGAATTGAAGCTATCCTTGATGACTGTACCGATCCCTGGGGAGTGCGTGTCGAGCGGGTGGAAGTGTAAGTAGCTCGCCAAAGTAATTCTTCTGTTTTTGACTGCAATGTCTCTTGTATCTTGTCAGTAAAGAGATTCTTCTGCCCGACCAGCTGCGACGAGCTCTGGCTGTCGAACAGGAAGCGTTACGGGAGGCAAAGGCCAAGGTAGCGGCTGCTCAGGGAGAAAGAGACGCTGTCAAAACTCTAAAGGAAGCTGCCGATATAATGGAGACAAATCCCATTGCTCTGCAATTGCGCTATTTGCAAACGCTCAACACAATATGCAATGACAAAACATTGTCCTATGTTTTCCCCTTCCCAGTAGATATCGTCCGAAAGATGATGAAGTGATGAACTTATTCACTTTTGCGAATAAAATGTATTTGTCTATTCAAAATAACTGATTTTACAACTTAACAAAACCGCAGTAAATCCTTTTTGCTCATTCACTTTCAAACAATTTCTACTTGGCGCCCGTATTCTGACCGTATACTTTATCGAATTTTCTTATTTTCTTGCCACCAGTTTTTTCTAGTATTTTCCAGTATATTTTAAGACATGTTATGTACTCACCCTCTTGTCGAATGCAACAATGTAGAAGCCGTGTAGAAATGCCACTTAGAGCCGTTTCCCAGGCCACATCGAATATAAATTCGTGATCAGAATCGAATTCCTGATTGATTGTCATAAAAATCTCAATTTGTTTAAAAAGGTCGGAAAAAAGGCATGTCAAAAAGTGGATAACGGAGGTTTTTCACACTGGCGCTTCCATGGGGCTTACATACATATATAAAAAAACAACGGGCAAACGTTGTCAAGTGTTGTCCGTCAAGTGTCACCTTTAGCAATTACATACAAATGTAGTTAATATGTAAAGTTAATGTAGTGATGGCGAAGTTAGCGTGTAGTTACCATGTAGCGGAATTAATTTAGTGGACATTTTTGTTGATCGTTTTGCGTAAACCTTATGTTATTAACAATTCAATAAAGATGAAAACTTAAAGTTAACCAGTCTTGTAGGAAATTGATGTAATAATCGTATTAAATTAAGATTTCAGACCCTCAAATCTTAGCTAGCTAGATATATTCTACGGAATCTCCAAAACGAGCAATATGATGAAACTTGCATACAAATAATTCGTCAGTATATTTACGGTATATTTTGAATTATGTGACGTAGTTTCGGTATATTTCTGAAGGTCTTGTGCAGCGGGGACGGGCGATAAATTAATTAAGCATTGTTAATACATAATATAATTCGCGGCGATAGGTGTTTTATAATCCAAATTGACAGATTCAATTGCCTTGCCCCCATTACGTGTTTCGTTGAGGTCAAGGTGAGACCAAGGTTCACATTCGGAATCTCCAGGTGTCCATTGGTGGTGATATGATATGTATGTGACTGCGACAATTTCAGGTCGCTGCTGGCAATGGCCGAATTGGTGAGAGACTGGCTGGCGGACTATCAGCGGACTCGAGGACAGCCAGCCGAGTCGGAGGCGTTTGTTGTGGAACATGAGACAGACCCGGAAATCGCCGAGGCCATTTTCACCATATTCAATGAGAGGCAGCGCAACGAGGACCTGGTTCACGACATTTGCCAGCAACTGTTGTGCTTCTATAGGTCGCCCGAGGTGACGCTACACAAGTTTCCTTTGCAATTCATTCCTGTGTTAATCTACACGTACCTGCATGCCGTTTCGGCAGGCGATAAGAAGGCGTCTCGTGGAGTGGAGACGCTGCTGATTTGCATTTATAACGGTGAGGTGTCCACCGACGATGGCGGTCAGAAAGTGGTGGTCTTCCGCATGCCCATCCTAGCCCAGACGTCTGTATACCACGAAATGAAGAATCTTCCATTGACCGATCTGCGACGCTGGGAGGAGAACTGCAACCGCGAACTCAAGTGGGGGCCGCATCAGAGAGTTGAGACGGTAAATGCCCAGAACCGCATGCGGATCCTGACGACATTGCTTTTTTGCTACAACCAGCACGTCAGCCAGACGCAAAAGTCTTCGTTGCTGCATCTATGCCGTGTGACTTCCCAGTTGGTCAACCAGGGATTCACAACCAAATCCGGTCACGGCCATCGTATGAGCTATGGGTGAGCACAAACTATCCCTATCAATGGGCTATTTAATGTATTCCAATGCATTGCAGATCTGATCCAGCGACGGGGGCCACTTTTCCAAAACCATCTTCTCCGCGCATTCCACTCTCCTCGTCCTTCCTGATCGAATTGGTACACGCCATTTACTTTGCCATGTTCAATGGCTATGGTACGATAGCCATGCAGACGCTAGACGATATACACAACCGTGCCACCTATGAAATGTACACGGAGCTCATTCTGGTGACCAGCGCCGTGCGCAATTCGCTGCATGCTAACCCGTCAGGGCAGCCCAACGACGGGCCAATGGGACTGAGCGTAGCCCTGACACCCGCTACCAATACGGTGACAACATCGGTATCGAAATCCATGATCACGAACGCATCATTCCGCACGAAAAAGCTGCCCGATGATATACCTATACAGGTGCAGGACCTCACCATGCAGCAAAACCCACAGCAGCTGGCCAGCGTGATTGAGGAAGCAGAGCCGGGAGCCAAAGAGTCGCCATCGACCAAGGATAGCTCGGGCACTCGTACTTCTATAATGAGGCCGAGCATGGAAGGGATCAAGGCCCAAGCGCACAAGGCCTTAATCGCTGGCTTCAAGAAATCAAAGGATAAGGAGAAAGACAAGGAACCGCCGAAACCACCGCAACGAAAGTTCGACAAGCACACGCAGCGCAACTCGCTGCTGCAGCTGCAATCGGAATTGAATTCGAATTCAAATGCGGAGCAGCCACCACCACCCTCCGATATGCTGCCAATGCAGACGCTCTCGCTGATTAATGAGAACGGCAGCAACAGCTTCAGTATTGACAGCGACCTCAACGATGGCCTCGGCGTCGTGGCAGGCAGTGTAGCGCTGCCCTCGATAAACAGCAACACCAACTCGGTCACCAGCAGCGAAGTGCTCACCAAAAGCTTCGATTCCAGCATCGAACTGGCGCCTCTGGGACACAGCAACAGCAATGGCGGTAAGCTGGCCGAGCATATCCTAGTGGAATAGTGTCCCGCAGCCAAATAGCCAAATCCAAGTATCAACTATATATATTTATTATCATTATTATATATATTCGCACTTTACTGCTGGGTATTAACTGAACGACACCACACCCGAACGCGGATGAACTGTAAATCTGAATGTAACGCAATACTTAGGGATCGTTTGAATTTGTTAAAAATTGATGGGGTTTTTCAGTTGTTCGTATACTTATATGATAATGTATTCTAGTCCTAATTGTTGGTAAAATCTACATTACTACTTATGGAAGCATGTACATATATGTATGTTTTTTGTCGGGTAATTTGAATAGCTTAAGTGTTGCAAATACGTCACAACAATTATACAAATACAATCGGAGCAGATCAAGGCCACTCGGAGATGCCATACAGTAGATATGAGATCTTTGAACGCCAAATCCCCTTATTAGTTTAATGATAGTGCAGTTGAGTTCATCCAAAGCAGGATGAGCAGAATGTATACATTTCAATGCATTTCATTTCATTTAGATAAGCAAACACTTCTGGTATTCGATATCTACTGCATTTGCAGCCAGTGAGATCAGGCCCGGCGAACAAACAACTTCAATTGAATTTAACAAGTATCCATTCTACTTTGTCCCAAACATACGATAGCATATGTAAACTAATAGATACTAAACAATATACATACATGCATACAAATATTTATTGAACGTTGACTTGAACCATGTTATTGATTTAAAATAAAATCGAAAACTATATACGTAACAGTGGGGGTCACAGTTGTTTTTTCCTAAACTTTCCCTGCAGAAAGATGCGCGGCACGTCGACGCCCTCCTTGACATTTAGAGTTCGGCGATGCACGTACGCATTGGTTAGAACATCAAAGCCGCTCTCCGTGAACAGCTGAGCCACCTCTTGCTCGGCAAAGTAGTAGCTCCGTGTGCCATCCTGGCGCACGTAAAGATTCTCTGCGATTTTGTTTCCTGGCTTGAAGCGTAGCTGGGCCATGTCGTACAGCCCGTAGTCCCTGAACAAAACTAATCCACCTGGTTTCAGCAGTCGCCACAGGTTCTGGACCACATCTTTAAACTTGTGCGGATGAATTGCAGACAGCACAAAGATCATGGTGCACACATCCAGGCTGCCAGCAGGGATATGTTCATGAACCTGTTGCGTGGTAATGTCGCACTGAAAGGCCGTAATGCTGCTGGGATCGTACAGAGGATTGGCTCGAACAAAATCAACAGCTCGAGGCGAGAAGTCGCAGGCATAAAAGTAGAATCTTCTACAGGGCACAGAATCTTCATTGCCCTTCGCCCTGGACTGTTCTTCTAGCAGTGGAAACACCAGATTACCCACCCCGCATCCAACCTCTAAAAGTGTGCGCCTCTGGTGTGCTTCTCGGAAGTCACTCTGGTCAAGTAGCTCCTGGAACTCGCGTGTCGTCCAGTGACGATCCTTGAAAAAGCGGGTTTCATTTCGTTTGTAGAATATGTCCCAGTGTCGTTGGGCGTCCACTTCAAGTTTATTGGCTTTGAATTCAGGCACAAGACGTTTGTTTTGCTCATCTAGCTTTTTCCTTTCTTCAGCCGTAAGCTCCTTTTCCCGTGTAGTAAACAAATCTGCTATGAGCTGATCTCCAGTTTCCATAGTCCCTTTAAGTATTGTCGATAAAATATAACTTTGAAAATGAAAAGTAAACATAAACAAATGATAAAATATACCGTCCGACCCTCAGAAATATACCGAAACATACCGCCTCATTTTTAAAATATACCGTAAATATACTGACGAATTCAAGTTCTATTTTACATATTCCTCGTTTTTGATATTCCGATGAATATTACAAGCTATACAGAACATTTAGCCATGCCATCATAATTTTATACGATCGATGAATTTATTTTCTACTTTATTGGCTTAATTTTAACACTTGCTTTTATTGGATTTATTATTAAAATTGACAAAATATACCATTATATACCGATATACCGTAAATATTACGTCGGTTCAATATTGACCTCAAAACATACCGAAAAGTATTAAAAATATCATAAACGGTCACCCTGAATCACATATCGGCACTTTTCATCAGTTGCACAAAATATCGGTACTTTTGTGCGATAAGTGGAACGAATTCGGCGATTGCATATCTTTATTTTGAAAATAACATGATCACAGAAAGCCGAGTTATTTCGGATAAACTAAACTCACTGTTTGGAAAATATAGTATTACATTATATTTCATGCCCTTCGACTCGAATCAGTTTACTTGAAATTGGAAAATTTTGAATTTGGATAAATTCTTCGTATTTAAATTTAATTATCGTGCAATATGATAAGATGGCCGTTCCCAGTTCTCTGCATTTGCTGCATTTTATACTCCGTAAGTACTATTACCGTACCGTACTATTACTGTATCGTACTGTTACCATTTCCCAGATGATCCATCCGCATGGGCTACTAGCAGCGTCGGTCTACCGTGTCCAGCTACCAGGAGACATCGACGAGTCGCTCAGGCAGCCCACCCCGATAGCCGGTAATATCACGGATTCTCACGGGCAGTCATTTCGAGAGTCAACGGGGGGCCGTAAATTGTTCCAGTTCAGTTATAAGCGAGGAGGCGGCGATGGAAAGCGGCGAGTTACAGAAGATCTTTCCAAGGAGCGTCCTCGTGGCACGAACGAGTCGCTCCAGCCTCAGCCGTCCCATGTTGACTTTGAGAGACCAAGGATAGGTAAGAATGCGACGAACCGTGAACCGGAGCCTACGCGCCTGGGCATGCGCAGCGAAATTTCCACGGTGGTCACTACTAGCGGAAAAAACAACCAGGGCAGCGGCAGGCGAGAGGGTAGCGCAGAAAAGCGGCAAGCTATAGGAGATCGCTCCTCTTGGCCCAAGGAGCTAACCTTGCCACTGGCTCGCGGAATAGCCCACCTGGCCAGGCGAGTAGATAACCCCTGGTATGTCACCTACCCCAATGTGTGGCATGACACTCGCCTCGCTGCTAAGCAGCTGAGCCGGATTCCCCGAATCCACTTGGCGTCGTCGCCAAGCGTAAACTACTATCCCGACGATCAGAAGCTTCAAAGCGTGTGCAAAACTAAGTCGACCATGTTTTATAATTACTCTTCTTTCCGATGGAATCAAAGGACGAAGTGGAGATATTCTCGCCGCCATACTTACGATAAGGCATTCAGTTACAGACGGATTCACGATAGGACAAGAGCATGGATTCAGGACTTACAGTGCCACACACACGAAAAATTGAAAATAACGGTCTTGGAACATCTAGATTGCGTCTTAAAGGCCTATCAATTAATGGAATACGACATACCATTTTATCCATTGCATCAGAACGGATGAAACTATACAGCGATGGATACTGGAAGAGCTCCTGAATTCTCATAATAATACCTAATAAATGTGATAAATTTTTGTCTGCCCTTGGGCGTTTCGTGTTTCTGGATTGCGCGCATCATTTGCCTAATCGCCGAATTATAAAAGCGGGGGAAATGGAAGTCTACTCAAATCCTAATGCATCCACCTGATCCCACAACGGGTGTGTGGTGTCCCACTTTAATCTTAACTAATAATCTTTATATTTCACGCGCTACCTACAACTTGTAGTTCCTGTAATCGTTCGAGCCCATGTGTTGGAATCGAGAACAGCAGCTTGTCAGTGAAGCTGGGAGCCCGATGCCTTATCGTTTTGCAAACTCTCAGCCTGTGCTGGTTCTTTCTCGCGTACATACTGATCGTATCTGATCAGTTTTTGAAACGTGGCCAACGAAGATGCAGGTTCTGCCGCTGGCTATGCTACTACTCTGGGCAAAGGCAATCCCAATGGCCCCAAATGTTTGGGCCGAATTCTGCGATAATGGAACCGGAGAGTGCAGAGATTTGACCGCGGCTGACTGCCCGACAGTCTTCAACAACCTGGCCGCCATTGGGCGCGCCCTCAAGTACTGCGATAAGTTCAACCACATCGTTTGCTGTCCCCTGGCTCTGAATGTTCAGATCCAGAAACAGACCGTGAATCCGGTCAAAAGCAGCAGAAGATTCGAAAGGGGTGAGCATGGATGGGCTAATCTTTTCCTATAAACCTTTTAAAAGCGCATTCAAAAATGTTTGGCCGCAGAATGTCGTCGCTTCAATGAGATAAGGGCCTCCTGCCGCACCACTCCATTGATTGTAGGCGGAACGAAGGCCGCTGGCCGAGAGTTCCCCTTCATGGCCCTGCTCGGGCAACGCCAGAGGGGAAGTACGACCATCGACTGGGACTGCGGAGGGTCTTTGATCCATCCCAAGTTCATTCTCACCGCCGCCCATTGCCTGGAGACAAACGAGTGAGTGCTGTACCAGCGATCTGTTCTCCTGT
The DNA here is from genome assembly GCF_003369915.1 of Drosophila miranda. Lineage (NCBI taxonomy): Eukaryota > Metazoa > Arthropoda > Insecta > Diptera > Drosophilidae > Drosophila > Drosophila miranda. The sequence goes on from NC_046676.1 coordinate 19,606,270, forward strand.
AGATATGTTTATCGCTTCCTTTGCAGGAAGAAGGAGGAGCGCCTGGATCCCAATTTCGATTCTCCGAAATATGTTGTGCGGCTGGGAGAACTTGACCACAAGAACGATACCGACGATGCCCGGCCTCAGGACTTCCGGGTGGTCAATTATGTAGTGCATCCTTCCTACGATGAGGAGGATAACGGCAGCCGCAAGAACGACATTGCACTCGTGGAACTGGACAGGGCGGCAGTCCTTGACGAGTATGTGGCGCCTGCCTGCCTGCCGCCCTCCAGTGGCAACGAGCATCTTCAGCTAATGGCCGCCGGCTGGGGAGCCGTCAAGGAGGGTGGACGATCCTCCTCGCACCTGCTCAAGGTGAGCCTGGAGCGTTTCAGCGAAGAGCAGTGCAGCCGGCGACTGGAGCACCATATCGACATACGCACCCAACTGTGTGCAGGCTCCCGGTCCAGCAATGCCGACACCTGCTACGGCGACTCCGGCGGCCCCGTCTTTGTGCAGCACTCGTCATTCGCCTGCCTCAAGCAGGTCATAGGCATCACCTCGTACGGCCTAGTATGCGGCGAGAAGGGCCTGCCCAGCGTCTACACCAAGGTGCACCTGTTCACGGACTGGATCGAGAGCATTGTGTGGGGCGAATAGAACAGACAGACGCGTGGACGTAACCGCATTTCGTATCAAAATCGATTGTGTTATCTTTAATCAAACATTGCAGTAACAAAATGTATAACAAATAATCTGGACTTATTCTAAGCGGATGGGTGGGTGCTGGAGGTGGAGATGGTGCGAGTGGCGTTTACTATATGTATATATAAATGATTTCTCCTCCGCTCGTCGTGCTGCGGTGCTTTGTGCGGGCTATGCTTAACGCTAAGGACACAATAGAGGCTAAGTGCTAGAGGACCCTGTAGAAGACCAATGGACATGGCATCCTTGGTTGCTTGCCTTATGGCTGCCGACTACAGGCGGACGTTTGCCTGCTGGTCAATGCGTCTCTCTGCCTGCCTGTCCTTGATTTCCTGTTTCCGGATCTCCTGCTGCTTGTAGACAAACAGCGGCCGGAAAACGATTGCGCGACGTTTACGCTCCTGCCTGTGGCTCTGGCTCTTGCTGGCGATGGGGCTGAGTGCATCGCGACGCGGGCGTCCCGAATACGGGCGGAACAGATTCGACTTGGCCGTATCGTGGGCATAAAGTGTGCTCAGGAAGTCAAAGTACGGCTTGGACCTCAGGCTGTCCGGCTGCTGGAGCGGCGAGGGACTGTAGCTGAACTGATTGGGTGTCTCAATGTCCAGAAGCGCGTGCGGGACCTCTTGCAGCTGCGGCCGGGCGGCCGTCAAACTCAGATCCATCAACAAGAGCAGGATCACAGCTGAAGTCTGCGGAAGAGGAAAGAGAGAAAAAAAAAGGAGAAGTCAGTTCAGTTCAGTACATGGGGAGGTGTGAATAGCCGCTGGAGGCCAGACAGAACAAAGCGGTGCCAGCCATGCACAATAGAACCTGCCCGCCCGGACAGCCCAGACGGGGCTCTGATCTGCGAGCTTATGCTGTGAATTAGCATACAATAATTAATTTAAATTAATCCAACAGCTGGAGTATCAATGTATCAATGATATAACCGCAATCAAATTTAATTTATGGTCGCACCTAAGATATTCATGAGCACGTCTCGAATTTGGTAGGCGTCATCGAGCATGTTCCGATGGGAATACTACGGGAGACCACAATTAAATTCCAATGCAATTGCAGTAGTCCCATAACCGGATCCAGGCTGGTATAATGTCTGCACTTCTTAAGTGATGGATCGCCTTTGCCTTCGAGGAATTTTCTATGATTCATTGTTGGTAATTTTGCTTGGTTGCAGATTGAAGGAGATTGGATTATGTAAAACTGCAGACCACAGACCCAAAACAAATTAATTTTAATCAAGCAAAACGCAGCAAAGGAGAAGACTGTGATAATATGGATTTCTGGGCTGTAACCGGTTGAGGTTTTGTGGTTTTTGTGGTTCAGGGTTAACAATTTGTAAAACCGAATCAAGGCAACAGGATTGCCAACACGAATCCACTGACAAGTGCAGTACCAGTCGAAAAGCAGCAGAAAAAAGAGCACCCATTAAGTGCTCTTTTATAGCGCACTTCCTCATGAAGATCAGATCGGATCAGTTCAGATCAGATCACATCACAAGATTGAAAGCCATCAAGACAGCATAAGGAATAGAATAACTTGATTTAATAATGCTTTTGGCCTTGTCCGGCGCCAAAAATAATCAAAGTACGTTAGCTGTGCGAGGCTTATCGTATACGAGTAGAATTCCATATACATATGTATGTATATATATCCATATATCCATATATATATTTATATACAAATAAATATTTGGCAGCCTTAATTTGTTGATTGAATTTTTTTGAAAATGTTAATCGCTTAAACACGTTTCTTCTTTGTTGTTTTCTTTTGTTTCAATAATTTCCGATCTTTATAACGATCCCCAAACCGCTACAATACTCACTTGCCAAATGTATGCAAACATCTTTTTGATTGGGGCGTTGATGGTTCCGTTCCGTTTAATGGTTTTCAGGTGTAATGATTGTGGTGTTTGGTGTCAGGTTCTGTTTCTGGTTAGATCACTTTCGCACTTTGTTCCAAATTGGGTTCAAATTTTCAATTTGTTTAAGGCACTCGCGAAGTGTCAAATCCAGGTTACACAAATTCCGATGCGATGCCGATCTAGATTCCGATGATGATGGATGTCTATATTGCTTTTTGTTATCAGTAGCCGCTTAGCACCTTGTTTTTGGTGTTTTTTACTCGTATTCTCGATGCGATCTGAACGCTGCTGAGCGTGCGCTTGAACTGTTCAGAATTTTTGTCACAAATTCACTTTTATACGGCCCTGGGTCTCCTCTCACTCTCTGACTCTGGGGCTTCGTGACGTTTTTGTATGCTGAACGGGTTTTGGTTTTGGAATTGGTTTCGCCTCCTCCACTACACTCCACTCCACTCCACTCCACTCCACTCCACTCCACTCCACTCCACTCCATGGCACTTGACGCTTTCGATGCTAAGTGTTACCGATATCGCGGTGTATCCCACTCCGGGAAGGGGCGCAAGAGCACGGAGCAACGTCTTTTAGCCAAATTGTCAAATTGCCAAATTGTTGGCAATGGTGTTGGCTGGCACTTGGCTTGATTGGCTTCTGCGCCAGCTGCTGGTCACGTAATTAGCACCATAGGCAAAGGGACTCTAAACAGGAGTCGCAACTGCGGTGAGGAAAATGCGTCACATAGTCGTACAATATTTTTGTCGTTTGCATTTAGCACTACGATTTTGATTTTGATTTCGATTTTAATTAAACTTTTCCATGACGCACTTATTAATCAAAGGCACTAATCTGAAGAGATCCGACAGCTGAGTCTTTTACGCACCGGATGGAAACACAGGATTGTGGCCTTTGGGTAGGGTAAACGGAAATTTCAATGGGAATGGAGCGAAGGAGTGGCGGAGCGGGGCAACACGGAAGCCGGCAGACAGGTAGACAGGTCGAGTCGTAAAGCTGATCGGTTAATTGTCGTCGCATAGCGATGAGTGAGATATATCTCCTAAACCGAATCGGAACCAATTTGAAGATAATTATGTGCGCGAGATGCTCAACTTATGCAAATCTCCGTTTGATGACGCATTAAACTACAGCTTCGTCTTCGGTCTTCGGCTTTGCGCTTGGGCTTGGAAAATTGTCAACACACAGGTTGCGGGGCTCGAACCGAGTTGTAGGCACTTGAAAATTGACTTTCATGCTTGAGGAGACTGAAGGTCGAGTGGGTCTTGAAATGGTAATGAGCTCCGCTTCACTGAATTGGCCTGCCCTGGCCTGGCCAGACCTGGGTGGGAGCCGTTGCCGTTGCCGTTGCCGTTGCCGATGCCGATGCCGGAGACAAACACAGCTGATTATTGGAGGAGGTCGCCCTTACCCTCACACCGCACCATGCCACACGTGATTAGAACCCGATCAAGAATCAAGAATCCATCTACGCTTACTCTTAGAGCCTCGATGCTGAACCCGATTGACAAGGCAAGTCTTGGTCCCGTGTCAATGGCCAACCGGTTGGGGGCCGCCGCATGCCAAAATAAAGCAAATGCCATCGGATTTATACAATTGGATATCATTTAGCGAAATTGCCCATCAACACCTATCAACATCCATCTATCCAGAGACCCAAAACCCCACCACGGATCCAAAGTCTGACTCTGCCTACCTTTCTTTTCCTCTCCTCTCCGTTTGTTTGTCGCTTCGCTTGGTTTTTTTTTTTTTTGGGTATTTTTAGACGGGGAGCACAGAGATCTCTGCCTGGCACAACGAATTTCATTTCATTTAATTAGTTTCTTGAGCCGAAAGCCGGTTTGGAACGCAATAAGACAAATGGCTGGCGATAAGCGGTCCCCAGAGGCCGACGTCAACAAATGTCAGAGAGTGAAAAACAATATTAAATTGGTACTCGTCTTATCAATAGGCATTTGCGTGATTTGGATTATTCGGTATTATTTGGTTCTACCCTGATTACAGGCGACATTCCAGAGAGGCTCTCTAAGCGATCGCCAAGTGAATCATTGGAATCCCTTGAATTACTCGGAAATGCACTCGTTCTAATTGAGACAGTAATGTGGGTTCAACATCGCCGTGAAGGCTTCCGTGGAGGAGTGGGAATCAGAGTCGGCAAAGTGCTAATCAGCTTTGACTGGGATGCGCTTTCTGCGGGGCATTGATTCACGATTGATTCATTCTCGAGGCAGGCACCCACAGGCGACAAAAAGTGAGAAAGGGGCACGTTTCCATTTCACCAGACCTAAACAGAGGGGAGCACTTCTCACATTGGACTGGGACCCAGTCACACGTCATCTGTGGATATAGGTGGACTAATTATCACTAGGTTCGTCACACGCCTGATCTGATGTCAGTGCTTGGTGTTTTCTTCGATTAAGCCTTAATTTGATTTGGTTTGGGCAAAGACCATCATGGAAAATTTGACAGGTCTAATTAGTTTTTTTTTTATTTTTTTTATTTTTATTTTTATTAAGCGATGAATCCGTACATTGCATATAACGTATCTTAACATCACTGGTAAATAATATTGGGGTAGCCAAACCTAATGCTAAATGCGAGAGGACTTACAAAAAATATAATATTATAATATTGGGAGGGAAACTTAGAGTTGGCCAATAGTTTTGGCAAAACCCAATCTCTTCAACCGCCTCAAAGGCCTGGCAGGTAGTAATCGTCTGGCGAGCATACTATGGTGTCTAATTAGCCTGTCACTGTATCTGCTGGTGTGCCTTCCAATCTGCTCCTCTACTGTATGCAGATTCAAATCCCGATGTAGGGTGGAGCCGCGCACGTACCAAGGGCAGTTCGTTATTTGCCTCATGGCGCGATTCTGCAAGACCTGTATCCGTTTATAGTTCGATTTGGCAGCTATACCCCAAATCTGCACACCGTAGAGCCAGATCGGGGCTACACAGTGTACATAAACTGCTCTTTTGGCTCTCAGTGACATGGTGCTTCTTCTGTTAATCAGCCACCGCAATTGCTGCATTCTTTGCCCACATTTACGAGCCGTAGCTTTCAAGTGTGGACCAAAAGTAAGACGCTTATCAAGGGTGATACCGAGATACTTTGCTTGCTCTGGTTGGTCCAAAGTTACGCCTTCAAACTTTATGGGTGGGGTGTGGTCTATGAGCGCTTTCAGGGTGAAGCATGGATTGGTGGTCTTCAGTGGGTTGACTTTTAAATTCCATCTTTTGCACCAAGCTGCCAAAGAGTAGAGGTACTCTTGGAGACCATCTGCTGCCTCAAGGCGGCACTTGGAGCTGTAGAGCAGTGCTATATCGTCCGCGTAGGTAGCAAGCAGAGCCTTACGGGGGGCCTCCATATGTTGCTCGCTTGGGGAGGGTAGATCTGCAGTATAGATAGAGTAAAGCAGCGGGCCAAGGACGCTGCCCTGTGGAACTCCAGCTCTCATTTGGCAAGGTGTTGAATGTGTGTTCCTGAACCTGACCATAAACTGACGTCCTTCCAAGTATGATCGTAGGACACCGTAGTATGGTGCTGGGAACAGTTTTTTAATTTTGCTCAGTAGGCCGTTATGCCAAACTCTATCGAAGGCTTGCTGCATATCAATGAAGACTGCATTACAGTATTCTAGATCATCATAGGCCTGTAGGATGTGTCCTGCCAATCTGTGGACTTGCTCCACTGTGCCGTGTCCCTCCCGAAAGCCAAACTGGTGATCCGGAAAGATACGGCATTCCTTGATTATACTACCAAGACGATTGGCAAGAAGCCTCTCCCATACCTTAGATAAGGAAGACAAAAGACTTATTGGCCGATACGACTCAGGGTCGTCCTCCGGTATTCCAGGCTTATGGATCAGTATGGATGTTATTGGGTGTGTTAAATATGATGGATCTCATGGCATCAATTAAATTCCATTCACGTTTCGTTCTGGTCGCTTCAATACAGTGTTTTCTCAGTTTCAAATATCGCGCCAAATGATACTAGCGGATGGCTTGTGGCGTCCCCTATATAGCTGTGAAAGTTTTCCAATAGTGACTCAACCAATCGGCTTGAATGCGCATTGCAGGATGTTTTAGCACGAAGGTTACATTTGGATGCATTATAGACTATAATTTATAGTTCATTCTATTTTGTTCCCTCTCTAGGCCATACACCTTGCCACTTTTGGGAGATTAGTAGTCCATTGTAGATCAGTATTAAAACAGGGAACAGGGTGACCGTTTACGGTATTTTTAATACTTTTTGGTATTTTTTAGGTCAAAATTGAACCGACTGTATATTGGTATATAATGGTCGACTTCATCAATCTATTATTTTTAATTTTAAGCGGTATATAGAAATCCAATAAAAGCAAATATTTAGAATACGCTAGTCAAGTAGAAAGTTGATTCATTAATGGCCTAAAATTATGTGGGTTGAGCTAAATGTTCGATTTAGCTGGGAATATTCGACGGAAGATAAAAAACGAGGAATATGATACATTTTCGGTATTTTATAGAGTGAGACCGTATAAGTTATTGGGACTTGCTCTCTTTTTTTTGGGACTTACTCTCTATTTTGTGGTGGGAAATTTTCTCAAATTGAGGGAATTTTTCCGGGATACAATGTCCTTTTCAGCTCAACAATGTCCCTTGCATTCCATCCCCACTTACGTTTTCATACGTTTTATGTTGATGGCAACATTCATTTGTAAGGGCCAGACTCATGTGCCGTGAAATCGAGCAGCATTGTTCCACAACATTGCGCGGATTGAGCAACATTTTGCATACCCTGGGAAATGGATGTTAAAGAACCGAAAAAATGTTTGTCATCTAATGCACCAATAAAGGCCAAAACTAGTCAGTTTCTGTTTTAAAGGTATTTCAACGATATTTTGCAGGTTTTGGTCTTCTTACAGAAACCAAGCATGGGTACCGGGATCGAGATATATTTACAAGACCCTAATCATATGCATTAAAATGTCCAAAACATAACAATCTGAGATCATTTCTATATTAATTGCGTCTTGAAACAGCTTGGAAAAACAGTTTCTTCATATATTTCAACGAAATAGGGTATACCTGTGCCCACACTCCGGTTGACTGACATTTCACACTCACTTACGTTGCCACTGTTTTTTTGTTGACCCTTTTTGCTTAAACCTTGTTTTATACACTATACAATAAAAGTCAGGGTACTTAAAAGTAGTCAATCAGGTAAAAAATGTATTCATTAATAGCCTGAAATTATATGGGCAAAGCTAAACGTTTTAGTTAGTCAGCATTATTCAACGGAATAAAGGAATTGAGCAATTGGAACGATTTTTCTCTTACGTTTCATTTGTTTGACCATTTTCGCTAAAACCTTTTTTTACACAAAATGCAATAAAAGCAAGGACTAAAAACTAGCCAACCTTGAAGAAAATAGATTCATTAATCGGATAAAATGATGTGGGCATGGCTAAATTATCTATATAGCTAGTAATATTCCATGGAATATCAAAAACGAGGAATATGTAAAATATAACTTGATTTCGTCAGTATATTTACGGTATATTTTTAAAATGAGATGCCATATTTCTGAGAGCCGTACGATATTCGATAAGTCAGCTGATTTGTTTTACTTTTTATCGACTGTTCACATGCGCCGGGTTTCTTTTGTTTGACTGAAAAATGACTGATATGTTTGTTAAAGCAAAATTAAAACGAGAAACTCAACAGGTGGACCAAGAATTAACTAAGAAACTCGCTGGGAAGCAGTGTAACATGTGGGACACCATTGAAGCTGAGTCTGAGGGCACCGCACACGCTTCAGATATTCTTGCGCCAAAGAAGCGATCAGTCTCCTGGATACCAACCACTGCGGGTTGTCTAAAAAAATTTAAGAAATCTGATGTTGGCATTGGTGTGGAGCCCAAAACAGAAGTCGCAAATAAAATATGGTCGGAATTTGGTTACTTGCAGGATGGTATGTACTTCAAATAAATCAAACTAAACTATTCACAACTGCTTTACTAAAGAAACCATTGATATTGCCGATTCCACAGAGGATTCCAGTGAATCCGAGCTGGACCTGGAGGCATCTCATGATACGTCCTCTGAAGCGGGACCTCTTGGGAGTAACAGTAACTCTGATGATGACCAAAAGACTGATTTTTTTCTATACACACGTGAGTACTAAACGTCTCAATCTATTTTTCTCTATTAATATTGTTTTATTATAGAATCTAAGACTGCCTGGCGAGTGCCAATGGTACTTGAAAAAACAATCAAAAAATGTGTTTACTTTCCTAAAAATAAGAACGCTCAATCAACAAACCGTTTATGTGTGACGGGATCCATTCAAAAGATCGTCATTTTCTACAACGATGAGAAATCCGCAACCATAAAAGAGCTCACCGATGGGCATGACTGTGGAATTAAAACTCAGGAATCGACTATCCAATCCATTAACGATAAAGAAGCTGGAATTGATCCGGATAAAGAATATAAAATACCAATTGATGATAAAGAGGCTTTGTATTTGGCCTCTCCATTCGCTATTAACGAAGCTCCACTGGAAGATCAACAAGATGCGGAGACAAAAGCACTATCGTCATCGGAAGCCGAACCACAGCTATTCAACGAGGATCTTGGTTCCTGCACCCTGAAGGATGAAAAGATTTGCGACATAAAAGTTCTACCAGAAGCACAGCAGGACTCAGATGCAGTCTCTAATCAGGAAATGGATGTTAAAGAACCGAAAAAATTTTTGTCATCTAATGCACCAATAAAGGCCAAAACTAGTCAGTTTCTGTTTTAAAGGTATTTCAACGATATTTTGCAGGTTTTGGTCTTCTTACAGAAACCAAGCATGGGTACCGGGATCGAGATATATTTACAAGACCCTAATCATATGCATTAAAATGTCCAAAACATAACAATCTGAGATCATTTCTATATTAATTACGTCTTGAAACAGCTTGGAAAAACAGTTTCTTCATATTTCAACGAAATAGGGTATACCTGTGCCCACACTCCGGTTGACTGACATTTCACACTCACTTACGTTGCCACTGTTTTTTTGTTGACCCTTTTTGCTTAAACCTTGTTTTATACACTATACAATAAAAGTCAGGGTACTTAAAAGTAGTCAATCAGGTAAAAAATGTATTCATTAATAGCCTGAAATTATATGGGCAAAGCTAAACGTTTTAGTTAGTCAGCATTATTCAACGGAATAAAGGAATTGAGCAATTGGAACGATTTTTCTCTTACGTTTCATTTGTTTGACCATTTTCGCTAAAACCTTTTTTTACACAAAATGCAATAAAAGCAAGGACTAAAAACTAGCCAACCTTGAAGAAAATAGATTCATTAATCGGATAAAATGATGTGGGCATGGCTAAATTATCTATATAGCTAGTAATATTCCATGGAATATCAAAAACGAGGAATATGTAAAATATAACTTGATTTCGTCAGTATATTTACGGTATATTTTTAAAATGAGATGCCATATTTCTGAGAGCCGTACGATATTCGATAAGTCAGCTGATTTGTTTTACTTTTTATCGACTGTTCACATGCGCCGGGTTTCTTTTGTTTGACTGAAAAATGACTGATATGTTTGTTAAAGCAAAATTAAAACGAGAAACTCAACAGGTGGACCAAGAATTAACTAAGAAACTCGCTGGGAAGCAGTGTAACATGTGGGACACCATTGAAGCTGAGTCTGAGGGCACCGCACACGCTTCAGATATTCTTGCGCCAAAGAAGCGATCAGTCTCCTGGATACCAACCACTGCGGGTTGTCTAAAAAAATTTAAGAAATCTGATGTTGGCATTGGTGTGGAGCCCAAAACAGAAGTCGCAAATAAAATATGGTCGGAATTGCGTTACTTGCAGGATGGTATGTACTTCAAATAAATCAAACTAAACTATTCACAACTGCTTTACTAAAGAAACCATTGATATTGCCGATTCCACAGAGGATTCCAGTGAATCCGAGCTGGACCTGGAGGCATCTCATGATACGTCCTCTGAAGCGGGACCTCTTGGGAGTAACAGTAACTCTGATGATGACCAAAAGACTGATTTTTTTCTATACACACGTGAGTACTAAACGTCTCAATCTATTTTTCTCTATTAATATTGTTTTATTATAGAATCTAAGACTGCCTGGCGGGTGCCAATGGTACTTGAAAGAAAAATCAAAAAATGTGTTTACTTTCCTAAAAATAAGAACGCTCAATCAACAAACCGTTTATGTGTGACGGGATCCATTCAAAAGATCGTCATTTTCTACAACGATGAGAAATCCGCAACCATAAAAGAGCTCACCGATGGGCATGACTGTGGAATTAAAACTCAGGAATCGACTATCCAATCCATCAACGATAAAGAAGCTGGAATTGATCCGGATAAAGAATATAAAATACCAATTGATGATAAAGAGGCTTTGTATTTGGCCTCTCCATTCGCTATTAACGAAGCTCCACTGGAAGATCAACAAGATGCGGAGACAAAAGCACTATCGTCATCGGAAGCCGAACCACAGCTATTCAACGAGGATCTTGGTTCCTGCACCCTGAAGGATGAAAAGATTTGCGACATAAAAGTTCTACCAGAAGCACAGCAGGACTCAGATGCAGTCTCTAATCAGGAAATGGATGTTAAAGAACCGAAAAAATTTTTGTCATCTAATGCACCAATAAAGGCCAAAACTAGTCAGTTTCTGTTTTAAAGGTATTTCAACGATATTTTGCAGGTTTTGGTCTTCTTACAGAAACCAAGCATGGGTACCGGGATCGAGATATATTTACAAGACCCTAATCATATGCATTAAAATGTCCAAAACATAACAATCTGAGATCGTTTCTATATTAATTGCGTCTTGAAACAGCTTGGAAAAACAGTTTCTTCATATATTTCAACGAAATAGGGTATACCTGTGCCCACACTCCGGTTGACTGACATTTCACACTCACTTACGTTGCCACTGTTTTTTTGTTGACCCTTTTTGCTTAAACCTTGTTTTATACACTATACAATAAAAGTCAGAGTACTTAAAAGTAGTCAATCAGGTAAAAAATGTATTCATTAATAGCCTGAAATTATATGGGCAAAGCTATACGTTTTAGTTAGTCAGCATTATTCAACGGAATAAAGGAATTGAGCAATTGGAACGATTTTTCTCTTACGTTTCATTTGTTTGACCATTTTCGCTAAAACCTTTTTTTACACAAAATGCAATAAAAGCAAGGACTAAAAACTAGCCAACCTTGAAGAAAATAGATTCATTAATCGGATAAAATGATGTGGGCATGGCTAAATTATCTATATAGCTAGTAATATTCCATGGAATATCAAAAACGAGGAATATGTAAAATATAACTTGATTTCGTCAGTATATTTACGGTATATTTTTAAAATGAGATGCCATATTTCTGAGAGCCGTACGATATTCGATAAGTCAGCTGATTTGTTTTACTTTTTATCGACTGTTCACATGCGCCGGGTTCTTTTGTTTGACTGAAAAATGACTGATATGTTTGTTAAAGCAAAATTAAAACGAGAAACTCAACAGGTGGACCAAGAATTAACTAAGAAACTCGCTGTGAAGCAGTGTAACATGTGGGACACCATTGAAGCTGAGTCTGAGGGCACCGCACACGCTTCAGATATTCTTGCGCCAAAGAAGCGATCAGTCTCCTGGATACCAACCACTGCGGGTTGTCTAAAAAAATTTAAGAAATCTGATGTTGGCATTGGTGTGGAGCCCAAAACAGAAGTCGCAAATAAAATATGGTCGGAATTGCGTTACTTGCAGGATGGTATGTACTTCAAATAAATCAAACTAAACTATTCACAACTGCTTTACTAAAGAAACCATTGATATTGCCGATTCCACAGAGGATTCCAGTGAATCCGAGCTGGACCTGGAGGCATCTCATGATACGTCCTCTGAAGCGGGACCTCTTGGGAGCAGTAACTCTGATGATGACCAAAAGACTGATTTTTTTCTATACACACGTGAGTACTAAACGTCTCAATCTATTTTTCTCTATTAATATTGTTTTATTATAGAATCTAAGACTGCCTGGCGGGTGCCAATGGTACTTGAAAGAAAAATCAAAAAATGTGTTTACTTTCCTAAAAATAAGAACGCTCAATCAACAAACCGTTTATGTGTGACGGGATCCATTCAAAAGATCGTTATTTTCTACAACGATGAGAAATCCGCAACCATAAAAGAGCTCACCGATTGGCATGACTGTGGAATTAAAACTCAGGAATCGACTATCCAATCCATCAACGATAAAGAAGCTGGAATTGATCCGGATAAAGAATATAAAATACCAATTGATGATAAAGAGGCTTTGTATTTGGCCTCTCCATTCGCTATTAACGAAGCTCCACTGGAAGATCAACAAGATGCGGAGACAAAAGCACTATCGTCATCGGAAGCCGAACCACAGCTATTCAACGAGGATCTTGGTTCCTGCACCCTGAAGGATGAAAAGATTTGCGACATAAAAGTTCTACCAGAAGCACAGCAGGACTCAGATGCAGTCTCTAATCAGGAAATGGATGTTAAAGAACCGAAAAAATTTTTGTCATCTAATGCACCAATAAAGGCCAAAACTAGTCAGTTTCTGTTTTAAAGGTATTTCAACGATATTTTGCAGGTTTTGGTCTTCTTACAGAAACCAAGCATGGGTACCGGGATCGAGATATATTTACAAGACCCTAATCATATGCATTAAAATGTCCAAAACATAACAATCTGAGATCATTTCTATATTAATTGCGTCTTGAAACAGCTTGGAAAAACAGTTTCTTCATATATTTCAACGAAATAGGGTATACCTGTGCCCACACTCCGGTTGACTGACATTTCACACTCACTTACGTTGCCACTGTTTTTTTGTTGACCCTTTTTGCTTAAACCTTGTTTTATACACTATACAATAAAAGTCAAGGTACTTAAAAGTAGTCAATCAGGTAAAAAATGTATTCATTAATAGCCTGAAATTATATGGGCAAAGCTAAACGTTTTAGTTAGTCAGCATTATTCAACGGAATAAAGGAATTGAGCAATTGGAACGATTTTTCTCTTACGTTTCATTTGTTTGACCATTTTCGCTAAAACCTTTTTTTACACAAAATGCAATAAAAGCAAGGACTAAAAACTAGCCAACCTTGAAGAAAATAGATTCATTAATCGGATAAAATGATGTGGGCATGGCTAAATTATCTATATAGCTAGTAATATTCCATGGAATATCAAAAACGAGGAATATGTAAAATATAACTTGATTTCGTCAGTATATTTACGGTATATTTTTAAAATGAGATGCCATATTTCTGAGAGCCGTACGATATTCGATAAGTCAGCTGATTTGTTTTACTTTTTATCGACTGTTCACATGCGCCGGGTTTCTTTTGTTTGACTGAAAAATGACTGATATGTTTGTTAAAGCAAAATTAAAACGAGAAACTCAACAGGTGGACCAAGAATTAACTAAGAAACTCGCTGTGAAGCAGTGTAACATGTGGGACACCATTGAAGCTGAGTCTGAGGGCACCGCACACGCTTCAGATATTCTTGCGCCAAAGAAGCGATCAGTCTCCTGGATACCAACCACTGCGGGTTGTCTAAAAAAATTTAAGAAATCTGATGTTGGCATTGGTGTGGAGCCCAAAACAGAAGTCGCAAATAAAATATGGTCGGAATTTGGTTACTTGCAGGATGGTATGTACTTCAAATAAATCAAACTAAACTATTCACAACTGCTTTACTAAAGAAACCATTGATATTGCCGATTCCACAGAGGATTCCAGTGAATCCGAGCTGGACCTGGAGGCATCTCATGATACGTCCTCTGAAGCGGGACCTCTTGGGAGTAACAGTAACTCTGATGATGACCAAAAGACTGATTTTTTTCTATACACACGTGAGTACTAAACGTCTCAATCTATTTTTCTCTATTAATATTGTTTTATTATAGAATCTAAGACTGCCTGGCGAGTGCCAATGGTACTTGAAAAAACAATCAAAAAATGTGTTTACTTTCCTAAAAATAAGAACGCTCAATCAACAAACCGTTTATGTGTGACGGGATCCATTCAAAAGATCGTCATTTTCTACAACGATGAGAAATCCGCAACCATAAAAGAGCTCACCGATGGGCATGACTGTGGAATTAAAACTCAGGAATCGACTATCCAATCCATTAACGATAAAGAAGCTGGAATTGATCCGGATAAAGAATATAAAATACCAATTGATGATAAAGAGGCTTTGTATTTGGCCTCTCCATTCGCTATTAACGAAGCTCCACTGGAAGATCAACAAGATGCGGAGACAAAAGCACTATCGTCATCGGAAGCCGAACCACAGCTATTCAACGAGGATCTTGGTTCCTGCACCCTGAAGGATGAAAAGATTTGCGACATAAAAGTTCTACCAGAAGCACAGCAGGACTCAGATGCAGAGTCTCTAATCACTATTGAAGAAGTTAAAGAAGATCTGTCCCCAACTGAAACCGAACCACATGCATCGCCGGAAACAGTAGCAGTGACTGAGGATGATGAAAGTGCCATGGAAGTAGACGAGGCTAACCGATCAATGCAGCACTGCCAGGATTTCAATGTAGATCTACCTTACTGCCCCCCAGCGTTGAGCGTCTTTGAGAATAGCATGACGTGCAACGATGTGCTGGCCGTGATCAAAGAGGACATAGAGCTCTATGGCACTGTCGTGTTGACCCTGTTGGCTGGTCAGATCACAGTGAACGGCTTCAGAGCCAAAAAACGTCAAAACTTGACCATCTACTCCCCCAAGGGCATAAATTGGGTGAGCATTTCTCCGAAAAAGCGTGCGAAACCAATGCAAGAGAAGGTTGAATGGGACAAATTGTCTGAGAACTTTACGTGCGCACAATTGGACAACCTTCAGGGGTGCTTCAATAGTCAGGAGGATGCCCTTGTGCTCTTGCAGAGGAACACCAAGGACCAGAACATGCTCGAAACTTTAAAGCAGTACATGTGCCAGATTTTGTTCCCCCAGGTGAATGGGGCTAATGTGCCGCACTCGCAAAGCGAGATGCTGCTCAACTGCTACATCCAGAGCTCGGACAGAAAACGCACCCTTCAAGTACCTTATGAGTGGACAAAGCTGAAGATGCAGAAGACGAGCCGCCTGATGGTAACCGGTGGGAAGGGTGTCGGCAAGTCCACCCTGCTGCGATATCTGCTCAACCGGCATTTGAACGCTTTTCCACGCCTACTGTTCATTGATTTGGACATTGGCCAGCCGGAGATCTTTTTGCAGCAAACTGTCTCCTGCACTGTCATTGAAGAGCCGCTTCTGGGGCCAGGATTCCTACTGAACAAGCAGCCGGATCGGGCTCACGTCGTGGGCGACACAAACATCGTCATGTGCCACGAGCAGTATTTAGAGGCGGTGGTCCAGCTGATGAGCCACATCCAAAATAATCCCGAGTATGCCAACATGCCTTTTCTGATCAACACGATGGGCTACAACAGGGGATTTGGCCTCGAGCTGATGGCTCTGCTGGTGGACTACATCAAGCCGACGGATATGGTGCAGATCTCGAGTACTTTACCCATGAACAACTTTAAGTCGCTACTCGACTGGTCGACCCTTTCAAAGTTCAAAGGTCCCTATGTCTACAAAAATACGGCGTTCATGGTTGAGGGTAAAAACCATAAGTACACGCTCCACGAGCTGCCCAGTGTTGTCCCACCTAGACAGCAGGGAGTCTGGCGAATGAGTCCCAGGGATATGAGATTCGCCAATCTGTTGGTCCGCCTCAGCTCCTGCCTGAGGGGCAGTGCCAAGCACCTGACTGACTGCGAGCCCCTCAGCTCATCTTTTGTGGATATTCAAGTCGTCCATTCCACAGAGGAAGACCTTGATAAGATTAGCATTATCGCTGGAATGGAAGCCAATGTAGTTTACTTGGCCCATCTGGAAGCTCAGGATCTGCCCGTGTGCCTGGGAATAGGTAAGCAGAGTTCAACCATTTCAGTTGCTTATTTCACTTATCATTTCGCGTATTCCCTGTCAGGTGTCGTCCGAGCCATTGACTTTGAGAAAGAGAAGCTGTATCTCGTGCCGGCCATTCCCCTGGAGCGAATGTGCCAAGTGAATTGCCTTATATCCTGTGGAGACATCAGCCTTCCGCAAAAGTTCTTCACGGAGCCTGGGCCGCAGGTCGGCAGCAACATGCCGTTCGTCTTTCAGCAGGACGACGCCGGCTGGCTGACAAAGAGCATCAATCAGTTCTATTCGCGCACGTCTTCCATGAAAAAAGATTAACGCTAATCCATCTACCTGTACTTTTATGAAAAGTAAAAATCCAAAGTAAGCTTTATTGATACAGAGGCTAATGCGAGATATTGTGTCTGCCCTTCAGTATCCTGCGCATCAGTACACGACGTCCCTCTGGGGTGGACATGCGAGTGTCCCAGCCGTGGACGTTGATGCGTTTCACCTCGCGGGGCTTGGGGAAGTGGCAGCGGACCTTCGGCTTGAGCACGGCCCGGTCGAAGGCATGCTTCTGGCGCACTAGGATGGTTTGTGCCGTGTTGAATGCCACCAGGCAGGTTCTAAAATAACAATAGTTATTAATGTTCCATACAAGAGAATTTTCGTTGATTTTCACCTCTGAATCAATCCCTGCAGCATGTTTTTGTTAAGTAATTTTGTATATCACTTTTTCCCCACTTGCTATGAACTTTTGAAGAAAATCGGCGCAGATCTTATATACCAAAATATACAGATCAAAAATTAACTTAGCTCACTTAAGGTCCCTCTATTTAAACAGTTGAACTACTTGAGGTAAATGGCGGAAAATATGAAAGATTTTAATAAGAAGTTAAGTAATTTTCAATAAGCAGCTGTACAGCGCTGCCAGATGTTCATTCGCTAGATTTTACGGAAAATTGGCATGGCAGCACTGGTTACGCTGGCAAACAGCTGACAATATAAAATACAGTCACACTGTTACAACAACTCCATTCAGCTAATCGGCCAAACTGTAAATTTTGCTCCGTTCGTTCGGTTCGTCTCCCATTTTTTCTATTGTTATACCAGAAAAAAAGTGAAAAGCAGGGAAAAACATGCAGCATGTGAGGCCCAGAGTGCTAAGTAAATAGTCTGTGCGCCATTATCGTAAATAAAGCCTGCAAAAAGCGAGTAGATCTCTGCAGTAAATGTGAAAAAAAGAGTTGCAAGTGAAAATTCCAACAAAAAGCAGCAAACACACACACACAAAACACTGCCGCACATTCAGGCCGATGTATGTGTGTCGCTCTTTGGACGCAATTTTGGTAGCAGGACAGTGGAGCTAAGGGAATCTGGGCCCCGAGTGAATGGTAGAGTGCACTTTGCGACTCTCAGACTCGACTTCCCCGAAAAACGGAGCATTCAAAATAGCACAAGAGAGGTGAGTGCACATCCATGTTCGAGTGCGTGTATCTGTGTGTGAGTGTGTGAGTGGGGAGATATTGCAGCCGCCTGCATTTATTTATATCCATTAACCAGAAATCCATAATGTGCATTGTAATTAGCTATATCTGCGTCAGGCATCATTTGCAACCAGAGGGGAATCGAGCCAAAACAGGAAAAAATACAACAAGAAAATCGATTTTCCTTAACTTACGAATTTTCTACGCCTCACTGGGCTCCACGGAGAGGAGAGCGCTTGGGGAGCCGGCAACGCCGAAGTTGACGTTGACGTCGACGCTGGCGGCGACTACGATGCGGCACCATAAAGTATACATAAATTGAATTTCGAAACACGGAAGCGTGATGGTTGGTGGAGGAGGCTGCAACAGCAGCAGCACTGTTGTTCTTTTTCTCCCATTTGCTGGTGTTGATGATGATGATGATGGTGTGTGTTGTGTTCGTGTATGGATGCGTAAGAGAGGGCGAGAAAACTCGAAAAATCTGACCAGGACACGGTCAGCCAGAGTCCAGTTGTCATGGCCACGAGGCTTAACAAATGATTTTAGTGGCGGCGGCGGCGGCGGCCCCCTGCTAATGGAGAGTGTTTTCCCGGTCATGCGGATGCGGTGCGGCTGGGGCAGCTGTCACTTCACTTACCCACCCTTCTCCCCTCTGCTGACTTTCATGTGTCTGTCTTTTCAGCCTCTCTCCCTTCCTTTCTCTCTTTGCCTGCGACGAGAGTGTGTGTGTGTGTGCGTGTGTGTTTTGATGACGGCACTCAGTTTCCGCCCGCACTGATTTTGCCCGTACCAATACCAAATACAGTGTGTCCTCGCAAACACTGACCACCAGCTGCTGGCAGGTATACCGAAAGCTTTGGTTTTTCCAGAGTATGCTTCTCTGTATTAGCACTTCATTCAATTAGCAACTTTGGTTGATTTAATTTAGCGAGTGACCACTGTACTAAATCCCGACCATTACCATTCCAGTTTTTGGCACTCTTTTGCGGATGCTGCGTACGCAAAAAGGGGGACGCTTTTATGAGTGGAGTGCCTGGAACTGGGAACTGGGACCTGGCCTTTTTCTTATTTGCTTCCGCTGGGCACCCTTAAATTCTCCCTTTTCGTCTGCTTTGGGTTCGTGTGTGCGTGTGTGTGTGTGTTCAAGAAAATTACTTTTACGACCATTTAGCATAGGTTTCTTCTTCTCCCCTGCTACTCCTCTCTCATATTTAGTTTTATTTTGATGCGTTTTTAATCAGATTGCGTCAATTTGTTGTTGGGCTAACGATGAGGGCGGGTGGTCGGTTGGTCGGTGGTCGGTCGGTCGGTCGGTCGGTCGGTCGGTCGGTCGGTCGGTCGGTCGGTCGGTTGAACGGTTTCCCGGGTTGCGTGTCAAGTGCAGACCAGCACCAGCTGCGTCTCCAATTTTAAGAAATGTCTGTTTCGCATTTGTCTTTCGTTATCTGGAAGTTGGTGGGTCTTTCCACATTCCAATTCGCTGAACCCGCACTCTCTCGCTCTCTCTCCCTCTCTCTCCATAACGTTCGGACATTTAATTCTGTTGATTCATGGTGTTTACCCTCTTCCTCTGCCGCCGCGCAATGATTTCCAAAGAGTTTGACGACTCATTTTACCGATATCGATAGGGTTCATCTTGGGTATACGTTGATATCGCCTTGAATATCGGATGAGGAGTGTATAACAAATTCGTGGAGTATTCCCTTATACTTTTTTGTTGCTCTTTTTGGACTGCTTCTTCATGGCCCGTAAAGTACAGAAATACATGGGGCAAAGGAGGAATATCTATCATGGCGGCAGCTGTCCAACTCAGCGGCACTGGAACGTACTGGGCCGGCAGCGGCAACAACTGTTCTTGCTGTTGGTGCTGTTGTTTCGCTTGCTCTTGTACTAGAGCTGTCGTCTTCATCAATGCCTCTGCCTCTGTTCGAATGTTTCTTTGAGAGTGTGTGTCTGTGAGTGTGTTGCTGGTATTGCGTTTTGTGTTTGTTTTTAGCATTTGGCTTTACTGTTGTTGCTGGTGTAACAGCAGAAACACACACTTGCAAAACGTTTTTACGAAATATCAACGACAAAAGCAGGAACAGACGGCAATCATTATGCATGCAAGAAAGAGATCTCGGAACGCATTTGATCGCCAACTTTGCACATGGCCCTCGTATCGCGTCTCGCGCCTGCGTCTGCGTCTGCGTCTGCGTCTGCAGCTCCAACTGCAACTCCAACGCCGCCGCCATTTGGCCAATATGGCGGCTGTTCTGCCCTGCCCTGTCCTACTCCACCCGTGCCCCTGCCCCTGCCCCAGTCGCTGCCATCGCCGGGCCCAGTCCCAGACGTTGGCCCCACGCAAAAATATTTTTCTTGTGACTCCGCAAACTCAATCGCTTCGTTTGTAGCGTAGTGTAGTGCATTGGATCAATGCCCCCGCAGTGGCAACAACATTGCTTTGGCAGTGTCTGCTCCTCGCTCTCTTATCCACTCTCTTTATGCCAGGTACCAGACTACAGCAGGGGCGTATACGGTATTCGTGCAAATGTCACTCAGGATCATCATGGGCAATGTCCATTGAAAAGACATTTATTGATTCCAAGAATACGCTGTGGGTTCCACAAGTTAAAAGATATAGGATAGCAATTCGCTCCAACGGAATGTCTATTGAAGTTATACTACAATACGGATTGAGTCTCATTATGAAATTTCAGTTGGATCAGTTTCCATCGGGATAAACCCGAGTAGCGTGTATGCCAAAATCAGAAAACCGTCTGTTCAGCTGGATTTTCTGGCGCAGCCTGTGTCTCTCCTTTCGATTTAAACGATAATTGCCACGTGATTTCTAATCAAATTACAGCAGACATACCAGATCCTCATGTTCAAGTCGAGTCGAGTCAAATGGTTCGATTCTGGTCACATTTAAGTTACAATTTAACCAAAATGGGTTTGTCTTAATTAGAAATCGGATTGCAATCACTCAATCAGTTGTCTTTTCTCTCGTCTTCTCTCCTCCTACAGCCAGCCCCACTTCAATTATGCATATCACCAAATTGGTCTCCATCATCGTCATACCCTAATTACAGTCAATTACTCTGTGGAATTACTGATATGGGTAGATCTGTGCCGCCAGCTGTTAGTCTGCTGGCTCTTGAGGGGGGGGCACTGTTCCAGCTGGAAACGCGATGTGCGTGCTCCATGCTGCATTTTCCTGCACTCACGTACTGGCCGGGGATTTTGCCCAAGCTTAACACCTTTTTTGGGCCGCTTTCCATGGATCATTGGGCAATGGGCCGGAAATTGGGTTACACCTCAGCTACCTTAATAATTTTCTTCTTTTCTGCTGCTCAGGCGGCACCACACTTATCAGATATGCATATCATTTGACTAACTGTAAGACCCACCACCAACTGTTATCATATCTTTTGTTTGGTCGCGACGTTTGTAGAGCAGTTTTATCTGTGAAAGCCATTTTAATGCTCGCCTTGTGTTTGAACTCCAGCCCAGTTCTGTTGCCCAAAGAAGATCCCAAATGATATTATTATGCATTCTGAAATAGTTGGGAAATCGGATGAAAATCTTTTCAGCAACTCAATGTAAATTTTGTGTAGGCTTTGGAAATATTGAAAGACTTTATCTACCTTAAAGGTGCACCAAGTTAACCTCTCTACTGTCTTAGAGTTCGGTAATACCCTCACAAATTCAATTCATCAAAGTTCTTCTTGCTTTTCAATCATTTTTCTGCTTTTGTATTTTTTGAAAAAACCAAAAGCGGCACGCCTTTCGTGACCAACCCATACCCATACCCAGCCCATACCATTCCAGACCCCAGCCCTGCCTCAGAGTTGATGCGTGGCGATGATTGAGGAGAACCGAGAGAGGAGAGACTTTGGGCTATTTTTGGTAATTGCATGGCCTGCTTTCCACTCTGTACCCGAACCATAGAGTTTTTTCTTTTGTGTGTGTGTGTGTGTGTTTTTCCCTCGCCCAAACTATTCGAGATCCGATTGAAAATCCAGTGCCAGTGGCCATTGCGTCGGTTCCAGTCCATTGACGATGCGTGCCACAAAACATATTTTCAATAAGACTATTTTCCAGCGACAACGACAAGATTGTGGGTCAAACTATCATATACATATGTATGTGTGTATATAGCATACTCTATATAGAGGAAGATGTGTGTTGAGAGTGTGTGTGCGCAATGTATGTATACCAATTTCAATCAGGCAGCATCGTAAACAAAATACAAGCTGAAAACAATCCATTAGCTGCCCCACAATGCTGGCCATTGGAAGTCGGCCGTCGTCGTCGTCATCGCTGGAGTTGTTGCGCCCAGTGCGGCGAATCAAATTAATTAAAGCTCCCCCAAAGAGGGGATCCCTGTGGGTTCCTATGGGATGGGGGGAGCAAGAACTATGAGAGAAAGAAAGCAAGGAAAAGCTGGAAAGATGAACAAGAACGATACAATTGTCGTTGATTGTTTCTAAAGAAAACCGAATTAAAACGTGAAAGAAGCTCCACAGAAAATGACAATATTTGAAGAAATTCGAATACAGAATACTCTAACTATGGAATTCAAGAGATTATTTGTGAGTACCAAAGAGTACCAATAAACTACCGACTCTGTGGTGGGTTAAAGTACATATTTAGAATAGATATGTGCGTGTACTACATACATTGTCCGTTTCAGGAAGCTTTCAGAGCTTCCCTTCGCCTTCCCCCTCAAAGCCGACTCTAAAAGTCAGTATACCCCTCGTTGAAGCTGGGTAAAAGCTATAAGTCAGTGCCAAAAAGAGCAATTTGTTTGGGTCACCAGAATGAATGCATTTAAGGGCATCTCTGTGAGAGAGAGAGGGAGGGTATACCGTATACCGTGTACGTGTGTGCACGTTTGTGCGGTCGCTGCATTTTGCGCTGCAGCGCGATGAAAGAATTTCTTTGTAAGAAAGTGCCGCGGCCGCGGCCAGAATCAACATCTTTTGTGTCACGTAAACGATCACGAAGAAGAAGACGTCTTGTGCATGTGCCTGTGTGTGTGTGTTAACCAAGGCTAATTGAACAGGGCAACCTCTGAGTGGAGCTTTTATGGGGGAGAGATGTAATTAATTGCCAGGGGAAGCAAGGGAGATAGAGGGAAGAGACTGCTGCCACACCGAGTGGCGGGGGGTCTAAATGTAGGCCTCTGCAATCACATTAATAATATGAACAACAACGATAGAGACTATAGCGAGGCATTTGATGCTCTACAGTATCTGTCTTACATTTTATACAGAAACATATGAAACTGAAGTTTGGCTCTGATCAAGCAATATCTGGTCAAAGGTATCATACCCTCTGCCAGGGTATCCAGACTACGGCTCTACCGTAGCGTGGGCGATGCCATCCCCACAGAACCATTAGTCTTTGTATTGTTCTTGTACCTTTATTAGTTTGCTTTTGTGCTGGACTTAATTTATGAACTGACCCTCAACCCCCACACCCAACCACAGACTCCCCCCACTCCCCGATGCACACCGCAGACTTTAGAGCCAGGCTTCAGTTATCCAACTCTAGCTCCAGCTCTAGCTGTGTGTCTGTGTGTCTGGCTGCGGCGCCTCTATGTAGACTCTCTTATCTCCGTTGATGCATTCACCAGCAGCAACAGCAGCGGCAGCAGCGGCAGAAGCAGCAGAGAAACTTGTTTTGTATTCTAGCTGTTAAGTTATGTTCTCTCATTTCTCTGTCTCCTACACCCACTCGCCATAATACGACACAACTACAACTACAACGCCTATTTCTGGTCCAACTCCTACTCCTACTCCAGCTCCCTCCCCTCTTTGTCACTGTTCTTCCATCTCTTTTTTTGCATTTGGCGCAATGCTAATTCATTTGCATACCAACAAACACACAACACACTAAGCCCCTGGGCCTCATTCTCATTCATGCCGAAGAGCAAGCGTGCGAGAGAAGGAAAAGCAGAGAGGTGTTTAAGAAGACAGAGAGGGAGAGGGACAGGGACAGGGAGGTGATGGTTAGGGAGAGTGAGGTGGCAAAAGAGAGGTGGTGATGGATAGAGGAGGGCTGCTACTAGACTGTGCTGCTGTTGGGAAGGGGGTGGGCTGCGTGCAAGGGGTACACCGACTGATGGCCCCCGGCATGCTTCGTTGCATTTTAAGTTCATCTCCACACACACACACGCGCACACAATAGACAGAGAGCGAGGGCGAGAGAGAGAGACAAATATGTATTGGTGGCATATTGCCGCCTGACACTTTTTGCTCCTTCACCTTCCCTTCCCTCCCCTCCCTTCCCCTTCCCACTCATTTGATATTCCAGTCGGGTCTTCTCTTCGGGGCGGACTCTTCAATTAAATTTAACTAGAAAGCAGACAAAAACAAATAAAAAACCCAGAGAGAACAAATAAATGATATTTTAGCTGCGGCATATGCATAAGTAATTATTATTTTCCATTACTCGTACAACGAGTGTGTGTGTGTAAGTTTTTTCAGCATTCCAATAACTCTTCTCTTGTGCTGGAATTCTGAATGGAATTCCTTTGGCATGGCCATGCCGTTTCCTATCGTTTTCTATCATTTATCGCTGTTCATTCCAATGCATGGAATGCATGTATGCCGTATTAATTATTGCCATATTTATAGCTTGTCTCGTTTAATGCCTCAATTAAGGCATTTCACACGCAGTTTTTATGCGTTTTCCATGCACATTTTAAATGGCTTTCCACTGCCCCGAGCTAAAACGTTAACCCCATTCATAAAGAATGCTGCCAACTTGTGCAATTGTGTTCCCATTTTTGTGTCACACCCCAACACTGCGCCCCCCGCCCCAACCATCCTTCCAGAAGCGGGCATGTCCAACACATGTTGCGCTGTGGAGAGTGGAGGGCGATAATGTGTTTGCTGAATGATTATTTGAAAGTTATTTGGAGAGGGGTCCCCACCCCCCGTACTTCGCTCGGTCGATGGAAAGCATCTATAAATAGAATCCAGATGATAAGCCGACAGCTTAGGGAAGCGCTGGGGATGCATGCTCAATGAGGGATTAACAAATTTATGGGAATTCCAGCAGCATGAAAGGGTGCGTGCCGGTGGATCGGGGGTAGAGATTGTGGAAGGAGCGACCCAATTAAATCAAAGGGAAATACTTGTTCTTATGCAAAATAAATGCGATATTTTGAGAGTATAGTGGTTTTCATTGTTCTGTCCGATAATTGGGGACTATGCATATTCCAGTTTATATGGAATAAATATTCAATGATAATTTTATGAATATTATCTTTAGAAATGTATTGTTATGATACCCTCTAATGATTCAACCACCGGGCATATTATGGGAGTATGATTAAATATTCATAATCAATCAGCCATCAATTGTCTGCTCATATTCCACGCCCCTCCGCCCCCCCTTTAATTAAGCATTTTCCAAAGCGAACTTTCCATTTTCATCTCTGTCTGGCTGTCGTCTGTCTTTCTGTCTGCCTCGGGGGTCTCTCCAATTACCAAAAAAAGATCATGTGCATCTTGTTCATCGGGCGTTAATTTTCCCTCCAAATACAGGAAAAACAACAAAATAACAACAGCAAAAAAAACACTTAACAGTTGTTTATGTTAATTACAGAGAGGGACGAGAGAGCGGGAGAGAGAGTGGCCACCACACACATAAATAATAATGCTCAAGGCACAAATTGTGCTTCAGTTTGGGCTTGGGCTTGGGTCTCGGGTTTGGGGCTCGGGTTTTGGGTCAGCGAACCCAAGTGAACGTTTAATTAGCATAGGCACTGCACAGCACAGCACACCCTCTCCTCTTAAAGCGATAAAATATGTTTAATAAATTCCCATAAATTCCACTTGCAGATGATCATCATTCGACGCCGATGATGATGATGACAACGACGACGACGAAGACGACGACTGCGACTGCTCTGCTAATGAAGATGATGTAAACGAAGCCAAGCAGCACACTCTCCTCTTTCTTTCCACTTTTGTGCACCGAAACGAAAGCGAAATTTGAAAGCAAAAGAAATCGAAACAAATACCACCACTGCCACATAATATTTCTCTGAATTGAAATCGAAACTGCATTCTTTACACACACACATATACATATACAACATATCTGGGCAATCGCCAAACGAATCGAAATATGAGATTGTCGCGGTGCTTATCGGTCAGTGGAGACCGCCTGCTCCTCCTGCTGGCGGCAACACTAGCCATCGCCCTGGTGCAAGCGGAGCGGGACTTTAACGTAAACGACTCTCAGGTGAGTAATGGGATTATGAAGAGATTAATGGAGTTTAATGAAGAAACATACTCAATCACATAACATCTAAGATTTTAGTTTGATTAAATGCGATTAGATTATCTTTTATAATCTCAAATTCGATTTTGGCGCAAAGAATCCGTTCTAGAACCGATCTATAAACGGTATGGAGCCATACTGTTTCCCCTTTTCGATTGTGCCTCAAAACAAGAGTGCACTCTTACAAGCGTTCACTGTAGAACGAAGCTCTGTGTCTCTGGCCTGTCCCTTGTCTGCCTAACTTTGATGGATGATGCGTGACGCTTTTCATTTGAATTATGCAGTCGGCGACTCCGATTCGATTAGATTGTCGCCGCCACGATAATGGCTTGAGCAATAAACCACAGTGCTGTTTGTCACGGTCGTCCCCCCTTTCCGTATTGTAGGTGCCTGTCATTGAGCCAAAGGATGTGCCCGCCTACAAGCAGGATCCCTATGTGACAGAGCTGATGGGATGCCAGAACCAGCAGAACGAGATTGTGCTCTCACTGCTGCTGAAGAAGCACGACTGGAGCGAGTTGACGGCCACCAAGCGAGCCCATGTTCAGGCGAAGCTGGCCAAGTTCTTTGCCATACCCAAGGTAAGCTGCAGGATGTTCCATACATGTCTCAATATATACTGTTGTATGCCAAACAGGAGTTCATTTCGTTGGATTCGGTGTCGAAGCGGGAGCTTAGGTCCATGCACAAGCTGGCCATGAGGAAGGGCGGCAAGGGGAACAAGAATATGGAGACTCTGAACCGTCGTTTGGGACGCGCCAGTTTCATGGTTTGTATTTCTACTACTGGTTCCACTTTTTGTTTGCTACGACTTTTGTTTCCTTTTGCGCAGATCGGCTGTGGTCCAAGCTACTTTGTCATGGGTGAACCGATAGCCAAGCAGATTGCCCACCAGGTCAAGGATGGCACTATTGGTGCTCTGACGGAGGAGAACTTTGGTCTGTGGTTTATTTGGCGCAAGGAATTGAAATCCAGGTGGGTGCACGAACCAAACGAACCACAGAATACGACGGTTTAAATGGAATAGCTCTTAAGAAAGCTATTTTATATTCGGAATGCATCAATCAAAGAAGAAATAACTAATGTTCATTGAGATATGACATGTGCGCATAAATCACACCGAAAGAATGTTGCCCTGACGATCCTCCTTTCAATTCTAGATCCCATCGCCGGCGACGTCAATCGGAGGGTTCTGGAGCCGACGATGATGACTACGAGTATGAAGATGAGGGAGAGGATGCTATGTAAGTATTACAGACAGTCCGTGTCTTCTGTGCCTCTTCTGAGTGTCTGTCATTTCATGTTCTATCTTTGGAACAGTGAGCCAAGCACGGAAGTGCCCGCGGTGACTACGCATGCGCATCGTCATCATCATGGAGTGGTGAGTGTTCCGATTGATTACTCAATTGGTTATATGTACCTACTACATTCCCAATATTTATTTTGGTTCATTCTCTCGGTGTTTTTATTATCCGTTATCCGTTAATCCGTTTAAATGCGAATACTCCGAGGTTAATGCATTGTGGATGGTGTTGAACTATGTACGAGTATATGTATAACGTATACGAGTCGAGATTCCGTTATTATTTCCGGAAGTCACAAGTTTTTTTCTGTTCGTTTTACAACACTGCACTTTGTTAATAACAATTCGCACAGCCACAAACACACAAAAAGAAAACACTTTACATGGAACACGGATACACCTACACACATACTATAGAAACACATACATGCATACATATATCCGATATCTATATACAAATTTACACTATAAATAACTGTAATTCATCATATGATGTATACGTTTTTTTCTTCTCTTTTGCCATTTCTTTCTCGCTCTATCTCTCTCTGTCTATATATCGCTCTCATTGTGTTCTCTCGTTCTCTCACTTGTTTGATGAATGTTTAAACTGAAATCGATATCGATATCGCCATCGCAATCCAAATACTAATCGTAACTAACAATCGAATCATCGACTAACCCAAGTCGGAGGGGGATTCTGCCTCTGCGTCTGCCACGCCCTCGGTTGCCAGTGTGGAGGAGGAGATCGAGGAGAGCGTCTCCAAGCTGGAGTCCGTGATAAGCAAGACTATTGAGAATACGAAGAACATCAAGGAGCTGGTCCCAGTGCTCGGGCCATCGTCCGTCGATGAGGGTGGTGCTGGTGCTGACGATGATGATGATGTAGAGGATGTGGAACTCCAGCAATTGGGCGCCGCTGCAGGGAAATTCCGGGAAAATGATGTGGACACCACCACAGCGGCTGCCGCAACAGCCACAACTGGGATGCCTGGCTCTGCCACGGACATGGTAAAGTCCAGTTACATGGAGGAGGAAGCAGGGAATCAGGTGGATGCCGTTGCCGTCGTAGATGTGGATGCTGTTGCCACATTCAGCACCGCTGATAACACCACACCCCCACCCATATCGGGGTCCATCTCTGGCGCCACACAGCACAGCAGCAGCAGCAGCAGCAATAGCAAGCAGAAGCCATTCTCACCCTATGATGCCACCTCCTCAGTGTCAGTGTCCTCCTCCTCTGTTGTGCCATCAATCGAAGCTGTTGAAACGTCTTCGTTGCCATCCATGTCCACCTCTACATCGGCCACAGGGACCTCCTCCTCCTCATCGTCATCCTCATCCTCATCTTCCCCCTTAACCTCATCCCCATCCTCTCACATTGTTGCCATCACAGACATTGTATTAGACAGCAACAACCATAAAAACAACAACAATACTCTAACAACTTTATCATCATCTGCATCATCATCATCTGCAACAACAACAACTACAACAATCACACCAACAGCAACAATGTCAACTACAACAACAGCAACAACAACACTGTCTGAAATGTCGCCAAAGGTAAATGATGTCGCTTTTGTGTGAACGCGCCCGTGATTGTGTGTGTTGTCTCTCTTGTCTCCTGTCTCTTGTCGTTGTCACATCTAAACTGTTGTCCTCCCTCCTTCTCTTTATGTGAGTGTGTGTGTCTCCTCCAAACAGCCAGGAGTTAGCTTAGTTCTGTCTCTCTCTCTCTCTGCCTCTCCATCTCTTAATCTGTAACTCTCTTGTTTTTCTTTTATATTGATATTGTATTTTTATTGCCTTTTGTCCTGTGTAAGACGAGAGTTGAACTCCATAAAAATGGCTTAACAACATCCCTGTTGCTGTCATAAAAGACTTTTAGTGGAGTTGTGTTTGTACATAAATGTTAGCAAACTAGATAAAGAAGTGTGTGTAGATATAGTTAATATATATGTATTTATAAATTGTACATATGTATGTATATGCTTTTAGCTGCAGCTTAATTTGCGTGTTGACAGTTAGTGTTTGTAAACGATCCTCGAGCTTTAAATGAGAGCTGCAATTAGTGTTGGAAAACTATTGCCCAAGGATGCTTTTTCTGTGACTGGTTCTTCGGCAGTTTATTCGGGGGGATACTTTTCTTTTTGTACATATTCAACAGTTCTAAAGAGCTTTTAAAGATTTAAATCAGGAAAACTAGTCGTTTGATATTAAGTTGTCGGTTGGTGTTGAGACATTTCCAAAGAAACCCAGAATGAGGTGATAAATTGTATGTTGTATGGATCTTTGGCTTTTGACCTTACCAGAAAAAACAACAGCAAAAACTTATTAAATTTATGTTGAAACTCAAACCAAAAGCAGCCAAATGCAAATGATTTCGAGCTGAGCAGCTTTCCGCCCATCGAAGATGTTGAAGATGCGACAACGATACCAACAACAGCTGCTGCTGCTGGGGCAACAACAGCAAGAACGTCCTCCTCGAGCGAAATCGATTCTCACGTAGTAGAGTCCACAGCAACGCACCGCACAATTAGTTCTAAGGTGAAATGCCGCATCGCCATTGCATTGCAATTGCAGAAATATAGTTTTTAAGCTTGCAAGTCGATCCATAGATGTTGCACCATTTCCCCGACCTCGAGCCCGCCCCGCCCACTGGTTTGTCCTGAATCCAATTAAGCGCGGAATATTCCTTCCGGCCGAATGCACTTACTAGCAGCATGTGGCAATTAGTGAACCAGATTGCGCCCCCTCTCCACCTCCTGCATGAGGTCCTTGGTAATTGCATGTCCACTGTCTACACACTCACACACACACCCGTATGCGTATACGTATACGTAATCTTACCTGTTTTTGCACTCGTACTTGGATGTTGTACTAACACTAACTCTGCCTGCCCCTCCTTAGCCGCAGACTCCTTCAGCATGTAACTTAGAGCCATCCATTGGCACCAATTAGTCATCTCAATGCTAATGATTTACCTGTAATTCCCAGGAAGGAGAAGCCGATGCCATCAGCACCCCCAACAATAACAGCAGCGGCAGTGGAAGTGGCAATAATGAGGTATGGGCTATAGCACGGGGTCCTGGCAACGCTCAAATCTCCTATTAATCCCTCTCATCGACAGCAGCTGTTCCCAGGCTCTTCAGTGCCCCCCTCCACGGTGGCCACGACAACACCTGCCACGCCCGAGGCGACCAGCACCGTCAGTACATTTTCCTCGACGGATTATGTGGAGCCGCAGCCGGAGAACAGTGTCCCGATTATCAAGACGCGCCTGCAGAAACTGGCGGTGACCTCGGGCAAGGCTTTTACCATGATTGTGCCCGAGGATACCTTCTGGGATGCCGAAGATCAGGGCAACCTGCGTCTGGAGCTCACCGACAAGGATGGCCACGAGCTGAAATCCAACTCCTGGCTGCAGTTCAATGCCGATAAGCGGGAATTGTACGGACTGTAAGTAAATGAGTTATGTTTCTATGCAGGATGGAAGTTTATAATGTTTCTGTCTCCTCTGTCCCTTTGCAGACCTTTGGACGACACCGTGTCGCGTTGGCAGTATCGCCTCTCTGCCACAGACTCGGGCAACGCCACCGTAACGGAGACGGTGGAGATTAGCGTGCAACAGCACCGAGCGGTGCGGACCATCAACCACGAGATCAGCATTCTCGTGAAGATCAACGAGAAGCACGGCCACAACATCGACTGGCAACTGAAGCTGATCAATGCCTTGGCTCGAACACTGGATGATGACAGCAGCTCGGCAGTGGTAGTGCGCGAGATCCGTCAGACCCCACAGGACCCACACAGCGCCATCTTCGTGTACTTCAACGAGACCCTGCCGACCAGCGACTGCCCCGAGAAGGAGCTGAGCGACCTTGTTAGCCGCCTGGATGCCCAGCGTCTGAGCGATCTGGTGCAGCCGCTGCTGGGCATCAAGTCGATCACTGGCCAGCTCATTGGATCGTGCCAGAAGGACCTAACGAAGGTGAAGCCCACTATGCAGATGGCCAAGAACGTGCCGCCGATGCCGCGCAACCAAGTGGATCGAGTGAACGCCAGCGTAGGACAACTGTTGGTGTTCAAAGTGCCGCCAGACACCTTCTACGATGCAAATGATAACGACCTGACGCTGACCCTCAAGTCCAAGGAGCACAAGGAGCTGAGCACTCGCCACTGGCTGCAGTTCGACTCGAAAAACCAAGAGTTCTACGGCATCCCAAAGAGTGGCGACACCGGCTCCGAGGAGTACCTGCTCGTGGCAGAGGACAGCGGCGGTCTCAGTGCCCACGATGCCCTTGTCGTAGTCGTTAGCCATCCGCCCAAAAAAGAGTTTGGGGCCTTTTTCAAGGCCTACCTGGCCATTCGCCATGAGAACTTCAATGCTGAGCTGCAGCGGAAGTTTGTGGAGCGCATAGCCAAGGTGAACGGCGACGCCACCACCAATCAAATCCAGATCCGTTCCATCAACATCCACCACGACTCGGACGGCACAATCGTCAACTTCTACAACACGTCGCTGTACAAGCATCACAACCGCTGCCCCGAGAAGGAGCTGGCGGCCACGCGCAGTGTCTATCTGGTCGGCGACAGCCTAAGGGATAGCGTGAAGCGGGCCTTGGGTCCAGAGCTGAATCTAACAAACTTTTCGGTGGCTCCTTTTGGCAGTTGTCATCGTAAGAATATTTTCTGAGATTTCCCCATGGAAGCAAAGCTAATTTGGTTGTTCTTTGCCCATCCTTTCTTTTTCCAGATGCCGAGAACATAGACATCACAAACGAATTCGTGCCCACACGCACTGAGGAGCCCAGCCAGAAGTCCACCTTCAGCGAGGAGTACTTGGCCAATTTCATTTTGCCCGCTGTCATCATTCTGGTGATGATAGTGCTGGCTTCTATCGTGGCCTGCTGCCTGCACAGACGCCGCCACAAGAGTGGTAAAATGGAGCTGGGTAAGGAAGCGGGTCGGGTCTCTCCCCATTTCGGTGTGCATTTCGTCGAGAGGCAAATTCAATTTCGGTGTCCTTTTCAGGCGACGAAGAAGAGCGCAAGTCCTTCCGGGCCAAGGGCATACCAGTCATATTTCAGGATGAGTATGAGGAGAAGCCCGAAATCGGCAACAAGAGCCCCGTAATACTCAAAGACGAGAAGCCACCGCTGCTGCCACCGTCCTACAATACCTCAAACATGAATGGTATGAATGTATGCATGCCATACCCATTGCTCAAAGTCTAATCTGTGGCAAATCTCCTTACAGGCGACAATGATGTGGATGAGTATGTGCCACCGCCGGCTGTTGTAGTCGGCGGTCGGGAGGTGCGAGGGAAGTCACCCGCCACGCCCTCCTATCGCAAGCCACCGCCATATGTATCGCCATAAATCATTGTCAAGAATCAGCAGCAAACGAAGCCGCAACAGAAACCGAAAGAGCAACAGCAACAATAATAACAATCGCATCGTATTAACCACACAATCTATATATATATATATATATATAGATATATACAATCATACATAAATATATATACATCTACCGATTTGGCACAACTTATATATGCAACTAAGCAAAACTCTTTTGTATATATCCAAGTGCGAATTGGTTTCTTTTTTGACTAGCCATTCAAATGGAAGCAAAGGATATTCCGTGAATGAATAGAAAGGAAATTCCATATGGAAGACGAAGGGTACGGTACTCAATGTTGAAGAGGCAGGACGATGTTTTGTATTAATCACGAAAGAAAAACAATCAATTAACGATTTCAGTGCGAACAACTGGCAAACACTTTGTAGCTTAAAGATCGAACACCACATTTGAAAAACACTAAACAAAACACACTATTCAGCATATTATTTATTTAGTATGTACTCTAATTTATATGTATACCACGAGCCGCGAACCACATCCACATCCACATCCAGGAACACGAAATGGAATGAAATTTAGTAGACAAGCAACTAGAGCTTGAAAAGCAAACCAGCACACACATACACGAGCCCATTTTAAGCATAGCATTTAAACAATGGTAATACTATTGACTAAGTTAGGTGCAAGACGCCTAGAGCATGTCCCTTGTCTGGTTTTTAAGTTTTATACCGTAAGTGAGTTCTATGCATGCTTATACACTTATACAGGAGTTTCCGCTTAATATATGCTTAAGCAAAATCGCTTGCAAAAATTACAGTTGAACTTTTTATTAGCGGAACACCAGCCGCACTGGAGAAGCACTTCCCCGGCTGCTTGATGGGTTACCCAAAGAAGAGCTTAGTATTTTATGTTTTATTTGCAAGGAAGAACAGCAACAAGGGACATGCGAGGAGGAGCTTTGATTATCTTTAGTTGTAAGAACGAAAACAAGCCCACAATAGAGCTGCCAATATAAATAGGATCGAAATTGCCGGGTTTTCTTAAATAAAAATCAATTCCTAAATGCCCACAAGTGCTTCCCACATACAAACATACAAAACCACACACACTCAACCAACAAACCATATCCACAAAATACACACACAAAAACTAATTATATACGAGAAGATTACTTAAAGTAGAAATTAGTTTTAACAAAACAAATGATTTATACCAGCTCCCCAAACTGGACCATTGTTCACTGTCCATTGCCCTGTGCTACAATGGTGCGAGTGGAGTTTTATTGTATTTATTTAAGAACCCATCAATTGTACTATCTGTAGCGCGTAGAATGAAATTGATTTTATACGATGAAACCCATCCAAAAGAATCCATAAGTAAGAGCAATAATTGCATGAAAAGAAATTGAATTACTTTACTCCTACGTACATATGAGGAACAATTGCCTATTAAATTAAGTATAATTAACTAATTTGCATATGGCTCAATCGCCGAGCTGATTTACATGATTTACATTTTGTATTTGGTAATAGAGCCACGAAAAGCCACAACAATAGCAATAATAACCAAACAATCAACAACAGCGGTATCAATTTATTTTGAATAAAAAAATGCCAAAGATACACACGATTTTTGTTTTATTTTGTTTGCTATTAAACAGAAATCAAAACCATATTAAATTATGACACACACACACAAGCACACAGTAAGTAAATAAGCTAATAAAATGCAAATATACTAAATCGAACCTATATTTGTGCAAGTTATTAATGGCGCTTGTCGGTCGGTGCGTAAATTGCTCATTTAAATAATGTATTAAAAAAAAGCTGATGTCGGTATACATCAACATATACCATGCATATATAACATACATATATACAATACGATATGCCATTTAATTGGTTCAATTTGAAGGGAGTTGTACCCTCCAAACAGGACAAACACGGACACACTCACAATAATTATAATAATTATTGAAAATAACTATAAATTGATAAATACCCCGTACAGGGTATATGCATGTGCGAATACTAATAAACAATTATATATATATATTTTGATATAAAAGGAATTTGGGCGTTTGATTTTTAATTGCCATACCCCCTCCCCTTCCGAATCTCATATTCCCATGTACTCGTATTCCATTAGTGCTGGGCTTTCCTGGATATTTGGGGGGAAATTCAATTTATGGAAATTCCCCAACAAATTATGGAATCAAAGCTAGCAGCCGGCAAGGCATCGAAAATTGGGATGAACATGCAACGAAAAGCTGAGATAACACGACAGGTAGGCTAGGTTTCGGACGCCGAAGCGTCCGATACACTTGCAGATCCAACGCTTGATCCAAATTAAATATAGCAAATCGTGAATCGACTTAATCTTTCACGTTTTTGTTATGCGCTCTCCGAGACTAGAGACGGATGTAGTTGAGGCTGATCCGAGCTCCTCTGCGTGGCCAAAGTCTATTCAAAATCGTAGTACCCGTCGGCAAAGGGCATACAGAAAAAGTCAAATCAAAAGCATTGCCATAATGAAGTAATACAAATTTGTTTTTCTTGATGTTGTTGTCGCCTAATAAAGACAGCTTCTCCTGCTGGATATACCCTCCCCCCGACGACCACTCTCCGTTCTGGCAAGCTATTGATTCCCGTTACTTTGACAACCAATATACCGCTGGAGATGCTTGCGCAGAATGGTGTATGTGTGTGTGTGTGTGTGGGTGTGGGTGCGTGGATATTTGTTTGGCTTCGCTGGCGACCTGGAACAATTCAGCCCCACTCCCTGTCTATCATGCGAGCACACACATATTGCATATGTATGTATGTACAAACGGCCAACACATGGCTGATGTGGCATTGTTGTTGCTGTTACTTTTATTGTTATTGTTATTATTATGTAATGCAGTCATTTAATTGGTAACAAATTCCATTGTTCAGCTCTGGCTTTGGGCTTCTCTGCTCGCTTCGTTTGTACGCATTTATGACTTTTCTACGAAGAAGGAGACCTAAATAGCACCATTCCTAGCCCCACCAACCGTCACGCCTCCACATGTGTGTCCTGCTCCCGGCTGTTTTGGCATAAATGTTTTTGCCTTTAATGCCACCCCACCACCCCACCACCCATACCACACTCCACACTCCACACCTGGAAAACAAAACAGATTTTGTGGCTGGTTCTTGAACATTTGCTGGCGCTTGTGCCTTTTGGCACTGGCTTTGGGAATGAAAAATCATAATACGATTACATGCACTGTAATTAAAAAGTCGGACAACTAAAACCACAGCAACAAAAACAGTTACGCTTAAAGCAATACCTAAATGCATAACGGGATTAGTTGCATGCTACACTTTGCGCAGCGTTCGGATGGGAGGAACATCATTTCCATCTCGGTGCTCATCCTGATTGTCTGCACTTTGGCCTAAACAGCAAACAACTACTAAGCTTTTATTGCCTATTATTTTACAGAGAACGAAACAGAATTGCATTTTGCATGTCCCGCAAGAGAGTGAACATCTTCGTCTATTCGAACATTCCCCTCCAATGAGGGGACGTTGCCAGGATGTAATATTTAATTGCAAAACGGGATTTGGTTTCATTTGATGAAGTTTTGATGCTTTAAAGGCTTTTATCAATGCTAAACAGCTGCTGTCACCCGAGTCCTTTTCCCTGTCGTTGCCATAACGCTCATTATCGCCACATCCTTTGGCCCGTGCCATCATCAGTTCTGGTGACATTTTGCCAGCCTTTGCAGCCCCTTTTTGCATTTTAAGTTACCAAACGAACAACACAGCCTATAATTAACTTATAATCTTACATGGCACCGGTTGCTCGTCGCCCAGACAGATGACCGTACATTTTTGTTATAATAAATCTCAGGCTCCGATGAGCTCCGAACAGCCGCCAGCCAGCGCACCAAAGAGTAAAGAAGTCCCTGTACATATGTATACGTGACACAAGCTTATGAATAGCATTCACTCTTTTGTTTGGTTCGACAGCGACTGCA
This sequence comes from Drosophila miranda, assembly GCF_003369915.1. Classification (NCBI taxonomy): domain Eukaryota; kingdom Metazoa; phylum Arthropoda; class Insecta; order Diptera; family Drosophilidae; genus Drosophila; species Drosophila miranda. Next base: position 19,643,253 of record NC_046676.1, read on the forward strand.
AACAGTACACAGAAACGGGAAATTTTAGTCGGTCTTTGTCTTTGATCATTGGTCCATGAGGGTCGAAAAAATCGCTGCTGTTGGGCCACGCCCATTCAACCTAAAACCTAGCTCCCTTTGTGTTGTGCAAAAATGTAAATTTTTTGGGAAGTAAATAAATGAAAAATGAAACAGTACTCGTACAGTAAAGCGAGCGAGATGCATATATGTTGATCACCACTGGAAAGCCTTTGGCAAAAAGAGATGGCAGAACGGGCTCATGATCTCTTGCCGTTACTCTTCCTCAATTGGGAACGTTCAAGCAGAGGAGAGTCTAAAAGAAAGGTCCTGTTTGCTTAGCTGAAATTACATCAAATAGGAAGCATGTCCACCATCTAGTATTCCCTCCCCCCCCACGGCTGACTTCTCACCGAGTCAGTGTAAACATCTGGTAGACACACACAATCCAAGATGTGTAGATGTGGCAGCAACAAATTGAGATTAATCACAGAACAAACCCGGGCCAAAAGCTCAAAAGGTGACAAATACCGGAACACATAGACACACAAATGGGAGAGGGAGATTGAGATATGTGGGGGAGACCGAGAGAATGTTACAAACCCAATGATTTGTATAGTAGAACACACACATATCTCCAACTTGTAGATACACATGCGAGTATATTTAAGTTTCCCTGCAATTGAACAACAGGCGACAGAAATCGTTTGAAACGAGACCAAAGGACAGCATTTAGAGCTGGGAGGGAAGGACACAAATCAATTATATTGGCAGTGGACAAAAGACAGAGTGCCGACCAAAAAAAGAAAATATTGGGAAAAATAATGTGTAGAGAGCACAGAGGAAAGGAGAACGGAACAATGGACAATATTGGCAACCTGCTGCGCTAATGCCGGTCGCAGACAAACAATCACCACACAATCGCCCGGCATACAAAGAGGGAGTCCGGCACAGGACACACATATCATGTGAACACAGACAGGCGGCCCCCCTGTGAGCTCCGCTTGCAAAGGAGCCGTGGTCAGGCCATTGTAAACCAATTGAAAAAGCCTTGGGTATGGAGGCGGGTCTGTTGCTGGTTCCGTGGGAGTCCGTGGATATCCCTGTCGAGGCCACTCTATTGGGAGGATTTGGGTAAATTGCTTTTATTGCATACAGTTCGTGTCGCCATTCGAACTGCACTTAATTTCAATCAGGCGCCCGCTGCTAAGCCACTCCAGCTAATTGTTTGGTTTTCTCTCTCCTGCGTCTGCTTTTTCGGGGGGTCCTGGTGCTGCCAATCGGGCATCTTGAGTTCGAGTCCCTGGCTTCGGAGTCTGTGGTGGAGGACCAAGCTAATTTGCAAATGCTGTGCAAGCTGCCTAGGTAACAGCGACCTCGAAGCATGGCATCCACCTACTCATGCAGCCTGCTCAGCGCGACTTAAGCTGGCTTAAAAATCAACTCAAGAGTGAAGAGTATTCTCCTGGAGAGGGTACAGTACAGAGAGGGTCGGGGCTCTTGCGTGCCATCCAGCAATGCTGTAAAATTAATTGTAGTGCTGTTACTGCTCTTCCATCCCGCGGTGGATGCCGGGCACTTTATAATTTCACTTGGGCAAAAGTGTATATCATTAGCCTGGAAACATTCCCACTAATCTTGAGGGTCTCTCCTCCAGCATCCCAGCTGACAGCCTCCCATCATCCCATCTCTCCTGGCTAAAGCTATCCACAGTCAAAGTCAATCCTCTGCGGCTAATGGAAGTTGCTTGTTCGCTCTCCCCCCTCCCCCTTCCCCTCCCCCTCCTGCTCCTCTTAGTTGTTGCATACTTCAGACGCGTGCCCTGGCAACGCATCAATAACGCGTATCCGCCCTGTATTAAGATTACGTTTTACATTCGCTGAAATCTAAGAAGCTCCAAAAACTGTTGCCTACTTTGAAGCGCTCGGAAAGTTCTCTACTCCTTCAGTGCCTTTGAAATGGCAGCCCGGCCCAACGCAACACAATTCCCATATGGCAGGCAGATGTCTAGCTGTGGGAGGGGGGCCAAAGGCTGTGACCTCATTTTTGAAATCGAAAAATCAACCGGCGCACAGCCAGCACTGGTTCCCCAAGGAAGCTCGATCAACTTGGATTTAATATAGTTACCAGCACAAGTCCGCGGAGTGGAGAAGGACTACAAAGTCAATGCCTGGGACTCCGACTCCGACTGGGATTGGGACTGGGACCGAGACCGAGACCATATGGAACGGAGGTCCAGCCTGTCTGGCTTGGTGTATGAGTGCTCTCTTTCAGTTCTCAGGTTCCCATTGAAGCGGCAACAATAAGTAAATTAAAACCAGAGCTGCATGCCACATCCCAGGGAGAATGGAGAACTGGCTGGGGCACGCGCTTTGAATACGTTTAACGGATATGAAATGAAATGTCCCGGCCCCAGAGCGGCCTCTGACCAACCCACAGAGCGCGTAAATTAAAACAGGCAAGACGCTGCCGTTGAGTGGTAGACTATGAGATACCCTTTAACTACGATTTTGTTCAGAAAGAGGGATTACCAATGTCCAATTCGGTTGCTCTCAGAGGATCTTTCCGTTCCATGAGCAGCCTTGAGTGGCAAGTCCCAATAACTTCAGCAAGGGTATAATGAAGCAACGTGGAACGATATTAACTCGTGTCACCCCCCCAGAGAATGTAGACAGAGGAGTGGAGTGGGGGAATAGGTCACATCTAGTTGTCGTTCACGCATCCGCACGCACAGCTGGCTGGCAAGCAGACTGGCGCCAAAATTGTGGCTGACTTCACAGATTTTTCATGTCGCTGACGGGATGACGGCTTAACTCCAGCTTCGGCTCCGGCCACTGCCTGGCCAGGAGTAGAAGCAGCAGCCACGGCACCCGACCAGAATGGCTGGACGTTCGGGCTCGTTAATGCCTCCAGCGCCGCAGGCAGCAAGCTTGAGCCGTGCCACAGTGTGCGCCACACGAAGAGAGCTGCCTTATCTAGAGCCCCGTCTGAGGTTCGACTGGGTCTGGCCCACTGTACGGCCCACGTACGGCGGCGTCTTCATGTGACTCTGTGTAGGTGACATGTCCATGTCCTGACACGCCATGGAAGTCCTCGACGTAGTCGTCGTAGCCGGCGCCAGCTCATCAGCTAGTCCTGCCTTCTCATCCTGCTGCCTGCCATGGCAACGTGCTCTTCGGCTGATCCTTGGGGAGAAGGAGGCGTGCAGAGTCTGAGGCTTGAGGAGCTTCCCCCGAGGTGGGAGGGGCTTAGAAAGTGTCATTTGGGGGTTGCTTCTGCGTTGCTGCTGCTGTTGTTTTGTTTTTACTTGTCGCCGCATTAAAAAATAGGAAAAGCAGCAGCAAGAGGAAGTTGCTCCATATGGAAACTTTGGCGCGACACAGCGCCACGCCGACCCTTGTCACTGGGATGTGCGATGTGGGTTGTGGGTGGTGAGGCCACTCTCAGGGTGGGGTGGGGACGACAGACGCTTGTGCCTGCCACCCGCTGGTCCATGTTGCTCGTTTTCATAATCGGGCGGTAATTGTACACCAATTTGACTTATGAATATAAATTAACTGTGGAACGTGCGACAAAGCCATATGCAGAGGCCATCTCAGTGTGTGTGTGAGTGTGGCAGAGAAACTGAAACTGTACGGAGAATTACATGAATGGAGGCAGAAAAAATTGTAGATCATTAAACAGTATTGTAGACAATTGTGAGCATCGCCCTTTGACTGCAAAAGGGAATTAAAATGGAAAGGTCTTTTGCTGAAAGGGACTGAAAGAAAAGGGAAAAATAATGCTAAGCTGTGGCAGCTATTTTCAAGAAGAGCAACCACTTATTAATATTACATCTTTGGAGCTTCTCTTTCAGAAAAGATTAAAAAGGTGTTCTATAGCAAGAGTAACCTGTAACTAAAGGCATCTCCCATAAGATTAACCTCCAACAAAAGGGATCTCCATAGCATCCTCCTGAGGTTCATTGTGTATATCATTGGTACATTTCATAGCTTCATATAACTCATTCAGCTTTTCACCCTCCTGCTGCTGCTTTATTTCCATTACGTATGCGGCACCAGAACAAAAGAAGGACCATTCGATAGTAATTACATTCCGCCAGTTGTCGAATCGAACGGATAATGAATGTGTCGGATAGAACATGTAATTGCCTTAAATTGTCAAAAATGTCCAATTGAAATCAGCAGACGGGACGGGATAGGTCCCCGAAACACACACTCGCATTCAAAACGTGGCCAAAAAGAGCAGAAAACGGGAAAACTGTAAAATGTGTGGACAAACCAAGGAATTTGCATCTGTAACTCGATTTGCGGTATGAGCACTCTTGATTCGCCGGACTCTCTGGACTCTGGATCCGGATCCGGACACTGTGGCATGTGGCAAGCATCATGACAGCACCAGGCACCAGTTGTGGGCAAAATGGGGAGTGAACGAGGGGGCGGTTTGCTGCTGCCTTGACACAAGGACACAGACAGATGGTCTCATTTGGTGAAGGAGGAGCAGCAGCAGCGGCGGCAGCCCAGACGTCGAGTGTGTGTCATCTTCGAATAAATCAAGAAAGCCAATTTATATTTGGTATATGGCCCATTAAATGAAATCTTATGAAGTTCGGATGACAATTACATGAATAATTACATGAAAGGGTATACGTTTGCGTACACGTATGCCCTCCTTCCCCATTTGTTCTTTCGGCGTGTGAGACCGAATGGTGCTTAGATTTCACCCACATGCAGACACGTTACACACATTGAGGGGATGGAAATGGAGCTGCAACTGGCTATGGAGCCCTGGAACCCTGAGTCTGAGTCTGGCTTTCTGTATTATTTATGTCGCGCACACGCATACCGCAAAAACCAAGGAAGGATATACAATTGCACTTAGAGCCTTCTCCATATGTGGCCACCCACAAGCGCCTTTATCCTGCCTCGGCTGCCCCCGACACATGCTGTAACTCAATCTGTTCGGTCGGTAAGGTGGGGATGCGGTGGTGGTGGATTGTCAGCACTGCGGATACGCCCAGTTTCACATGGGTCTCGTCCCTTGTCCCTTGTCCCTCGTCCCAGACTAGCTCCCGACTGCAGTAGCATTTCAAGTGCGTTTCATTTACAATTTCCTTCCTCGTTTTATGCGTCCGCTGTGTGGCATACAATGGGGCACAAAGTGCAGCATCAGTGGGAGTCCTAGTGGGACAGCCGGAACTGGGAGCGTGTTCACTTTGGCTTTTATGTCATTGTTATATGCTTATGTACGATTTCCTCTGCCTCTTCCATGACTCTTTGTTTCTTTTGAATCTGCGTTTCATTCCCTTTGATTTGCTTTTGCTCTGGTGTTGCTTTTGGTATTGACGTTAAAACGGTTTGCCATCGCAATCGAATCACGCCGGCCGTAAAGAGATGCAAATGGCAGCCCACGTAACGATAGCCAAATGCAGCCACCTAGACGGGAGTCGCATCGACTCACATCCGCCCGCCTCAGTCCGCGAGAGTCCACCCCGCCACAGCACTCCAAGGACTGTGCATATCCCACCAGCTGTTGCCAGATGGGCGTGTAAATGTGTTTAGTGCCAGACAGCGGCAGCAGTCCTGGCCCCCTGCTCCTCCTTAGGATTTCACGTCATAAACACAGTGGGGGTTGTACTGGGACTGGAGAGGCAGGCAAACGGCGCGCCGTTACAGAAAAGTAGGCCAAACACACATACTCCTGCATTACTACAGGCACACACACACACAAACAAACACACAATACGAACGACAATTGTTTGGCTTGCTCTAGTGTCTCTCTGTCTCGCTCTCTCTCTGTATCTATCCTTTGTCTGTTGCTGCCTCAACAAGCTTATTTAATTTTTTCCGTTGGCTTAGGCAAGGATTTGATTTATGAACCATTGGGCAGCCAAAAATAGCCGAAAGCTCAAAGGCTCCTTTAAGAAGATTCTCCTAGGCAACCATATGTATTAGGGGGGTCCACCAAATCAAACATTGGATGTAAACGCAGGACAGCAGCTCACAACGACAGCACGCATAAGTCGAACGATTAACGAGTTTGAAAAGTAATCGCGTTAGCGATGAACAGATCGCCAAAGGTTAATCGATTGACAGTAATTATCTTTTGAAAAGTTTCCCGCTCAGCCAATCGCTCTTCGTTGTCTACTTGCCACCTTGCCAGCTTGCGGCTAATTGCTTTTTCCACAATTTTCTTTTGCAACAGCCCCGCGCAGATGTGCAATGCTTCCACGCCCATAAGTTGCCACAAATTAAAGTCTCATAGGAAACTTCAATAACTTCTGGCGGCAGCAACAAGTACTGCAAGGACTCTACTCTGCAAAACGAAACTCACATGCAGACATACAGCTCGCACTACGTACACATGTACACATGTACACTCCACAAGTACAGATATTCCGAACGTTTCGCAGCCTCGCCTCAGAGCAGGCACAAACAATTGACTTTTGAGCATCGTCTCCGCCTTAGTCAATGTCTTTGTCCGCCTCCTCCTCTGCTGCCATTGTGCGGTCCTTGTTGTTGGGTCCTCAACGTTGTTGGCCTGCTCTCCTTGGCTAAGTAAAAGGCAGAGCCCCAACATATGAGACATACTTGTTACTTCTTATATGTACCTCAAAGTGTGCCCCCGCCTCCAGCCCCAGCTGCTCGCCGCACTTCCCACACATATGGTTGTGGCGGTGGCGGAGGCGGAGGGGGCCTCTCTTCTCTTTCTTTAAATGCCAGCAGTTTCCTTGCCCACTCTTTCTCTGTCGCCTGGGCGGCTGCTTTAAAATAAAGCAAAGAGAGTAAAAAGAAAAAATTAAGCATAATAATAAGTAGACGAGCGGCGGCGACCGAAACTCCTAACAGCCAAAGCCAAAGCCAGAACCGAAGAGGCAGGAGGCAGCAGGAGCTAGAGACAGAGGAGCAGGAGCAGGCAAAGGAACAGCAAAAGCAAGGTATTGCAATAATAAGGTAAGGTTGGCCGAGGCAGAGCCCTCGTTTGACAGAGGGAAGGAGAGAGGTGGCCTTACCTTGCCGCACCTATACCTTGAGTAAGGCCAGCAAAAAAAGCACTAAAGAGAGCAGTAAAGCCAGCAAAAAAAAGCACTAGAGAGAGCGAAAGAAATACAACAAGCAAAAAAACGCCGTCAGCTGCCTCATATTATTATTATTATCCTTGTCCCTCTTCCGCACAGCCATCTCTCTCTCTCCCTCTCTCATGCGTTCGCTCGCTCCAACGCTGCTGCCGGCGCCGACTGTTGCTTTGCTTGTTGCTTCACTTGTTGGCAGCACGCAGGCGCAGTGGGGGATCCATGCAATGGGATCCACACAAGCACAGACACACAGACAGTGGGGACCCGAGCGGAGTGTGTGTTACAGGTGGGTGGTGGATGCTATTGTGGCATGCAACAAATGCATAGCGCTGGCTTCCGCCGTATTTTTCATGTTTGCACTGAGGTCAACTGCTAGCTTCTCCCTTCATCAACTGGTTGCCGTTTGTGGAGCCCATTCGCAGTCGCAGAGCATAGACGCAGTCGCAGCAGACAGCGGCAGCGGCAGCGACAGCGACAGCGACAGCAGGAGCAGCAGCCTCAACAGGCTGAAACGTTTTTCATCCCTTTTTGGAGAAACCGTCACCGCGCCCCAAGTTGCCATAGATACCGATACCGTTCGCCACCCTCAAGCCCCCTGTAGACAGACCCCTTCGTATGTGGCGCCCAACGACGCTGCCGCTGCCGCTGCTCTGCCCCGCTGCTCTGCCGTTTCCCGACGCTACCTTTTCTACGCGTAGACTTGCTGCACGATAAATTATCAAACTTCATAACAGTTACAGTCCGACTGGCAACGCTTCTGGTACTACACTACTCCGCTTCAGCACTCGTAGTGTCTCCACAGGGTCGTCGATCGGCGACTCCTTTGGTAGTTCTGTTCTCCCAATAAAAGCTTCCACCGATTTCCGAGTGCCAGTTCCCAGCGATAAGATGCGTGCAGTGTAGCATACAACGTGGCGCAGGCTGCTCGCCGCTCGCTGCCATATGGAACGTTGCGGTGCGGCTGTGGCTGCGGCTGCGGCTGACTTTCTCCGGACCACCATATGGCCGGGTAAGTAGATAATACTCCCCCGTTATTAACTTTAGCTTTTATCATATTAAATATTAACTGTGAACTGGTGTTATTTACCGCCCGCTTATCGCGGCCCAAAGCCAAGAAGCGGCAGAGGCGCGCAAGAAACTCTGAGGCAGGGCCCAGCATATGGTAGCTAAATTTATGATATAGATAGTCAGAAATGTTCGTGTTCAAGTGCCTATAAATGTGTGCATGTGTGTGTGTGTGTGTTTTTTGTATTGGGTGAAGTTTCGATTAAAAATCCCAAAAAGTCAAACAAATCAAATTGGGAAATTGAATTGCAGCCCCATCACAGGGACACAGGAGACCACCACCGCACCGAATCTGGCAAACAGCAATTTGCCTTGGCCTTCCGGCTATGGTTATGGCTATGGCCTGCTGTAGCTCTTCTGCTCCTCCTTCTTGTGGTCCTCCTGGTGTGTGATTGATCATTGTGATATATCGTCAGCTAGCAGTGCCAACACCTAAACGTCAACTTTAATTAATCTCCTTTCGTGTGTCCAAGAATTCTGGGCTGTTTGTTCCTGCTGCCCCTGCTGCCCCTGCTCCTCCTCTTCCGGCGGGGGCCTTTGTGTCCTGACAAGGGTTTTGCACAAGTTTAATTTCGCTTAAATTAAAAACCAGACCAGAAAATAGTGATAGAGAAGGAGAAGCAGAAGCAGAAGCAGAAGCAGAAGGAGCAAGGCAATAGCTTAGTGGTGGAATATAGATTTAGTGACAGATAAGCCATAAACTAGAAATTGAAAGCCAACACCTGTTGATAACCCACACAACGATGAGCCCTGAGCCAGGCGTCCCTCCCTGTCGGCCTCATTAATTGCGCTAAACAAGCAGCCAACAGAACCGAACCGATGAGGCAAACACTGGCAGCCAAGGCTGCAACAGGCGACAGAGGCAGAGACATACACACACACACACAGGGACAGAGTGGGAGCTGGGTGCAGTAGTGGCTGTTGCCCTGGGGCTGGCTCGAAAATTTATGACCAGCTCATATGCAGCCGGAATGGCAAGGACAGTACAGAGCCAAGAAGGAGCTGAATAGTCTGGCATAGACCAGGAATAGAACCGCTACGAGCAGAAGAGACTGCTGCAGATATTGACTTTTTATGCTGACTGCAGGGCAATAAAAAGAGGGAAATTATTTACCTCACGGCTTATGCTACAGACAGCAAACACATACATATACCCTTGCCCATTCCTATACCCATATAAGGGATGCCAAAGCTGGGGATAATGGCAGGCGAAAGGAGGCAGGCGACAGGCGACAGGCGACGGGCCAACAGTCAAATCTAATCCCGAAATAGAGCTTAAGTTGAATGGTCACAAATTTAAATATTTGAAAAGGCAGCCAGAGGGAAAACCTTAAAATGGATAAAGGCAGAAATATCTATAAATGATTCCGTATCAATTTAATTCCACTAAAACATACTTGCCTGTTTGGATATTTTGTGTGGTAAAAAAGAACAGGTATCATTTCCTAATGTATGATTGAACAGGGACTATTACCTAAGATTTAGCGGCGGAAAAGAGTAGAATAAATGGCAAATTACAGACTAAAAACGTAACAATTACATTCAATTTAAATGACTATACCATTCATCTCTAATCTCTGCTTAGCTTTTCCTTTCCTTTCCCTATCCCCGTCCCCACCAGACAGACCCCAATTTAACCACAATTTTGGCTGCAGCTTTTGACACATCGCAGCGCTTCGGTATGGGCCACACTGCGTATACGTAATCCGGTCTAATCTCCTCGAAAGCCAAGTAAGTAAACGGCCAAGGGAGCTGTCCTCGCTCTGGCATCAAGTAAGTATGATTCAGACATTATGGCTCATCAATACATATATGCTTATGTATGTATGTATCAGTATAGTACCAATATCTATAAAGCCGTCGATAGTTACTTTTTTCAACTTTCTATGACATGTGAAAACATCAAAATTGTTTCAAAAAGAAAATATGAAGGAAAATGCGCTTGGCTTTCAGCCATATGAACATTAAATGCCCTTAAGTGCCAATTAATGTTTGACTTACACACGCCCGGAGAGTGCGAACGGGGGCAAGTGGGGCAGAGAGTGACCGAAAACATGGCCAAAGCATTTGAGGGCAGCATCGTGGGGTGGGTCCTGGGTAATGCTCCAGCTGGCCGGACTTATGGCCAAAATGTATATATTGTTAGCACATACTTATCGTTACTTCGAGGGAGAGACTTTTTAAACATCAATTATATTTACGTATCGAAGCGTATTAATACGACTCACTCGCTCCGAGTCCTTGCTGCCAGCACACGCACACGCACACAGACACAGACACAGACACACCTGCTGACCCTCACAGCATTGGTACTGGAGTAGAGTGCTCTGGCACTTACAGGCCCGGACCATTTATGAGTGAAACTAATTAAGAAAAACTCTTCATATCTCTGCACAGACATGCAGACATCCTTTTGACCAGTTCATTAGCTAAAGTCAGACATGGAGATCCGGTACGACTCCGCGTCCGCCACCGCCACCGCCACCGCCTCCAGGAAGCATCATTTGCTTACACTTGTTTCTGTCTGGTTTCGAGTCTCAGTTTCCGTTGAAGTTTCAGTTCTGGAGAACAAACTCTTGATTAAGTGGGTGCAAAGTGTCAACAAATTATTCATTTACTCGCTGCTGCACGCCACCCAAAAAAAAGGCAAAGGAAAAACCTCCCACCAACTAAAGAAAAACATTGAAAGGATAGTAAGAGTAAAGTGGACAAAAAAAAGTGCGCGAGTCTGCTGCATGCAGTGAATGGAGTTTTAATTAAGAACTACACCCCGCCCCCCAACACCATCCAGCCCCAGAGCCCCACTCTGCAGATAGACAAAGCCTTCCGCGTAATCCCCTTTGCAGTCTGAGTCTGAGTCCGTGATTTCAATTCGCCATTAAAATGCACACAAATTCCGAATTTCAATCGTGTGAGCCATAAACTTTATCTACTTTATACCACTCCCAGACCCACTCTCCTCTCCTCTCCTCTCCACCCATCCCATAAAAGTAAACCTCTCTATTTCTCCATGAGCTGGAGTGGAAATTCCTGCATTGCCTTTGAGCCGAACCCAATCAAAGGGTCCCCAACTATCCACAGGGACAGACGGCCTCTGCTTTATGAAATGATCAACAATTCAGAGACCCTTGACATACATAGACATATCCTGACCCGCCCCGAACCAGCATCTTAAAATCAAAGTTCCCTTCCGTCCTTTTTATTTTTCGAATACTTTGTTTGCTTTAGCAACAATTCCCTTATATTTTTTCTGTTTTTATTGGGCAACATTGTTGTTGCTATTGTAGCTGAAACATTCGTTGTTTGCATAAATAAATTTGGAACGAAATCATGCGTTCTATTATCGGCGGGACATATGCGCTGCTGTTGCTACCATTCCCCATTCCCATTTCCACTCCTCCCGATTATGCGTGGCCATCGAATATGATTACGTAGCTCTGGGACTGCTGTCATGATTAGGTTTGGCTTGTCGTCTATCCATCATTCAATATGTGGAGCCATAGCATCATTGCATTGGGGGCGTTGCATGGGCATGGGGACTCGTGTGTGTGGCATATTAATGGCGTAATTCGCTTACAAAACAAATCAAAAATGCAATGCAGAAAATGCACTTTCCTGAGTGTTATTGATGCAGACGGTAATTAAGTTTTGGAAAATGATTTTTCAATTAACACTCGCCGAGAGGGTGGCAGAGAGGGTGGCAGGGAAAACGAAATGAAAATATTTATACAACAGGCTTTGGTGGGGGGATTGGAAATTGCGTGGAGCCGTCTGTCTGACCCAACAAGACAGCGGCAAGAATAAGACAAAATGTTCACCCTGCACGGAGGAGTGGGGGTATGGGAGGTCCACTTGCAGTCCAGAGAGCCGGAATGGGGCCTGGTGGGCTGGTGGACCAGGGGTTCCAGGGAAACGGAAGCGGATGCGTCGCTGTCAATGTTGGCACAAATTGTTTGTCACGCAGTGCAAATACTTCGTGCTGTTGCTCTGGTATGCGGTATTATGCGCGATTTATTTCTGTACAAGTGTGTGTGTGTGTGTGCGTGTGGGCGGGAGAGAGACAAGACACTGAAAAAGAAAGCAACAGTAGCACAACAAGCACGCAGACAGGAGGAGCAGCAGGAGCAGCAGGAGCAGCAGGAGCAGTGGCAACATCAGACAAATTCCTTGCCCCGCAGGCAACAGAACCGAACAAATTTGATATTTGTTGATTTTTCCCATTTTCCTCATCATCGTCATCTTCCAGCAGCCGCTTGCCCCCGTGCCTGCGCCTGTCCAGCTCCCACAATTAAAGCCATGGCGAAACTACGATGGCAATGCGAGTCTTTAAATGAGAAATAATGTTTTTAAGCTGACTAAAAGAATCTTTCAGCTTATTAACTCAACTTTTAGCTGTCTACCTGCCACACTCTCCCACTCTTTCTGCTTTGCCCTTCCCCCCTTTCGTTGGCTGAACTTTTAATGCATTTTTATGAAGTTTTAGTACCTGAGGACCGGACAAACACTCTTTATTTTATTTACATTTTGCATTTTACGCTCCAAAGTTTGCCACCAAAGTAGTTTGATTGGCTTTGCTCGCAAATTGCTTAATAATTGTTTGGGGACGGGGCTGGGAGGTTGAAAGAATGATGGCGGAACAGGTTAATTTCATTGAAAGTGATGCTCGTTTGTGGCCTGCCTTCGCCCCCCCCCCTCTGCCATGTGGCACGATGCAGATGGTGTGGAAAATATGCTGCCCTTGTTGCTGCAACAGCAGAACAGGTAAAGCAACCGCGATGACAGCAAGTTTGTGTAATGTAATTAATTAATTACAGTGGAACAACGTAGTTACATGTTCAGTTATGGATAGGATGGCGGGATGGGGATGGAGGAGAGACCGAGACCGAGACCGAGCCAGAGACCCCATCCACGGGGCAGTGAGGCAGGGAAACTTTTAGGAGCCACACACACAGACAACGCCACTGCTCCTGGTCCTGGTCCTCCGGCTCTGACCAGCTCGGTTTTATTAGCCTGAGCATGCCACAGCAATCCTTGCCTTTCCCCTTTTCAGCTTGAAATTCCACCGGGCAGATGCCCACCCGAGGGCCGCGCATGGTTTCGTGTTTGCCCGGTAACTTAATTACAAATTATAGTGCAATTAATTCTGCGGTGCGGCATTATTAGGCGCATCAAATGCGTAACACAAAACCGAAGGAGAATGCTCCAGGCGAATGCCTTTCTATCCATTCCTCCGCCTGAGGAGCCGCCACCTGGGGTAAGTAGGAATGGAAACTAAATAGAATCCACCCGCAAAGTGACCGCCGTGGCAACCATAACAATTGGCTATCCGATTACCCCCTGGACGGGACGGGGCGACTGTCCGGTACGAAACGGTCGTGGCGTGGCAATGAAAGTGCGAGATTCTACGAGTAGTTATGTCCAAAGTGGATTAAGATGACAGCGACGGCCACGGCAATGCCGACGGCGACTAGAATCTTCAACGGCCACGTGTATACTCATAGCTATAACCTGATATCCGAATGTTATTGCTTGAGAATACACGTAGTTTAACAAGATTCGTTCAGCAATCAAACTGAAATGGAAAGTGTCTGTGAAAGGTGTCCTTAAAGTGAAAGCTTTCAACTTCTTTGGGAACTCTTGCACTCACTGAAGTGAGAACTAATTAAAGCACAGTGTATTTGTTAAAAAGTGTCTTATGAACGGGCGAATGCTTGCATAAATCAATCCTGTTACTTTTTTCTAGGTTTCTAGGTTCATATTGAGTGGGAGCCAACTTTTCTTCGATGGAAGTGCCCTCGGTAGTTGATTTTTTTTCAAAGAATTAATTAATTAGAAGTTTAAAAAGGATAGAACTTTAGCTGAAACTATAAACAGAAGGAAACCATTCAAAAGTCCTGAAGCACTGCAAAAATAGATAAGTTCTTCAGAAATAATATCCTTATAGTTTTTACAATTATAAGTTTATTTCAATGTTGATTCAAACCAACTCATTTAAATAAAAGAAGATTGCTTTTCATACAAATATCAAAGAAATTCCTTATGATTTTCCCTTTCAAACCTTCGCGAATCCTTTTCCGCTCAATATATAAATTTTACTTCATGGACAGACCAACGGATTGAGTCCCTCAAGCCGCTCAGACTTCCATTCAATGCCTCAATGCCCTCCAACCAGATGGGTGTACTGACCATTTGAGTGTGCTCGGGACGGTGCAGGTGAAAGATTCGCCAAGGAAATTCCACACACGAAAACACAATGGAAGGTATGCAAGAAATCGTTTGCATAGCCATATTTTCTGTGGAAAATAGAAAGGAATGCTCTCCCTTATTTAGCAATTCCAATTTCAATCAAAAGCCATTGAAGGGAAGTCGCACCGCGCGGCCTGCCTGCTGCATATGAAAGGACACGGGTATTACTTTGAACTGCCATTTGAGTTTATTACAATTTCAATTATAATTCTTGACTTTGCCTGGTCTCTGCCGGCGGGAAGGATACGCGTATTCGCAAGAATGTACTTTGTACACTGATAGGAAAGAAGCTCTATGTAATTTGTCTGGTGATTAGCTTAAGCCCCAATTTAGCTCCTGGCCATATTTGCTGCTGCCACACACTCGCAAAGAGCCAATTAAAATGTTGTGCTTATAATCATGGCTCATAAGTAGGGGTTTGTTTGAGTTCTGATTAACAGCAGTAGCAGCAGCAGCATCCAGCGTGGGACAAATGGAGACTATACTCGTACATATATCTGCTGCGAGGGTGGCTAGCCTTTTAACACACTTTCATAAGCACATCCTAACCCCCGGGGGGCGGCAGGCGGCAGGCGGTGCGTGTGTGATTTGCATTAATGAGATGCAAATGATTTGTTTATTTCCTTTTGCCGTCAGTGCTGTCAGCGCCCCTTTGTGGGGCATCTTTATTGAAAAGTTCTCGGTCCTCGACTGCGGAATGAATGAAATGAGCAAATAATAAGAAAATATTGATAGAGATGTTAATCAAAGAAAGACGCTCATGCGGCTCATATGTATAGGCAGTATAGGGCGAGTACTTGCGACACAATAAATATGTATGTATGATTCGCTCTATACCCTAACGTCTTTCTATAGCCATCTCCGGATGGGGTCTGGCCCCGCCTTCATCCTGCTACTCCTGCTGTCCGGCTGTCAGGGCTGTCTGGGCTGTCTGGGCGGACACGCCTCCACTCCGTCATCGTCAGCTCCATTCCGTCTGAAGTCGCTCGGAGGGAGCACACACACGTCACAGCACGACCCCGCTGTTTATTATTGTAAGATACTTGGCTTCACATCAGCGAACTGGAAGAAATGCGCAGTGACAGCACAACTTGAGGCAGGAGGATGAACAGGAACAGAAGGAGCCGTAGCTGGAGCTCGAGCAGGAGCTGGCACAGGAGCACTCGGTGCTCTGACAATTTGCATTGTTCTATTTACATATTTTTGCGTCAAACTTTCGGCGGATACGTACTATGTACATGCCCACACCCCTAACCAATACCCATCGACGATGATGCCTTGGCATCCATAAAATCTATATGTGTATATCCATCCATAGAAGTATCTATCGGGCCGGAATATGCAGATCAAGACGGGAGTCTCGTCTCACTGCTGATGGAGCATAATTTGTTTATGTTTCATTTAAATTAAATTGCCATCCTTCGGCCATTAACATTTATGCAAATCACTATCCATTTTCAGCTGGATTGCGCCCGAGCCATGTTCAAGGAAAAATCAGGGACAAACAACCATTTGAGGAGGCAGATGGAGGAGGGCAAGGCCAACACAGCAGTCTACTTTCGTACCAAATTGCTTAGGGGGCCAATCTCACAGATCTAACAGATAGTTCACGAAAGAACGGAGGGGATTCTAAGGGCCCGCTGCAGCAGATGAGATGTCATACTGATCGAAAGGATACCAGACGGCTGTACCTCACCGCTTGGACAACCTGCTTCGATACGTCAGCACAATGTCAGGCCTATGGTTTCCTGGTTTCAGGGACTAGCAGGACCTTTCACTTTTGAAAGAGAGAGATTTCATCGCTCGAAAGTTACGAAAACAAGCCATTTCAGATCTCAAGACCCAGGCGAACAGAATTGGCAGAAAGCCAGTCCACAGCCCGCTGTAAATATCAGTTAACAAATTTTAAATCATTAAAAGATGGATTTAATTTATCCCTTGAATTTAACCTATCAAACAATATTGTTCCGCCTTGTAATCGGGAGAATGTTCCGGATCGTTTGTGCTCAGATTGACATCAAGTACGGAATTTATAATCCGATCCAGGAGGGCCACGAGAGAATATTCCCGGTCGGTTGGAATGCAGCTAGAAATTTCAACCAAATAGAATTCGCAAGATCTTTAAGAAAAGTTATTGGCTGCCATCGGTTCACTCCCTCGTCTCCCGAATAAAGTATTATAGAGTTTTGTTTCGTATATTTTTACACATTAAGAAATAACATTTTTAGCAATAGCAAATAGTCGTAGTCTACTAGTGTAAGTTTAGTATTAATAGTTAAGAATTATACTCGTAAACCGCCTTCGGGCATCGTCACTGCTCAATTGCTTATTGAATAGTCCTAGAAATCTCCGTCACAATCACACTCTCATTGCACATCAGGCAAATTCAAATCCATACTCGTATATACTCGTAAATGGGCATCTGTTGCCAGAAATCCACTCGAACTTAAGAAGAAATGGGTTAAAAGAGTAACAATTACAAAGAAAATCGCAATTATTTGACTCAATTGTGATCCAATAAAGAGTATTGAGTTTTGAATTCAATCAAACTTTCAAGCCTTTTTTTATTCATGAATATTCACAGTGTGGTTGCTGTAGGTGCCCGGCTCAAATATTGTAAAAAAAAAAAAAAAAAAATATTTTTCAAATGACAATTCTTGGCATTTAATGAAATTCAGGCAAAAAGGTGCTCAAAACAAGCATCAGGGGCCGGAATCCGTCCGTCCCTCCGTCTGTTGGGGCATGCGGTGCGGCCTAGCGGGACCCTGGGATCCCTAGATTCGCTGGGAGGTTGGGAGCGAAAAATTAATTAAAAATTGCCCGCGAATTTTTCTCAATAAAGCAGCCGGCAGAAGGTTGGCGAAAGTGAAGATTACAAAGCGACTAGCTTGCGTGTGTGTTTGTGTGTGTGTGTGTGTGTAGGTGCTTGTGTATACATGCGTACGTGTAAAAATGTATTTGTGGGTTCGGAAACCCTTTATATTGGCCTAATTAAAAAGCAAACAACTTTCCCAACATCCCTTCTGCCTCCTTCCCCTCTCCCTAACTAACATAACACAGTTCGTCTGCAGTCGCTGCAGTCCACGCAGCTTTCAACCTTTGAGTTCTGTCTAGTTCACACACGCTCTCGCACCGACCTCTCAGGCAACCAATCAGCATTCAGCCACCCACCCACTCCCACTCACGCACACGCTTAAGCACTCACACACAGATACATAATGGGCAGGGGCGGGTGGGCAGTGAGTCGTGGCTGATCTCCAGACATAAGTACACCAGACAAATTATCTAAAAATTTACTAGTTCTTTTATGTATAACATCTTGTTATGCGGTTAGTTATGTCAGAGGAAGGGGAAGATAAGGGGCAGAGGTGGTGCTTGACTGTGGGATGGCCCAGGGCCTGGCCATTAATGCGTTGCTTATTCTGATGTTGCGGCTGATGTTGCTGCTGTTGTCACTTGGTTTGATATATGTGGTGGAGTTTTCATTAGCTGCTGATGCTCCTTCTTCTTCTGCTGCTCCTGTTGCTCCTCTCTTTGTGCCTTGTGGCCTGGGCCAGCATTGAGTTGGCAATTTGCTGTTGATGTTGGCCTGTCGTCTTCTATAAAATCAACTGTTTGCCTGTCATCCATCATTGGCCAGGCTGCTGTTGCTCCTGCTGCTCCTGCTGCTCCTCTAGCCCCATCGTCTGTAGATTGTTTTGACGTGGCAGCTGCTGATGTTGTTGCTACTTCAGCTCCTGTCGCGGCCTCGTCCGGCTTGTTATTCTCCTGCTGGTCATTCATAATGGCATAAGCTTCCAGTGGACAGCTTTGCTTTTCACCTGATGCCGCTGCTGTCAGTCCCCCCTCTGCTTTCAGAAACTCTGGCAAATTATTTTCTAATTGCTTTGCCTTTGGCTGGGACTGGGACTGGGATTGGGATACCGATTGGACATGGATGTGGGTTTCTATCCCGGTCTCGGTCCCGGTTCCTGTTCGGGTCGTTAGCTGCTGATTTGGTTGTTGAGTGGCAGCCACTCCCACTACTGGCTTTGCAGTAGTTTTATCCGACACATATATAATATCCGCCGCAACGGAATTTGGATTTTCCAGCATCTTGGATACGCCTGGCTTTTGTCCGCCCTTTCCAGTTTCAGCTTCATCCTGTTCCTGTGGCGCCTCCATTTTCGATTCCCCCTCCTGCTGCTGCTCCTGCTTGTCGTTGCCTTGGACTGCCTTGGCTTCCGATGGGGCTGCTGCATCATTTATGCCTCTTGACGGCTCCTTGCGTCCCTGATTTGCTTCGACATCTGGAATATGCAAGGAATTCGAGGGCAAATTGAAAATAAAACAGGAAATGACAAGCGAAACATTTACAGCGAATACTTTTCGAGGATTGAGAAATAATTTCATGCATATTACGATTATTGTACACAGTCGGACAGATATTCGTGCAGAGAGCAGAAGGATCCGCTGGGGCGGACAAACAAACGGACGGACAGAGCAGCTTTGCTGCTGGCCATGTCCGAATAAGGCGATATTAACTGTGCTTCATGTTTGAGCAGTGCTCTCTGCTGCTCGTGCTCCGCCCCAAGGAGGATGCCGCCTCGATGGCATTTATCGCCGTATCTGTTATTGGGTTATTGCGTTATTTGTACATCCTGTTGCGCTGCTGCGGGCACACACACACCCACACATGGCGGAGCGTAAAAAACGGACAGTACAGGATTTTTTCCCGTTTGTCGGGGTGAAGCTCAAATTTGAATTTATCTTCCACACGATTTCACACACAGCCGGAAACGGCTTCATGGCAACGGACACAGTTCGCAGCACCCAAGCCCCCCCCCCAACAAAAAAAACCCCAGACAGAAAGAACTATTCGAAGATGGGATATTCTTTCTATATAAAAGCGTTCAAAAAGGTGTGGACCATTTCTCATCCGGCCAGGAAAAGCTTTAATTTGCCAACAAAACTGTGCTGGGTACCCTTTCATTTTGAATCGCTTTTTTCTGCAAAAAGGGGGATTATGTCCTTTGAAAGGGTATTCAAGTGCGAGCCCCAAAAGTTAAGAGTTTAAGCCTCGAAGATGGAAAGTCAATGAAGTGTGTCGACCACACTCAATTAAGGCCGGGAAGACTATCGCCAACGCTCACCTGCGGCTGTGGATGTTGTATCGGCCGCAATGGAGGTTGTTGCTGCTGGTGCTGTTCTTGCTCCGGCTCCTGCTCCTGGAGTACTGCTGTTGGGTGTCTCTCCTGCCTGTCCACCGTCCGCTTCAGCGGCTGCTGCTGCCCTCTGGCTTGCGGCGGCGGCAGCGGCCACGGCCATGGCTGCCACCTGATTGCGCAATTCGGGTATGTCAGCCATATTAACGCGCTGCAAGAGGACATGCATCATACGGCCATTGCCGCCGTGGCCGAGAAACACTCGCCGCACGGTGGGAAACTGGTCGCGACGCTGCAATAACTGCCCCACCAAGGGCAGTCGCCTTAAATTGGCCAGGGCAACGGCCACGGCAGCCGTACCGTTGTTGGCACCCGCCCCCGCTGGCGGCCTCTGGGGCTCGTCGGGTCTCGGCTGCTGCAGCTGACGTTGCTGACGCTGAGCCCCCAGTTGGCTGAACAGACGATTCATAATGTGGATAACACGATGGAAGGCCGCCTGCTGCTCCACGGGTACAGGCACGACTCTGGCTGCTGCCGCTCCTCGTGCTGCTGCTCCTCCGGCAGCGGCCCCCGGGTTCAACTGGTTGCGTGTGACGATGAAGACCTGATGCTGTGCCATGATGGCAGGCAGCTCATACCGGTGGAAGAAGAACACCATCGAGTGCTGCAAGAGAAAGAGAGACAGATTTAATGTTTGCTCTGACGAAAGCGGTTATGCGCTGGCGAGATGGAGTCATGGATTCATCCTTTCATTCAGTCGTCAACGTACGACTGTCGTCAGTCTCTCCTCCTGGCACGTGAGCTGGCTCCGGTCTACACGTGAGTCGGCAAGGGGAAACAATACCACAATGGGTAATTTGTCATGCACTTGACAGGCGCAAACATTCACTCCCCTGGAGCAGGCGTTGCATAACGCATTCATTATGCGTCATACCCGCAGGTAGCTACCCACCTGAATGAAGAGGTACGAGGAGAGCAGGGCCAGGGTCCTGTACTGTCCACTGAAGCGGTAGTGATACGCATAGAATGCAAAATGGTACAGATAGAAGAACCTGAAAAGGAATTAAACAAAACATAAACGTAATAGTATTCGAGGTAGGATTCAATTTAGATACTGTTTGCTGCATCCAAAGGATGGTTTGTGGAATCTTAAATCAATACAATTTGTACCCTCTAAATATATACTTTCTTGAATTCCGGTTCATAAAAGTTTCAGCATCTGCTGCCACTTGGAGTAAGTGTAAAATTTTTTGTATTTGCCCCGCCAAAATGGTGTCACAACGTGTCAGCCATTTAGCGCCGCCGAACAACAATCCAAGAAGATAGTACACACACCGCAGACTACTCGTATATCCATTTTAAAGCTGATAAAATGCAAACCCTCATCAACCTTCAGCGGTTGGAACGGGTCTGATGGGTCGGATGGGTTGATGGGGGTGTCGGGGGTGTTGGGTGAAAGCGACAATGATGATTATCATTCGATAATATTGTATTTAGCTGACAGAAATAAAAAGCGAAAACATATTGGTTTCTGTTTTTCTATTTTTCTAGTTTCCCCCGCCCCAACCCCCCTCTCTCGGTGTGGGTTTTCCGCTGCCGTTTCTTCGAGGGCTCCTTTCTGTTGCTGTGCCGAAAATAAGCCATGAAGAAATGGGTCAGGCGTGTGGCAGAGAGGGGGGTTCTGGGAGTATGACATAAGAGTGTAACAAGCAACAGTCGCTGAAGCGGACAAATATCCAGGACGGCCGACTGTCAGGACAACAGCGGAAGCAAGAATGGCCACAGGAAGGAAGGAAGGAAGGAAGGAAGGAAGGAATAGCGGAAGGAAGGGCGGAGTGAGGGTAGGAAAACACTCAAGAGGATTTAATAATATAAATAATTGCTGGCGCTGTTAGTTGAATTGTTGTTCGCCAAAGACAACAAATAAAAAACACAATGGATGGCCATAGCAACAAAAACAGCTACATCCCACAGAGGCAGTAATAATGACAACGAAAGCGGACGACTCCGATCCACCCCCTCCCCACCGCATTGATAAGCAATGTCCAAGCAAACGACAGGACAGACGGACGGATAGAGCCCTGACAACAGGACCTTTGGCGCTGCCAGCGTGGCCAGCGGAATTCAACTTTAATTTATTTTTACAACGACTCTCGAAGACGGTGGCTGGGGGGCATGGGGGGCATGGAGGGTATGGAGGGCATATGGGCATGGCCATGATTGAGTTATGTTATTGAATTTAATTTGAGTTGATTGTGTGCACACACACTGATACACTGATACACTGATACACTGACACACCACAAGCCCCGCACTAATGCCAAATACCCACACAAAAACCAGCAGAAACCATCAATATCCACGAGCGACAAATGAAGACACACGACTCTTAGCCTTTCGAGGGCACTGCGCAAGCCGGGGAGCATTGAGGAGCATTATGGACACAGCCACATTTACATCCACAGCTAAGGCAAGCGAAGAGCTTCCCAGCAATTTCCTCAATTTCCCACCGAACATACACACCCATACAGCCGGCACACACACACACACACATACACACATAAGCAGGAAGGGGCTGCAGGCGGAAGAGCGAGTAGCAGACACGTAGACAACACTTATCGCTTGTTCGTTTCCGTTTCATTCGCTTTCCTAATGTACCGTAGCGTTGACAAGAAGGCAACGCCTTGCCTAGCCCATTGCCCCTTGCCCCTTACCCCTTACCCCTTGCCATCACCCTTCCAACTCTTCTTGTTACTCTTATCTTTCCTGTCCCACTCCCACTTACCCATAGAGTGCAGAGCCACAGTGGAGCAAAAGGGAAAAACGGCATGTATTCTTGCAGATGAAATGCGATCCCCAATACCGATTGGTAAGATTTCCAAACTTGATTCTATCTTTTTCGAAGATAACCGATATTAAATAGCCTGTACCTAAGATTTAATCAGTTTGAGGCCACTTTGAACCACTGTACTAGGACGTGTCGGGACGGATGTGCGCCACGCAAATACTGTCGGCATTCATATCCTTCGACCCGAGCGGAAATGGATTGGGGTAGGAGTGGGGACAACTGTTGCATGTGTCTAGTTAAATAAGCACCACAGCTCCGGCACCGGCAGCGGTACTGACACTTGCCCCCCACCCCAGCAATTGTGAAGTGTGGCTCTTGCTGTTGCTGTTGCTGGTGCTTGGTGCTGCTGCTGCCCCTGACGATGATCCGATCTGCGTCATAAGTGTTTATTTGTTGCAAGCAAACAGCAGACGGGATAAAGCTGTGGGGCAACCTGCACCTGCACGCGATACGTGATAGTTAAAGTGTTCAATGAGCTTGTAAGGACCCCCTCTATTTCTCTTGCTCCTCTATAATGCTTTTAATGGCATTTACATATTGGATTGCATATCGGGATATACGTATGCATGGATCTGTGGGATGCGTGGGAATGCTCTGTGCTGTGTTCGCTTAATCCCAGCGATTGAAAGAATTCAAGTGAAAAGAATGAAGGCTGCATTTAGCCCACCTCCATGCAGCTCAATGAAAATAGATTCCCCTGCAAAGGAACTCGATAAGTTTACGCTTTGAATGTTGTTGCAACTGTTGCTAGTCGGAGACCTAATTAATAGTGCTCGCATTTTCCTGAGAACTCTATTTAGAGACCTCAACAATTCTGAGAAACATCTCGTCTAGTTGGTTGGCACTATATCATGGGACTTCTTGGAATTATTTTTCATACAAATTAGAATAAAAAGGGAATTACAATGTAGAACTACATGCTGTCCAGGTTTTTGGATGCAAATGTACCCTTATTCGTTGCTTTTTTATAGGAAATCAGCTGAAAATATTGCACGAATTAATTAAAATATCGCAGAAAACTGAAGTATTTGATGACAGGACCAGCAAAGCAAACATCATAGGTTATATTGCTTCGTGGCCCATTTCTTAAATTCCATGGCCTCGTGCTGTTAAATGCGTGAAAACGACCCATTTTCGTTCATAAATTGTAATAGAAATGGCGCATATGCAAACAGTGGCAGGCAGCTGATAGCAGGGCCTGTGGATGGATGAGCGTGTATAAAGACACGTTGCGCATACGCCATGTTAGCAAACGAATAAAACAGAGCCAGAAGGAGGTACTGAAACTGAAACAGAAACAAACAAACAAAACACGGAGTAGGTACATATATTTGTATACACATAAGCGATTCGCCTCGTTATGGAACACTCATCAACTGCACCTTTGAACAACAACCACTCGAACACCCACCCACACACTCCCCAGCCAGAGAGGGGAGGTGAGGCGAAGAGAAGGAGGAGCTTCCCCCTTTTTGGGGCTACATCTGCCGATGCGGAGGGTCGGAGGGTCGGCACGGCGGTTGGACAAAAGTTATGGCAGAAAAACAAACTTGACGCAATTATACTTTGCGTAACATGATCTCAATCAACACCAAAACGGGCAGAGCAGCGCTTAGCCCCCGACCAGAACCCCTTCACCATGGCTGCCAATGCCGTTGACGTCGAGGCCAATACCGCCGACACCGTGGCCACCTTTGAGAGCAAGACCCAGGACCCAGGACCCAGAACCCAGGACCAGGACCAGGACAGTAACAATAGCCAGGAATAGCAGCTCCGCAGAGCATTACATATATATGTATGTACATATATATCGAATATATATGCGTGTAGAGGTGTGCCCCTGTGAGAGTGTTTGTTAGCGTAACAAGCGTGTAAACAACAGGACGGCAGCCGTAAGAGGAGAAGGCGCGCAGGAGCTACTCGAAACGCGCTACTGTGACCGCCTCAAACTCTTCCTCCATCAGTCAGCCACCCAGTGGCAGTCAATGCCGCCCCTTTGACTTGCCTGCCGACAACAGTTGCTCTTTGATGCCGCAGTGCCGGCAGTGTCTTGGTCCTGCTCCTTGCCCTACCTTTTACTGTTACTGCTCCTGCTTTCAGCTTCCCAGCTTCCTACTTCAGCCTCAGCTTTTTGACGCGACAAACAATCTGCGCAAGACTCAATTCGGATTCATAGCCAGCAGCAAAGGGCAGGGCAAAGGCACAAGCAAGACCGGGGGACATTCGTGGAATCAGTGGGAGTCAGGTGTTCCATTTGGCTGGGAGTCAGGTGTTTTCTTTTAGCTTTTCCTATGCGTTTGCAGCTCATTTAATACGTGTCGTCTGCCCCGTGCCTGGCAACCAGATTTAAGCACAAAAGAAGCATTACGCGCCGCAAGAAGCCGCAGGCCAACAGTAAAAGGAGAAAAATTGACAGAAAGGGGTTGGCAGGGGCTTATTAAACGTACGTACATACATATATATAAGTATATATACAGTACGAGTGTATATACTCGTAAGTAAATCTGTATTTATTTGGGGGGAGCATTCACTCCGGCTCTCGCTCGTTAAACGGCGATTAAGCAGAGCCCCCAACGGCCTCTCCTTTGATGACTTTAAAGTCTCTTAAAAGTCAATTAGAGCGAATAGAGCGGCGCCGGCTATTGGCAGGGGGAGGTGTGGTGTCACAGAAGGGTGAGAGGCAGAAGTTTCGGGCGAGCTCAAGTTCAGGAGGTACGCACTCTGGATGTGGATGGTTCGGAAAGTGTAAGTTGGCCACTTGACAGTTTTAAGCTGCCATCTGCCATCTGCCATTTGCCGTCTGCCATCGGGCTTCTGCAATGGCCCGCCGTTTGCCATTTACCATTTACCATTTACCATTTTCCATTTGAAATTTGCACTCTGCAATTCACATTGATTGCAACTCTTAGCAAAGTTTAAGTACACAAATTAGTCTATGCAATGAAATTAATACCGGCTGGGGGTTGGGGGTTGGGGTAGGTAGGTTGGTGTTCTGGGAGGTCTGCGAGGACAAAGTGATACTCGTGGCTAAAAAGCAGAAAAACGCCGCAAGCTTGTTTGTCTTTTATGCCAACTTCAATGCAAGCCGGCTCGACTCGACTCGACTGGGATCACAGACCAACTTTACCACAAAAACAGGCGGGCAAATACGGAAGGAAGCAGAGCAGAGAAGGTCGAAGGTAGAAGAAGGAGCAGAGGGAGCAGAGGGAGCAGCAGCACGGCCAGGAGCTACTGGCAGGAAGTCAGGAAGGAAGCACCAGAACAAGCAATCCCCGGCCCTGTAACCCATAACCGCAGGTCCAACAACAGTCGAGGCAGCCCCAGAAGTAGCAGCAGCAGCTGGAAAAAGCAGTCACGGAGACCCCTTCAACTGCTCCGGGCAGTCAATAACAGCAAAATTAAACCGTACCAGAACATACATATGTATATAAGAGTACACGCACACGCACACGCACTCCCATGCCCCGCCCCCACACATTTGTATGTCTACCCATCGTTGGGTACCGTCCATATGTTTCGACTTTTCACGAAATTAATTTTACTTAAAGCACATGACCCCCAAGGGGCTGTAGAAGCAGTCCCAGTCGTCTGATATTGAATACTGTTTGCCATTTGAATTGCATAGAAAGGATTTCGGATTTCACAGACTGCAATTGGATATTTCTGCATACGAAAGTTTTGCTCTCTCTGGAAAAGTTTGACAATCTCCGGCAGCAAATGATGAGTTATGGGGGAGCTACAGGCCAAGATGATGGCACGCAAAACAGATACTTTCTTATGGCCAGCAGCAATCGGAGATTAGCATGAAAACTGCAAGCATATCGGAGAAACACTCCAGAAACAGTCAGCAATGTCTGCAGTCCCTATAACTTTTCAGTTACCAATATGAATTATTTATTCGTAGTCTAGTTTCTCTCGTAATTGATTATTTTGTTCGGCCATTTGCCTGTGCCTGTGCCTGTACCTGTCTCTGTCCTTGTCCCTGCCCCTGGCAATGGCAGTCAAAGCTCAACAAAAATAAGCCGAGAGCGCGGCAATGAATCTTTAATGAATATAAATACGACAAGTGGTCGCTGAGGACCCCCGGCTAGCCGCTTCTTGTACATGGCCAAACACTGATAGCCTTTTAATTTAGCGCAAATTACGCAAAATCAACACCAGAAGGCGGCAGGGTGACCACTGATTGAGGAGGGGGCTTGCATGCGCATGAATTCATAATCAAGAGGAGCTTGAGAGCATCATAAAAAGGGAATTTTCAAGTGTCTTTTTGAATTATTGATGGGTCCTCCCGTCTGTCCCGGAGTCGTCGCTCAGCGCATCGTGGAAATTGATGCCAGCCCTGCGTCCAAGCGTCCATAAGTTGCCGAAAAAAAGGAAGCATTTTCTGGACGCGGCCGGTCTCAATTATGCAAAGTGCGCGTAATAAACCGCAAAGTAGCCTGCCTCCTCCCGGGGCTAGGAGGAGGGACTGGATGGGGTTGTCCGCTGCTGACGTGCGTGGTCATTAATGTTGATCGAACCCGGGGAAATGTGGAGTTCTAAATTTCTACCACTTTTTTTCGTACCACTTACTCGTGCGGCCCCCTTTGTTATGAAGAAGCGAGTTTATTTAAATGTTTGCTAATGGCGAGGTTCGCCTGGGTATGCATGCTACCCAGTACTATATGGAACTATATGGAGAGCACGGAGTACACCCGTGTTGCGGCACGAGTGGAGGCGATTGGTGCTTGGGTTACGCTTGTTGACTTAAGTGATGAAAATTCTCTGTTTGCTGGTGTCTACTATGTGTGTGTGTGTGTGTGTCTCGGTCGGTTGAGGGATCCAATCCTCATTTACGGCAGGGGTGGGTACTGGTCGATTTGTTCTGGCCCCGGGGGAGGCTTGCGCAAGCCAAGTTAATTTTCAAATAACAACCGAGACGAAAGTAGATGGACAGCACGGGACGGGACAGAGCAGGACAGGGCACGACAGGGAAAGGAGTGTAAAGAAGGCAAATATGCGAACCAAATGAAATGAACTGTTAAGTGCTGATGATGACGGTTGTGGAGCTGGAGGTGGGGGATGGAAATGGCCGAGATGATGCTGGGTTGTAGCTATTATCTATGGCCGGACAACAGCAGAAGAGGAGCAGAAAAACCAGCAGCAGCAGCCTCATGGAATACTGCTCAAAAGGATTGCCATTGCAGACTTAATGTAATTGAATTTGTCATTTACCCAAGGCACACGGGCAATTGCACAAGAGAGCAGACAAGCAAAGCAAAGATTCAGTGGTGAACAGAGGACAGGGAGGTTGCTTAATCAGTACTCACCTGAGCCAATGGCGCTTGGTGATGCTGGTGTGACAGCATATGGCGTCGTATTGATCCGCTATCCACACAATCAGTATGATGTAAAAGGCCGTTGTAGTGTCATTAAAGAACTCCGACATGATGGCCTCCATTCCTGCAACGAACAGTACAGTACACACATCACGATAAATCTCAAATCACATTAGCATCACATTTTCGTATAGCCACACCTACGAGCGCCAGGATAACGGTCAGCAGCGGAGCAATGGGAAACCTAGCAGAGACATTGTACTCCAGCATTTGCAGCAGATCCACTAAGAAGAGGAAACGTAATGTCTTTAGCATCAAGGACTGGCATTTTCTTACGAGA
This sequence comes from Drosophila miranda, assembly GCF_003369915.1. Taxonomy (NCBI): domain Eukaryota; kingdom Metazoa; phylum Arthropoda; class Insecta; order Diptera; family Drosophilidae; genus Drosophila; species Drosophila miranda. The sequence continues at coordinate 19,671,286 of NC_046676.1, forward strand.
ATAATTACCTATAAAGACAAAGATCTGATGATGCGAGTACCGAAGAAGCATGGAAACGGAGAACGTCTAAAGAGAAGAATACAAAAGTTAGTCAGAGAGTCTAGCCAATACTCTGTAATACTCTCGTCTGCTTACAAACAACAACATCACAGAAAAGGCAGCCGGATAGCTGCTCCAGGCAGCCCACCACATGGACACAAAACGATAGTGCTCGCCCGTGATCACATTACGCAAATAGCCCTTGTTCTCCTCCTTTTCTGCTATGGTGCGCACCGACGCCATCAGTAGGTCATCGTAGCTGCAAAAGAATGGGGAAACCATTTAGAAAATGCCTTCCAAAAAAGATCTATAGATTGTTTAGGGCTTACCCTAGCAGACGCTTGAGCAGGTAACGTGTTAATTTATCACCGAAACACTCGTTCGTATTGGGATCTAATTGCACTGTAAGCACAGGTATTTGCAGCCGCTTGCGGGTGGCCGATGAGAGGCGCAGGTGTCCATATTCCAGCGAATACTCGACAATGTATTGCTCATCTACGGTGGAAAATGCAACTCATGCTGAGATTTAAAAAAAAGATAATCCAATTTCTGATTGCTCACCATCATCATCTTCGTTTTTTAGCTGTATTGCATTGGGGTGATCGTAGGTGTCCAGTATGTTGATGGCATCGAAGTAGTAGTACAGGGTCTCGTTGCTGTAGGCAACGGTTGGGCGAACAGGCAAGCCCAGCTTGCGCAGGATCGCCTCATAGCGTTTTAGTCTATTGTAGTTATCCAGAGTCTGAGGGCCCACGTCATAGTAACTGCAACAGAGAGCGTTTGTTCACACACAACTGATTTACGTAACTTTTCGGATGCTCTTACTATGAATCTTTTAGGGAACGCACAACCTGCTGGTCTTGCTTGATACTCTGCCAAATGGCTCGTTTTTCCGCCAGGTGGGGAATAATCTCCACTCTGCAATTAAGTCAAAAGTTAGCACAGCAGAAAGAGATGCAGGCTAGCGTGCGCTAAGGACTTGCCTGATGACACCTTCTCGCGGCCAGTTCTGCACCTCCTGCAGACAGGTGCAGGGATTCTTGATGAAAGCATTGTGCACATAGACGAGGGTGAAAAAGAACACCAGTGCTTTGGCCAGAAGCAAGAACTCGATGGTTAGCTGAACCTTCCTGAAAAACAACATGGGAATCAGCATAGATAAACACACATAGGTGCACCTACGCCGATAACCAGATAAGGGGCAATGACTCTTACCTTGGCACCAACTCCGCATAGGCGGCCGCCGCCCGAAAGTAGATCGCATGGAATAGCCTATCCCGCATGTTCATCATATTGTTCTGGAATTTAAACAGCGAAAGTTCACAGATAAGCGATTTTTTTTCTTAAAGCACTTCGTATGCATGTTTAAAAAGTACCTGTCCAGCGCCGCCCCCTAGGCCGCGATTACGCGCGTTGGCGTTCCCATTTCCATTCGGGTTCCCGTTGATGTTATTGATTTCATTGGCAACGGCGATTGGATCGGCTGCGTTCTCGGGCAGCACCGCGGCCATGACTCCTCAGGGTCTGATCTTGCGAGAGGGGTCGACTGTTAAGAGTAACTTCCGTGTCTTGTCCGGGCCGTGGCTTCCGCAATCTCTGATTTGGGGTCGAAAATAACTCCGCTGTGTTGTTGCTGTTCTTGGTCGTGTTGTTGTGTTTTCTGCTTGGCTTAATTTTTTTTCTGTGGTGTGTGCCTCATCGTTTGCGACATCGTAACTGCTCTAGCAATCCCCCTGCTGTCACATTGAATAGAGCGAACAACAACAAATTAAAGCTTGTGGGTGCTTTTTAACTTAATAATTTATAATTTACAGAAAAACACCTACCATTATTATTGTGATATTGTGATCAGTGTGACCCAGACCTTCAGAAATATACCAAAATATACCGTAAATATACTGACGAATTCAAGTTATATTTTACATATAACTCGTTTTTTATCTTCCGTCGAATATTTCCAGCTAAATCGAACATTTAGCTCAACCCACATAATTTTAGGCCATTAATGAATCAATTTTCTACTTGACTGGCCTATTCTAAATACCTGCTTGACTTCTATATACCGTTGAAAATTAATTTTAATAGATATATGAAATTGACAAACTATACCATTATATACCGATATACCGTAAATATACCGTCGCGACGGTTAAATTTTGACCTCAAAAAATATCGAAAATTATTAAAAATACCCGAAACGGTCACTTGATGCAATGAAATACTAAAATCTGAAATCGATAAAAGGTTTTTCTCAGCTGATTTTACCACACTTTAAACAGGTGAAAAATCCAACAACCGCTTTTCGATAGTATCGACTGGAAAGTAGAGAAGCGCGCCTAAGTTTAAAAGTGAATGAGTGACGAGGATATAATTGCAGTCCAGTGGAATAAATAATGTAAGGAAGTACTTATTAGAAAGCGAATATACCTTAAAAACTCTTGGGAATCGTAAAATATTTGTTTTAATATATTTTCCAGGCAGGCGGATAATCGTTATCGATAACTAAATGTTCCATGGTTCATGGTTCCAAACGAAATCAGTTCCGACAATTGCGCGCTCAAAAGCGAAATTCAAATATCAAAGCCCAGAAATTAAATGCCGGGTAGAGTCGCTTTTTATTTTTATTTTCTGCAAACCAATGTACGAAATTAAATGTCTCGATGCTTCGATTTCCATTCCATCATACAAATAAGCTACATTGAATGTCGTTTAATTTTGTTTTACATTGATTGGTGGTTGTGATTTCTTTATTCATGTTACGCATTTGTTTTCTATAGTTCTCATAGTCATATATATAGTTACGCAAATTTATTATGATGTGTATATAACTACATACGTGGATATTATCCCTTTAAGCTACAAAATCATACTCATAAGATGAGAATGCAAACGATTTCTCTGCGTTCTGCTCTCTGCTTTTGTTTTACGTTACTTTGTTTCGTCTCTCATTCTTTGAACCCTTATAAATGTTTCCACAGGCTATTTGGATTGGATTAGTTGTTTGTCTCGCATTTTTTGTTAAAAATTTCGCTATTGGATTGTTAAATTGCTGTTTTGTTTACTCTTTTGGTTTTTGTTTTCTTTAGCTAGTTTTGCTTTTGTTTTTTTTTTTTTTTTTTGTAGTTCTTTGTTCTGTTGTTATGTATGTATATTGTATCTTGTATGGTAGTATAAATTGTTAAAAATCGCTCACATATGTAGAGTGTTTCAATTCTTGTTCAGCGTGTGTGTGTGTGTGTGTTAGTGTTCTTACGTATGGCTTAAGATTCTTTGGTGTCTTTTTATTAGTATCTTACGATTGGTTTTATATAAAAGTTACTTAGGCAGGCGTGTTTGTCTGTGTTCGTGTCGTTGTCTCTCCCTCTGTGTGTGTGTGTTGTTTATGTGCCGACTTACATACTAATACACGCTACACATTTATTAACTTACCATTTAATATGTTCCTCTACTACTCCGTTCTTTGATTCGTTCGTTTCGTGTATTGACAGGATCTTCCAAGAAGCGCCAAATAGTACAGAATGTACAGTTATACAGTTCATAGTTTTGGTTTTAGGTACAGCAATGCGAAAAACGAAAGTGTTGCCAATATGCATTTGCACGCGTGTGTGTGTAATTTGAGTGTGTACAGCAGTGTGGTGTGGTGTGGGGTTTGTGTGTGTGTTGTACAAAAAAGACGGCAGCTCTGCATGTAAAGCGTAACGATTCAACACACTAAAGTATCGCTATCGATATTCGGTAATCGTAATTGTTAATCGTTCCTTAAATGGACCTCCGGCATGATCGTACATACCGTTTTGTTAAACTACGATTCTCCGCACACGGTTGATATATCATATTCTATATGATTTTACTCTCCTTTCGATATAAATCCTCTTTGCTAAAGGTATATATAAACTATTCCATTCTGAAGTATTGACAGTCACAGGCTCTATACGAAGCATGCATGCCCTTTGCTTGTTTTTTTTTTTGTATTTCCTTTGCTCATTAAATATATATCTATATGTATGTATGCTATTGTATATACTCAATACGTTTGTATATAATATGTATGTAGTATGTTTTCCACTCTAGATTTAGTTTCGATACTCCTCATCTCGTCTCATCTCCTATCTTCTCCTATCCTCTCCTCTTCTCTTGGTGTAAAAAAATGCTCTTCCCTCAACCTCTCTCTAAACTTCTGTTTTGTTTTTAAAAGCGTATTTTTGTACAAACACAAATCGACAAAGGACATTTGTGTAATTAACATAACATTTAAACTATTCGATATAAAAAGTCTTGAGGCGTTAGTGCAGCGTTTCATAGTAGGCCTGTCTCCACGTTGTGCTCCGTTCCCAGGGTGCTCGGGTCAAAGTTCAGCTTCATCTCGCCAGCCAACACGATCTCCGATATGCAGCCCACGATGCCGCTGTAGTAGCGCCGATGCGTGAAGTATGCCACATCCGGCATTCCACCTAAAGTACAAAAATAAATTTAGTATTGATTCAAATAGTCTCAAAGAGTGGATATTACTTCCATCCATATCCCAATACATACCAACATATAGACCCGTATCCGTGTTTAGTTGACGCAGTTTGCCAGGTGCTCGCTGCGTGGACGTTTTGCGGCCATCGACCTCTAGATAGCCCTCCTGTGAGTTCCTGCAAAAGGGGATAATCATCGGTAATCTATTTACTTACAGATCAATCATTTTGTCCTTACCTTATGGCTCGCACACGATGCCACAGGCCATCGCTGACCTTGGTGCCATTGAAGAGAATGTCCACCTCACCAGAGCCCAAATCATAGCGGAAGTGCAAGTATCTGGTGAAAATTTGAATGATAAAGTGGTATTCGGTGGATCCCCGGAGGATCGGTACTAACCCCTTTTCAATGCCCAGCGACAAATAGTCGTCGTGCTCATCCGTCGTTCCCTGGCGGCCCGTCCAGAGTATGACGCCGTTCTCCGAATGCGTCTTGATGCGCAGATTAAGATCAATGTTGTAGCTGATGATCTGGCTCATGGTGTCCGCATCGTTGTAGTGGAAATAGCTGTCGGCGCCGGCGAAGCAGGCCCCAAAGTTCTTGCGCACTCCCTGCACCTGCGACTGGTGCTCCGCGGACAGGTCGAACTTCTTCAGAAGGCTCCAGTCCGTGTGGGTCTGTGGTGTGGTGGAAGCATAGGTCTCCAGATGAACTTCCAGCTCTGAATGTAGCACAGGCGACAGCAGTTCATCGTCATCGTTGTAGTCCTCACTGTACTGCGCTGTCTCGCTGGAGGAAGCCCCGCTGGGTGCAGCCTGTACTTCGGGCTCCGCCTTTTTGTGGTTGCTGTGCGAGTTCGAATTGGACATGATGCGCTTCATGTCCTCGTTCAGCTGCTTCCGCTGATATTCTTCGGTCCCGTCCGAGGCATCAAACAGGGACTCATCAAAGACAAAGGCATTGCTGTCGTCCTCGCCCGACGGGCTATGACTATCCTGGCTGCCCTGGCTGCTGGTTGCCATGGCATCGGCGAATTCCTGCTTTTGCAGACTGGCCACCCAGTCGTTGTTGTCTTCGAATGTGAGGATGTCGCTGTCCGGGTTCGTCTGGAAACTTTCATAGTGGGTGGGCAGGCGGCTCAATTTATGAGCAAAAGCTGCGTTTGGCTTCTGGTGGTGCTCGTGCTTGCTCACTTGATGCTTGCTCGAGTGCTTGGCCATGGTAAGAGCTGCAGTTGGGGGAGGATTTGCGGAAGGAGAAGGAGTTTGCGGCTTTCTCATCTCTGGCGTCAGCTGCTGTGGCTGCTCCTGCTGCTGCTGCTGCACAAAGCGGAATATGATATCATCTTCGATTTCCTCATTGCTTAGGGCCCCTGCTGGGGCTGTGGCCTTATCATCCGTCACCCGTGGGGCTGTGGCGTGGGGCTTGGCTGTGGTTGTGCTTGTGCTTGTGGTGGTAGTGATGGGGGTGGTGCCAGGTGGCTTATGCAAATTCTTGCGCTTCTTCGAGTGCTTCTTGTGCGCCAGCACTGAGACTTTCTTGGCCACGGCCTCCTCTGTGTCTCCGTCTACGTCTCCACCCTTATTGTGCTTGGTCTCGAGGACCTTGGACTTGTGGAGAGCCGGTAGCAGTTCTGGCGGCACTTCGGCGGCCTTGTTACAGCGCTCGTTGTAGATGCTGCAGCGGCACTCGTAGCTCTCCATCTGCGGCACGCACTCCGCCAGGGGTCCGCACGGTCGGGCCACACAGGCGTGGGGGCAGTTGCCAATGTTGCTGCCCCCCAGTGCCTCGGACACAATGCCCAGCGAGTGGCCATTGATATCAATCTGTGTCGCAAAGAAAAGGGTACATTAGAGTATGGCTGCTGGATATCCAAGCTCACTTACCCTCTGAATGCATCCCACAAAGAAAGGCTTGTACTTGAGGTCCAGCGGCAGCCGGTCGACATGGTTGACACCGCCCACAAAGAGATTCTGCTCCAGGGACAAGTGCCAGAAACCATTCGAGGAGATGGTCATGACCTCCTGGTGCTGATCGATCTGTGGATAAACGAGCCAGGGTATAGAAGCCATAATTTGATGGGGATTTTCTTAGCCTTTACCTTGAGCACAGCCAAACGAGCAGTTCGAGAGATCTTGATGGTGTGCCACTGGCCCATGCTGAGGGAGTACTCACTCCTGCAAGGAGAACACCAAAGAATGAGTAACTGATGGAGACTAGGCATAATCTCACTTACCGGACTACGGCAGGTCCACTTCCTAGGTCGAAGGCAAACTCCACAAAGCCATCGTTCAGATACAGGGCAATGAAGTCGCCTCGCTGCTCTGGGCCCGAATACAGGATGAGGCCATCCGCCTGTTCGGGCTTCAGGATCACCTTCAGTTCCAGCCAGATCAGCGCGCTGTCACCCAGCGGCGCATAGCGAAGGAATGACGACCCATTGAAGGCGGGCACCTATTATAATAGTTTGCATTAGAACACCCAAAAAGAAAGCCATTAAACGATGAAGCTCACCTGCAGATCCATGCGAATCTCGCAAAGGTCTCCGACGTATCCAATGGGACAGAGACAGACGGCTCCCTGATCCGAGGGCAGGCACTTGCCACCATGCTGGCAGGGATAGCGCACACACTTGTCCGTCGAGCAGTCCTCTGTGTTGTTTACAGACAATGAGTTTAGCAAAAGAACCCCAAAATGACTGTAGAACACTCACGTATATCGAAGCCATTGGTGACGTCGCCTAGCGGATGCTCGGTGAACTTGTAGTCATGCTCGTTGGCCACAAAGCGTCGAATGCAGCCGGAGAATCCCTCGGCCAGTGGCAGCCGCTTGGCCAGGCCGGTGATATTCCCAATGCCACCCAGGAAGACAGGCTCACGGAAGGTGATGCGCGAGAATAGGCCCTGGCAAAGAATTAACTCAATAAGAAAGGAACTTCAGGGAGGTGGCTTGCCCCACTCACATTGGATCTGCCCTGGACCTTGGTACCATGATTGAGCACCAGCCAGGCATCCCAGCGATGGCGATAGATGATCACCGAGTTCCATTCGTTCAACATGATGGTCTCCCGGGATCGGACGCTGCCCACGCCAGAGCCGCAGTCGAACCAGAACTCCACGAATCCCTTATTAAGCAGCAGGGCCATGAAATCCCCAGTAAGATCGTCGCGTTCTCCGCTCAGCAATATGATGCCGTCAAAGGACTCTGGACGGAACTCCAGGCGCAGCTGGACGTGCTTGTAAGCCCCGTGAAGTGCGGCAAATGCCAGCCAGGAGCGCTTGGCAAAGCGCGGCACATGTGCCCGTATATCTAAGGGGCGAAAAACAGCCGATATTAGCTTCATATCACATCGCCCATACAACATGTATCTCTCACCTTCCTGGCAGCCAATGCCCGTCTTGCCAAAGGGACACAGGCAGCGGGAGCTGGCCGCGGTTGCCTCCAAGGCACAGATGCCATCGGATCCACAATCTAGATTGCAGCTGGAACTGCTGTTGGAGATGGCATGGAATGGAATGAGTCATTCAAATATGAAATGTGGTCGCCGCAGCAACTCACAACGTTCCCCCTCGTTCTAATTAGTTTAATGAGGATTCCCTTTCCTGTACCCACCTGCTGGTGCTGGTGGCTATCGCTGGCGCTGGAGCTGCTCCTGTAACTCCTCCCATTTCTAAATCCGTTCCTGATATGTTGTTCCGATTGATGTATACCCTCGTGATATGCATTTGAACCTTGCTGTTGCTGTTGGTCCTGCGGTTCTTGTTCTTGTTATTGTTCTTGTTCGTATTGCTTGTCGGCTGATATGTTTGCGATTTGCTGTTGCTATTGGTGTTGCTGTTGCGTCTTAAGTTTAATTGATTATTGTTGACATCGTCGTAGATTGACATGTCCTTGTAGTTGTAGTCATCCCCACCATTCGCACCATTGCTCTCCCCATAGTCCACATCCAGTTGATTCTGGCTGCTGCCCCTCGCTGTCATGGGGGGGACTGGGGCTCCTGTTGTGGTGGTGCTGGCGGTGGTGGTTTTAGGCGCTGCGGTGGTACTGATTGTGGTTGTGCTTGCCGTGCTGGCCGCTCTAAAATCGGCCACATCCGGCTCCGGGCCATCGCCCTCCGAATTGAAATTGATGCTCTCCGCTGATATGTAATAATCGTTTGAATTGACTTTTTGTTGCTGCTGCTGCTCCTGCTCCTGCTCCTGCAACCTCGACCTGGAGTCATCGCCCTCGCTGTAGTCGTAGCTATCTCCATCGGAGTCGGACTCATCTTCTCCGTTCCCATTGCCCCTGGTCCCTGTGGCACCGGGGCCAGCTGCACCGGCATACGCCCCCTGGGACATCAGTTTGCTGTCATCGTTGGCCAGCTTCGCACTGAACGAGGCTCCCTTTTGATAGAGGACATCCTCGTCGGACCTGCCGTGACCATCGGATCCATTTCCTGTCGAATTAATAACTGCAAAGCGGAGAAAAAACAGCAAAAATGGAAAAGGTTTAAGGTCATAGAACTCGCAATTTAAATTAGTTTTTAACAGGAGCAGACATATGTACATAGAACTATGAAAGAGTCGCCTAGCTGAGTACCTTTCAAAGTATTTTTAATTGAATATATTATTATGAAAGCTGTTTAAAATCATAGAACAAAAGAAATACTAAAAAAGAGCTGTATACCTTTAAAAAAAAATGTGGAATTTATTATTAATTTTAAATATTTTCTGGCTATTGGAAGTTTTTTTATGAAATGGGAGGAGAGCTTTCCATAACTTTGCTGCCGGATACTCCTCTTCAGACACGCAATTGCGAAACAAATTGAATTGTATTACAAAACTCAAAAATTCCCCAACTGTCAAATGCAGATATAACGTCGTGTATAGGTTTCCTCTTCTAAAATTTAGCCTGGTATTTTACTAGTATTTTGCAGCTCATGGTTTATATATTTATTTGATATCCTGCAGCTGGTGGGTTGTAGCAAAACACCCAAATATTGAATGGAAAATACACATCAGGAGAGAGACGAGCTACAGGATATGCAGCATGCAACAATATCAATATAGGAATGGCCGGATGAGCAATTCCAAAATAATAATTCACCGACGTAAATGAATAAATGTAAATAATAACAAAGGTTTCACAGGCCTAGACCGACACCCATCCCGATTCGATGCCATTTGCCATCCATTACAGGCCGATTCCCGGACAATAACTGAAATGTCAAATCAATTTGGTGTTTTGGGATTTCGGGGTTTCGGGGGATGAGGTCCCTCAACGCACCTTGACAGCTGTAACCGTTCTTGTTCAGCTCGTAGCCCTCGATGCAGTCGCACTCGTACATCCCGTCGTGGATCTCATAGCAGAGCTGCTCGCAGGGACTGGTGTGGCCGCAGTGACCTGTGAAGGGAGGAAGAAGGGGAAGAGGAGCCATTAGCATTTTGGGTGAGGTGAGGCGTAATCCACATAGATGTATGATAGGGAGGGGCGTGTTTTTAGTCGAGCCGAGGCCAGTTCATAATTTCACTCCATTTTAGTTCGAGTTGAGTGTCCTGCGTGTCCAGGTCCAGGTCTGCGGCTGTCCGGATAGATGGGTGGATGGGTGGGTCTTCTCTGGGTGTGACCGACGTGTCCGCAATAAATTCTAATAAGCTTTAAGGACTTTGGGGCTGGTCTGGTCTGGTCTGGGTATCCTGCTTCTGGTTTCTTGTAGAGGCAAACGCTTTTGGTAATTTACTGCCTGGCACTGCTAACATTTCGAGCACAGTCCGGGGCCTGTGTTCTACCTTCCGCCAGCACTCCAACTGTTGAGCCCTGCCCGACCACCACACACACACACACAAGGTCTTAATGACTACTTAAATAACTAGGATGGTGTTTTCCATCGTTTTCCATAGATATTTGAGCCGAAGAAAGGTTTGGGCTCTATGTTCGATTGTCATTCGAATGCAAATTTCTTACGATAGAGAAAATCAGAGCCATTTGTGTAAATGCATTTCACTTGACACCGAAAAGTGTGCCGCCACCTCTCTCTGAGGCGGAAAGAAAAGTATAACATTACTGGCATTACGCATACGCCCGAGTGGCCCGCCACTTACGTCATACATTGTATTAAATGGAACGAACTGGCACAAACACACACACACCCACAACCCATTCCAAAGTGGTGGAGAAAGAGAAGCAGCTAAAGATGGAGACGGAAGACACGAACACGTCAGCTACTCTGTTAAAGTGCCATCAGGAGAGCCAGTGGCATGAGGCATGAGGCATGGGACATGGGACATGGCACAGACACGCTCAGACACAAGCTCATGCATGCATGCAGGCTTGCTAGTTGATTAAGCAACTGTGGGGACGATTAAAGTGCACTGGACACTGGAGCATATACACAGCTCACAGAGGAAGACACACACATTTGCATATGCACACACAAGTGACACTCCCTGGGCCGCTGTCCCTCCATCCGCTGCAACTGCAGCTGCCTCTGCCTCTGCCTCTGACTCTGCCTGTGGCATGTGCATTGCGTATTCAAATTGAAATTGAAAAATCGCATTTTGCATGCAATTGAAATCGAAGTGTCAGCATCAGAATCAGCATACACATCATCCCATCAGCTCCACCATCGGCCCATCAACTGTTGATGTCGTTCCCCAAACGTGAGTGAAAAATCGTCAAACAGAATTCCCATTGCATAACTAGAGCACATCACATACAGATCTCTCCCTTTCTATTCTTCTGCGAGTGTGTATGTATGTATGTTTGCCTCAACTGAACGCATAATTAAGTTGCTCATTAATGTCAAAGGCATCGGTTATGGTCACACAATAGGGTGACGCTTATTGATATGTCAGGGCGCAGTGCCCTCCACTTCAGGCCACTCTTCAGGGCGCTTCATAATTGAAATTCCAATACGAAATACCAGAATTTCCGCTATTAGACACCTGCATGACAGAGGGAAAGGGGAGAGAGGACAAACGGAATCAAATGTCATACGCACCTTGAAAGGCCGCCTCCTCTGGCTCCACAATGGCACTGACAGTGGCGCTGGCCGTTGAGAGGAGGAGGAGCCACACGAACCCCGTTCGATAATGATGATGTTGACGCTTTGAAGTGGACATGGTTCTCTTGCTCTTCTCCCTAGGGCTCGGTTGCTAGTTGTAGTGGTAGTGGTAGTGGTAATGGTCCACAGGTGTGCTCAATGGCTCGCAATGCCTGATATGTACTCCTCTTTTTTTGTGGCGATGTGGTGGAATGAAATGGGTCGCTCCTCAGTTCAGTGGTAAAGTTCTCCTGTCGGTAGAGTCCCAGTTTCGATTCTGATTCTGATGCCGATTCCGACTTTGGCCATCAGCCAGCGGCGAGCATTGAGCGTGCATACGTCTTGGCGTTGAATATGCGACTGTTGCTCGGCCTCTTCTGCTGCTGCTGCTGCTGCTGCTGCTCTGGAAAATACGCACACACAAACAAACAGGCGACACAAGCGCGCAATTAGTAAACATAGCCGAAAAGCGGAGGCAAAGCCAAAAGCAAATCAAGTGGTCATTATATTATAACCGCAAATTGCTAAACACGCAATGTACAAATGGAACATCGTGGCAAGGAGCTCAGCGGTGGGTATTGGGCATTAGGTATGGGCATGGGTATTGGGTATGGGCATGGGCATGGGCATCATGGGCCTTGGGTTCCCTTGGCTCCATGATTCATGACAGCAGTAAAATCAATAGGGGCCGCCATGGCAACGCCGCCACAACAAATAGACAAAGCCCCTTAATTTCGGTGTGGCATCAAACCCCAAGCACTCCTGCACACAATGCCCCATTCACCCACACCCACCAGTCATATCAACGTCCCCTCTTAGTGGCGTGCCACCTGACGTCCTACCTTAAGCCAAATATATGTATTTACTGTTGGGCCAAGTAATTAGAAATCAATATGTCGACAATTTGGCAGAATATGTGCCCATACCCGTACCTATCCAAGTCCACAAGCCGACGGACGCAGTCGTACTCGATCTTTTGTGGAAAAATCGAAATCAGAAATGGATAGACTTTGGGGTTTTAGGGATTTTATTCCTTTCAGCCAATTGAAAATTGAAATGTCAGGTGCCCGAGATGAGAAGAATATGCGGTGATATGCACTTAAGCCGTGACACACGTAAGGATGGACCTAGTTCTTCTTTCTCTCTACCTCTCTACCTCTAGCTACCTCCATCTCTTTCGCTGCTTCAGAGGAGTGTGTAGCATACTTACTGGGGCAACCATTGCAGCCGCACCATGAAACCGTTCTACACTCGCATATGATACTCTGCCTTCTCTTTTTCTATGTTTTTGCTGTTGTTTTATTTATATATACGCTATGCTACTCAACTGGGGCATGCCACTCTAAGTGGCGCGGCGAAAGAGAGAGCGAGAGAAAAACCTAAGCCTCCGATAATTCGCTGCAAACTGAGTTTGGGTTTTTGTACAGAGATACGTATGTTTATTTGATACTGGGGACTTAATAATATTGTTATTAAATAGCAGGCAATGCGAGCGAGACCGGCAGAATTCTGCTTCAAAAGCTGTGCTTTTAAATCATTGTGTCTCCCCTCCACACATGCACATATGTACATATACTCGTACATATGTGAACAGAAAGCTTACAAGTGATACGCTCGCATTGGGATCCGTTTGTGGAAATTAAAGTATCATTTATGAAAGCTCTCAAACGGATCGGTTGCGAGACTTTTTCGGTATTTCTATTTGTTGCGAGCCTTGGGCAAAAGGCACGTTTGTTGGTTTGCTGGGTATACATATGTCTAGTTTTGAATTCACTCGGGGATCGGCAACCGTCCCACCCCGTTGAATGTTACTTTCTCCCATCAATCGTTGTGGCAGCCAATTATGTACTATATTTTGTATAGCAATTTTCATATGCCCTGCGCTTTTAAGTCGTGCGGACGGCCCTGGGCCGCGCTTTACTTTAGTCTCTCTATTTTTTTATATTTTTCCTTTAGTTGATGCGTGTGCCAGTGTCTGTGTGTCTGCCTCTGCGAGTGTGCTTCTGTTTGCGTGTGTGTGTGTGTGTGTGTGTGTGCAGGATGAGGGCTGGTGCCGTGGTAATGGGCTCTTTGTTTGTGCGTGCAAAAAAAGTTTTCCGTTTATTTTTTACAAGTTCCTGGTTGGGGCTAAAAAACCCATTCCGTAACTGTCTCAACTTGGGATTTTTTCATTTTTTTTTTTTTTTGAGGCCCACCAAATGTTGCCGTATTCGTTTTATATCGATTTTTCCACCTTGGCTATTTACGCCGCCAGACTCGAACACACTCAAACTACTACTCGCACGCAGGCATTTAGACAAACGTACGTTCAGCAGAGGTTGACATACTACTCGTATCCCCATATCCCATGCTCGCCCCTCTTTTTGTGGCCACCCTCCCACTCTCTCTCTCTCTCTCTGTCTATGCTTTATATATGTATGTCGTATTTCTTTCATTGGGGATTTCATTCTTACTCTACTTTTTTTTACTTTCCGCTTTGTTGTATTCCTTTTTCCTTTTATGTTTTTTGTTGTTGTTGTTTTTGCATTTTTATTGCGTTTTTAATGGCATTTCTTTCCGGTACGACGCCTCCGAATGGCCAGCAAATGTTGAAGGCTGTCGCCTGTGCGGTACCGCCATAGAGAACCCAGGAGTTTGTTTTTTTTTTGCATGCCAAAATGCATGCCAGCCACATGCACGTGTGTGTGAGTGGGGTGGTATGGAAAACTCATTATTCAGGTAAATGCTGCTGCTTCACAAAAACGTGCGCTCATTTGGCTGGAAAATGTGTGTGCCATGCAATGCCGCAAGAGCTGGCAACTTGAGCGCTGAGTGGCTTTGGAAACTAATTAAAACACATTGCCATCGAACTTAATAGACACCCCCATAACCATACCCATACCCATACCCGCAATATCATGAGGTCCATAAAGAAAACTTGACGCGTCGACCCGAAAAAGTTGATCAACCCAATTAGTCGGCTAATGGCCAAAAATGAATGCTTAAAGTGGCATTGATTTGATTGCACAATTAAGTGTTCATCGCTGGCTTCTGAAGACTGAATGGATCCGTACTGTGTCATTTATCACAGATTATCGCCACAGCGGGGGACTCTTATGCCGTCCGAGAGTTAAGCGAGAGCTCCACTATAAGCTTTTGGGGGGCGATCCAACTATCGTAAATTCAAAACTTTTGCACCCTGCACCAGAGCTAGGAACGTGACCACAAAGTGAAGAGGGAAATTTTCAAGGGATAACATAACCCCCAGTAGATTCTTCCCGGTCAGAACAAATGATAAAATGGAAGCTGCACGAAAAGTTTTCATAGCCAGAGAAATGCTGGAAAATACAGAACTATGCAGCTGGATGAGTGAAAGTGGTAACTAAATTATTTGCAGGGATATTCGCTACAGTTTCTGAAATGCATACAAAAAGTGGTGGGCCGCTGCAAGGAAAAATCCCATTCCCGTTCCCGTTCGCATTCACATTCCCATTTTCATTCGCAAGAGGCATTGTGCACGGGAAAACCTGCTCGGCCAAGGCTTTTCCCTTCAATTATTTAGAAGTTTCTCTCGATTGTGCGGCTGCTTTATTGATTCAAAAGCCGAACAAGGCCAAACAACTACAAAATGGCGAGTATATCCCGGCCAGAGTGGCCTGAGTGGCTCTCTGGAACGGCGGCTACTGCTCCTGCCCGCTGATGTCACTGATGGCAAAAAGTTTATACCGAAAGCCAATAATGGGAAAGCCCCAGCACTACTCGTAAAACAGCAACAAGAACCACAACACAAATACAACACAATAGACAACAGAAAAGAGAGAGCGGAAAAGTTAAGTTGGAATGAAACAAAACAAAGCAACGCGAAAAAAAGAAAGCCAGAGAGAGAGGAAAAGAAATGCTGGCAAACTGGAACTGTAGCAAAACGTAAAGGGAAGGGAAGCGAAACCGTTAAGGCAGCAATAAATTGTGTTTTTATAAGGTAGGTAAATAGAGCACAAAATCCGTGAAGAGCCCAGCCAATTGAAGGGGAGCAACCGCAAAATACACACACACAAAAACAAGAGGGGGAAGCTGTGGAGAGGAGGATTTATCATTGGGGGCACGCATGCCACAGACAGAGGCAGAGGCAGAGACAGAGCCAGTCCCCAGACCACGACTTTCGGACTGACCAAATGACAAGAAGATAGTCGTAGAACGAGAAACAGTGGACACAGGCTAATTAACCTTATAAAGAGAGCAATTCATATGAATTTAAGTAACAAATTCATTTGAATTATATGTATACACATGTATGTTGTCAGGGTAATATAAGCAGGCTAGTCCGGGACTTAACTTAATTTGCTCCAGAACAAGTCCAATCTAACACTGATCCACTAGCACTACACCGGTTATCATCGGAAGCCCAACATATGAACTACATTTGATTTTTTATTAACTCAAGCTTCATCTGTTCATCTACTCGTATTTCCCCAAATTCTGATCTCCTTAGAAGATACGCTTATCACATCAATTATGTATTAGTTACTTCTTTCTATGCGATTGTCATAGAACACAGGTAGGCAAGAGGATTTTTTCGCGATTATGCTGTATTAATTGTTAAATGATAAAACACGGTCTAAGAGTTTTCAGTTCGTATCAGAACAGGACCTTGAGAAGCCCACAAAGGCAACAAATTCAAATGTTGGCCCTCTCAGGAGTTTCCCCTGTTGTAGGCTTGAGGCTTGGCGCGTTTTTTTTGCTGGTTGCTGCTACCTCTCCCGCCTGGGCATTGAGTGCTTAAATATCTGTTGGCCATGGTAAAATCGCACATTCGCATACGAGTCTGGGGCCTAATTTATGGCAAATTCGCAGGTGCGCGCTTTACCAAGAGAGCTGTCAAAGACCGCGTTCCTTTACGCAACAACAAAGTGGCAGCAAAGTGGGAAAGCGGCGGGAAAAGCGCCAGCAAAAATGAAAGCAAAAGAAGTTGAAGAAGAAGAAGTAGAAGTAGAAGCAGGGAAAAACACCGTTGGCCAAAGCAATTTCCCAGCAAAGGACCTAAGGACTAAAACAAAAGCAGACACACACACATACACAGAAAGAGTGGGAGTCGAACGTGACGTCTACGTGTAGGTGTGTTTGGGTGTACTGGTGTGTGCTAGTGGGAGTGTGTGTGTGGGTGTAGGAGGGTGGAAGAGAGCAAACACCAAAGGGAATTCTTGTAACTCTGAAAAAGGGGAACTCCCAAAGACTTTTCAGCTGCTCGGAGATGGAGATGTGAATGAACTATTAATAATCAACATCAAAAGCATCATTATGCCCGTACATCATCATAGTCATCACTATCATCATCGTCATGGAATGGAACTTTAGTTTGACCCAAAATTACAACAACTAAAAGTTCAACTCCACTCAGTCTGTGTGTGTGCTTGGACGTGGGTGTGGGTGAGCAATTGGCTACTTCAAGTGGCCCCACTTTCCCTTCGGTGCTCCTGGCCACATAAATTTCCATTATTTAACGTTCCCTGTAACTGTAAACTACATATAACAATAACGGCACTTACTCGCTCTGTTTCTGTTTCTGTTGCTCTTTCTGGCCAAGTTCCGTTACTCTGCCTCTGCCTCCGTCTCTGCTTACAGTCGCGTCCCATCAACGTCCGACGTCTTCGCTGATTTTTGCCTCTGGTTCTGGTTCTGCTTCTTTCTCTGCTTCTGGTTTTATTTTTCGGCTTTCAGCGATTTTCGTGGTATTTACATTTACACACGCTCTCACTCACACACACTTCCACTCTTCACTCACCCGCAAGCACACGCACACAGGGGCACATTCAGCTATCGTATAAGGCTGACTTTCACATTGCACTTGTAAATCCTCAATTGGTGGCGAAAACCTTGAGTTTTCGCATATAAAATTATGTAGAATTTCCACGTTTGGTTTAGTTTTCTTTTACGTTTCGTTGTCAAGTGCTTCGTTGTTTGTAGAGTGGTTGCTGTTGCTGTATGTATGTATATATATATTATTTTGGTTGTATCCTGCGAACGGATGTCTCTGATGACGGCGGCGCTGCGTTTTGTTTCGTTTTATTATACCGTTATGTTCTGGAGCGTAACGTTTTTACACTCTAATTGACGGGAGACTTCTGAGCGTATCGAAGGCAATTGAAACGATGTGAGCCCCAACGGAGAGCCGAAACGGAATCGCAACTGTGGCAGTTGGCCTAAAGAGAGTGCTACAGAGAGCAAAAAGCAGTCAGAAATACAAAATAAACCCCAACATATTGTTAACAGAACTGAGAGCTACAGCGTAAGCGCGGGAGAGAGCTTCCTGGGCTATCGGTTGGACGATTATCCGGGCATGTAAAGAGGCGCCAATTCAATTCCATGCTAAATATTAAAGCTAATAGGGCTGCCAGGGTCCACTAATATCTGTTTCGACTTAGAAAAGATAAAGAAATATTGGGAACGTTGAAGGGTGCAAATCTTTGTACCCATTAGCAATAAGTAAACTTATTTTACAAGGATGTTCCAACTTTTCTGACTATAATCTCGAGTGAAATTAACATTTAGTGCACACCTGGCAGCCCTCAATGGACCCTCGATGTCTGCTCTGCAGAAAGTTTCTCCCTCGGGCACTGCCGCTCTCTCGCTCTCTCTGTTCCATTGTAAAGCGCATGCGTTGCCAAACATTCCGGGCTTACAACAACTTCGTTGTTGAGAGAGCTTTCGTGGGAGGTGGGAAAGGGAGAGGGAGGAATGAACTGGACAAAGGCATATTTATTCAAGGTGAGGCATTCCCGTCACTATCCTTTGGATGCAGCTCTCAAACGCATCTATCCTGTGAGCTCTTTCCGGTTATTCCTCGCCCCGTATTCATATAACCTGCACTGTTCACTGTTAAACAACAGCTGCTTGTTGCCGCTACCATTCAGTTTAACAGCCCAATCAACACCTACAGAGAGTAACCTACACTTTAAAGGACATAAGCCCATAATGAACTCAACGACAGGCGTGAACAAAAACAACATGAGACAGGACAGGCGGGTGACTGGGGGGTGCCAGGGTGACCTGGTGGCAGGGTGGCAGGGTGAGCGTAGGCGTAGGAAATGAGACGAGTGCGGTGCAGTGGGCAGTAAGTCAGCGACGACAGCTGATCAGGTTGCAAGGGTTGTTTGCTTGCCTCATGATACGATTCTACTATGACAAGGGGGTGCCGATGACCGAAAGCGGTTGAAAAAAAGGAAAAACGAACAACACCAAACAAAACAAGGGGGAACGTTGTGAGTTGCTGCGGACACCGCAACTCTACATTTATACCCGATACTTAGTCAGTATGGCTCTCCTCCGGCAGACGCCGCTAATATTGAACGACACGACAAAGAGTGCGTGCGAGAGAGACAGAAAATCAGTCTGAGCGTGACGTCGGGCGCTGCGTAGCCACTGCAAATTGATTTGTTCCTTTTGGCTATAAAAATTATCCGATCTGATCCACATTCAGCAATCTGATAGATTTGGTCTTTATCTCTGATTCTGCGTTTTTAGTTTTCTCGAATCTGCAATATTATGGATGCAACAGATTTTCGTCCTTTGTGTGGGCGGAAGGGAGTGGGGCGAACTTTTGGGATATACGTTTTATAGCGAGATCTAACAGGAGTGTGGATACCAAATTTGGTTACTCTTGTTAATAGTCTCTGAGATTTGTGGATGCCCCAGATTTTCGTCCTTTGCGGGGGCGGAAGGGGGTGTGTCGAAATTTTGACACAAAACGGTCAAGGTCCGATATCACAGGAGTGTGGATAACAAATTTGGTTGCTCTGGCTCTTATAGGTTCTGAGATCCTTGAACTCATATTTGGCAATTGGCAAAAAAGACCATGAAACCTATGTGTTAGAGAGAGACAGATAGAAAGAATGAAATTGTTTTCTTGATTCTGGCTATAATAATTATACGATCTGATTCAGATTTTGCATTCTGGAAGATATAGTCATCCTCTACTATTCTGCGTTTTTGTTTTCTCGTATCGTCGAAATTGTGGATGCCACAGATTTTCGCTTTTTGTGGGGGTGGAAGTGGGCGGGGCGAAGTTTTGAAATATTCTTGTAGCAGTGACATATCACAGAAGTCTGGATCCAAAACATCGTTGCTCTAGCTCTTGTAGTCTTTGAGCACTAGGCGCTAATAGGGACGGTCAGACGGACGGACGGACGGACGGACAGACAGACAGGGCTCAATCGACTCGGCTAATAATGCTGATCAAGAATATATGTACTTTATGGGGTCGGAAACGATTCCTTCTGGACGTTACACACATCCACTTTTACCACAAATCTAATATACCCCAATACTCATTTTGAGTATCGGGTATAAAAACAGCTACATATATACATATACACATGTGAGAAAAGGAGCAGGAATGTCTAGGCCAGGCCAGGCCATGCCAGGCCAGAGCCCTATCCCTATCCCAATTCCACTCCCACTCCCCCGGCTCCATCCCCTTGGTAACCGAGACTGGCCAAGTCTGCGGCGGCTCGCTTTCCACATTGTTGTTGCCGTTGCTGCATTGACAAGTCAACGTTACTAATGACCCAACGCTATTCATGAAACCCGACAATGCGCCCCTGCCAAAGGAGACGACACATGTGCCTCTGTGTGTGTCCATGTCCTTTGTCGAAGGCTTAGGGAGTGCAAGCGTTGCACTCTGCCTGCCCTGTCTTCGAGTGGCAGCAAATGAGGCATTAATATCCAGTTGGAGACCCCAAACGACCCCGAACCGAACCGAACCGACCCGGCTTGTGCCTCTGGCTTCCATGTTTTCGAGTATGTCAGGGCAAATATTAGTATTCCACTTCAATGTTAGCATTTTGTAATGGAAAGTGTTGTCGACGTTTTCGTTGTTGTCATGGCTGCATATCCATCAGTCGAGCAGCCAGCCAAGCGCAAGTAATGTGTCACATTACAAATGTTGTTTCCTTCCCCATTCCACATGTCGCTGGCACACACCCCATTCAACACCACCCTCTCAACGATGGGTGCCAATAACAAAGGCATTAGCTAGACTTCCAGACGGATTTCGAAGCTAGCACAAACATCAAGCAATAAGCCATAAGCGGCACTTTATTAACTTATCAAGCAGAAGCAATCAGCAAGCAGCAGGGGTATGCGGATAAAGATTGGGGCGAAGGAGACCTTAGTGCAACAGCAACATTGCATTTATATAGAAGACCAAGGCCAGATCGTTTATATGCTGACTATCGTGGGACTTGTCAGCCACATTATCATCGCCATCATCAGCGTCGTCCTCGAACCAGCTGCCAATTTCCATCACATTGCGCCAGTTCAAAACCTCATTGTAGCCAAAGAGGCCGCAGATTGTTGCTGTCGAGGCAGAACGGGAGGGTACTCGTAAAGATACATCATACAAGTGGCAGATAAGCCGGGCTCACCTTGCTCCAAATATAAATCTCGATACTGCTCGGACAGCCCCAGGCTCCGTATGGCGTTCTGTTCGCGTACCACCTCATTGCAATGGCTCTTGGCCAGCAGCTCGTACACCTGCGGAGGGCTCAAATGGGGGGCACACACGTGATGCTGCAGCATGTAGAGAAGAAGCACCCTGAAAGGTGGAATGTGGGGTAGGTTTTTGGGTAAGCTATTAAGGGATATACATACTGATGGGTCCTCTGGTAGCCAAAGGTGGGTGCATCGCTGGTCAGCAGCTCCAGGCACTCGTGGGAAGGCAGCTTACAGTTTCTCAAGTCGAGCTCCACAATCTCCCTCATGCAGAGATCTACAGGAGACAAAGAGAGAGAGAGAGAGAGAGAGGGAGAGTTTGGGGTATTATTAGGTGTGGGGTTCTATTTCAGCTCACCTGATTGCGTTCTATTGGGGTGGCCTTCGTTGACCACTTTTCCATATATGGCCGCCAGCTGCTCGTACTCTCCATTGGCATCCAATTGACCGTAACTCACCGATGGCGGCAGAAGCATGACGTTTCTCTGAAAGGCACTTTCCAGGACTGGAAGAAACATTGGGATACAGGTGCCCCAATCGGATATTCACATGTTCTATTCGCTCTTACTTTGTCTTTCGATGCCCGTTGCTGTTGCCGGGGAGACACTCGAGCGGCTCTTGATGTGCTCCATCCTGTGCAGCAAATGATAGTAGAGTTGCCTCTCGAAGCGAGTGGGCGGCACGTAGCGCAGTTTCTCTGCCAACGATAAATATTCATAAATTCCCATTGTTTACGTGAGGGACATCTGTCATCTCTATCGCACATGCACGGCTCATTAAGCTCACGTTTTATCAGGAATTCGGCCAGGAGCAGGGCGAATGTGGCGCTCGCATTAAGCTTCCGGCTGCAGGACATTTTATCGAGCAACCCGTAGATGCGCTGGGGCAGCTCCTGCTGCCGATCCATTTCGCGGTCCGCCAGCGGAGCTGGTAGCATGCAACACCCGCTAATTGCAGCCAAAACCAGGCCGAGTTTCAAGGCAGCAAGCAACATGTTATCAGCTGTAACGACAGGATTCATCTATGCTGAACTGGGTCCCGGCCACATCGAAATCACATCGCCTCTCGTCTTTGATTTCACTCCCCTTATGAAGATTAATCGTATGACATTTGTTCTGGTCGCTGTTGTGCGTGGGCGACATCGAGTACTGCCTGCTGGATCTTCGCTGCGATTTCCCACTGGTACACAATATTAAGTTTCCCATATTAATCACAATTTAAAACGGAATACATTACGCTGATGAAAGGATTCTGGAATCTGTTGCTACTGCATGGTTATTGATTTTATCAGATAACCAGAGGAACTCAACCAGAGAATCAGTTAAACCAATATATATAAGGGATGTCAATTTTGCCCTGTTACTCAAGCTGGAGGTTTGGCGCCCCTCTGTTTGAATTTATTAGAGTAGGCAGCAACAGAGCTGTGAACGATAACATTCACTTGGCAGCAAAATACCTTATTGCGCTTGGCCTATCCCAAAACTGGTCACACTGGACTGTCACTTTTTCTTTGTGTAATTTTTTGTAGTGAAAATCTTATAAGTAGAAAACAATTTAAACAGGCAACCCCGCAACCACTTCTAATGTCGGAGAACAAGGACGAGACCCTGGCCAGTTTCCAGGTAAAGTACTCTGGCCACGTCCCCCCGAGAATCACGAGAAACTTCTGTGATTATTTTATGCGCACATTTTCGGTGCGTGTGTGCTGTGTGTTCGCTGGGTGTGGGTGACGTTGTGTGGGATATTTTTCTCGGATTAACTCAAGATTTTAATGCGAGTGTTCCCCCTTTCATGATATTCGCAGAACATAACTGGCATCGACGATGTCGGAGAGGCCTTCTCCCACCTGGAGGCTGTCAACTGGAATCTTATGGTAAGTTCTATTCTGCAACGTCACAGGCGTCTTTGTCTCGGTCTTCGCACATGCGTATATTCTATTGCGTTGGCGTTTGTTGCTCTGTCTGCTGCAGGATGCCCTGAGCCGAGTCATGCCCCATGACGATGCGCCGCTGTCCAATCCCATACAGGCGGCCCGGCCAGCTGTCGCGGATCCAGTGCAGCCGGGGTCGCAATCGAACACAAACGGTTTCAGGCCACCCAGCTACGATGAGCTGCCGGGGCCATCGAATGCCGGCGCCTCCAGCTTCTTTGCATCGCCTATGCACAACCATAATCAGAACCAGCGGCATCGGTATCCCAGTGAGTATAATGTGATTACGTCGCATATACACAAATTACATGGCACATATCTACTATAGCGTCACAATTGCTAGCCCATCTGACGTCGACCATTAACTTGGATCCCTCCAGTCAAAACAACAACCAAAACGTCATGAACTTCAACATACACTTCAATCAGATGTTGTTCCACATACGATTGCCTCCAACAGCAACGATTGGTAGGTACCTCGCGCACATGTAAGCCGCAACCGAAGGTAATTCCATCCTTTCTTCTGGATTCGCTTCTTTTAGAGCAACTGAAACGAAAAATTTTCGACGCGACCAATGTCCCAGTGTGTCGGCAGGCCATAAGCGGCTGGCCGCCATCGAGGGCCAGCGATGCTCAGATAGGGGGAACACAAATTTGTAATTTAGATTTGTCACAGGAAAACGAGCTGATTCTCGTTGATCTAACCGATGATGGTTTCATGGACACAGAACCGTAAGCGATGCAAAAATAATGATTCTTAAAACTGTATTATAAAACGACTTGTCATGCTATCCTTTTAGAGATGAGGTGCCGCAGCGAACAGATAATGATTTCACCATCAAGATATTGTACGAGCCGGAAGGCACCTTCACAATGAACCTACCCGCACGCACTACCATCCAAGAAGTTAAAATGAATGTCTTCTGCATGAAGAACATACCAGTGAGGCATCAAGAATGGACCGGCTGGCCCAGTGGTTGTAATAATGAAACAACCTTGGCGGTAAATTCTTTCGGCTATCATCGACATGTGTATTTATCTTTAATGATCGTTTCAGCAATCGGGCATTGAGCTGAATCACCAATTCGTCTTACGAAACATTGCGGAACGCGTTCAATCAAATTCCAATGTGCCTCTCGATGGCGACAACGCACAAACGAGTTCCAGTTTGTCGAACAACGTATTCGATGTTGTGACTCTCGACAGCGAGAGCTCAGCGGATGAGTTTGAGGATGCCACGGACTTCAATACGGCTGAGTACATATTTACAGATTCTCCACCCGTTCAACCGCTCAACAGACATCTAAGTGAGGACTCAAAACGCTTTTTTTTATATTTTGCTCTGACTAAAATTGTCGTTTCTCTAGTACCAAACAATACGGATGATGAGACGACTGGCTCCACCCAGTTTGTGGCGAACTACCGGTCCCGGTTCGGTGAGCCCTATCCTGAGTTCTTTGACGGCAGCTTAGATAATGCCTTGCAGCTGGCCTGCCACAAGCCTGCCAAAGAGGTGATAACAACAATAGCACCCAACTATTCCCAAAGACGAAGTGTATATATCTTAATTCTTAATATTTATAGCGTAAACTCTTGGCCATTTACTTACATCACGGCGAGAGCATACTCACGAATGTTTTCTGTGATCATCTGATGAAAGCAGAGAGCATAATTCAGACATTAAAGGAAAAGTTTATTCTCTTCGGCTGGGACATGACCTACGAGAGCAACAAGGATATGTAATTTTACAATTAAATGACCTCCAACTCGCAGCAAAAACTTATACTTAATGAATCCATGATATTTTCAGGTTCCTCTCTTTGCTGACGGCTCGTATAAGCAGCAACGCATCACTCACGGCCAGAAACATAAAGCTGGACAAGCTTCCGGCCATTATGCTAGTTGGAAAGAGCCGACAATTGGGAAGTAACTGCGAGGTTCTCTCTGTGATTCATGGTACGGCAACTCAAAGTCCCTCAAGTCCTTATATTTCATATACAAGCCTTTACTTTTTAGGTAATATTGGTCTTGATGATTTGCTAACGAGGCTCATTGAAACAACCGCCATGTACGAGGAGCAGCTGCAGGTTGAGATACGACAGGAGGATGAGAAAGCGGCACGGGATCAAGTGAAGGCCGAGCAGGACATGGCATACGAGGAAACCCTACAGGCGGACATGGCCAAAGAAGCAGCAAAGAGTCAAAAGGCGGCCGCCCAGGCAGCCGAACGTAAGCGCATTGAGTCAGAGCGAGCTGAGGAGAGCGCCAGGCGCGAGTCCATACGATTAGTCGTAAGTAGCTACCAATTAAGTTAAATAATTTTCTTAAACAAATCTCGTTATTTGGCAGGCTGAACAGTCGCTGCCTCAGGAGCCGGGGGAGCAGGAAACGAACATATTCAAGATACGTGTGCGAAAGCCCACGGGCGATTTTCTCGAAAGAAGATTCTACACTCAAAACAACTTGCAGGTAAGCGGAGAAAGCATCCCTCTTGATCAAAGCCATTATTAACCTGGGATTCTTTTTGAAATCCCTGCAGGATCTGCTGAACTATGTGACCGCCAATGGGTTCCTCATCGAAGAGTACAAACTGATCAGCAGCTGGCCGCGTCGCGATCTGACAGCCATCGAATCTAGGCAAACCCTGGAGATGCTCAAACTGTATCCGCAGGAGACGTTCATACTAGAAGAGCGATGATTCCGTTTCGTTCCGTGTTAAAAGTTTCGTTTTTTCAATTTCAGAAATTGTAGAGTTTATCTATCAGTTAAGTATAATAATTTTAGTGGAGCCCCAAAAGTATACAAACAGCGTACACATAATACAAATACAAACATATACTATATCTAATGATAATGGTCTGCTCCAAATAATTGTAATAGTTTTTACAACTATATATATATATATATATATATATACTCGTACATAAATGAAATATATATAGAAGAAGAAAGTGCATCCAGAAACTGATACATGCCTCAGCAGCAGCCAGCACCAGCACCCAATGACACTTGCGGGATAGCTGATTAGAGAACGGGAATATAAACAAATTTAATGCATTTATGTTGGCTTGTTTTACTTTTATTAATAATAAATTATATAACATGTACTGAACGGCCGGGTGACACTTTGCGCCTAATTACACATAAAACAACATATAAAACGGTGTAGTGGAGAGGGGGGTCAGGAATCAGGGGTTAAACAATGAGCACACAAGGTTGTTACGAATATAGGCCATCGCAAATGGATGGGTAAGAGAGCGAATGGGAAAGGGTAGGAGAGCACTGTCTAACGCTACATCTTCCAATCCGATCCAGATTCAGGAGTCTAGGTTTTGCCCAGAAATTGTTCAATGGGAGCCAGCACCACCAGCAAAATCAGCACCACCACAAACAACACCAATACCACACCATAGACTCCCAGCAGTCCCTTGCGCATGGCACCATACTGAAAGAGGGGAAACAAGAATCCGTGTAGTGCTTATATAGAAGATTAGAAGAACCTTGACCTACCGGTGCATCCATTTTGCGCTCCATTGTCATGCCATTGCGCATGGCGTGCTGTTGATGATGCGGCGACATTTCGCCCATCTGGAAGGTGTTAGCCCGCTGGCTGAGGTGTCGTTCCGAGGCCAATCCCGTAATCTGCCAATGATTCAAGCACAAGCCAATCTACACATTAATGGACATAGCCAAGTTGCTCTTGTGGGACAATGGATGACATATGAATTAGTAGCAGATGAATGAGCGTTTAGGGACACAACTAGAACCTCTGTACAGGCAGGTAATGCAGGGAACCAAGATCTCGATAGAGATCTGGTTTGACTACTCTTTATACACTTTGGGGTCAAATGAAAGGGGTACACACAACCACCCTGGGGTATCAGTCGCTCTACTTACAGAGAATATCAGGTGGACGAGGACATGGACCACCACGAAGCTGACCAAAATCCAGTCCATCCATTCGGGCAGTTCAGCCTTTGGCAGTTTCACCGAAAAGAAGATGGTCACAACTGAAAGAGCAAGCAAAGAGCATGTTATTCCGAGATGAGTCAACTCTTCTGCGAGGGGTACTTACTGCCCAGGATGTGAGCCAGATTGCCGCCCAGCCAATGACCCCAGTTGAAGTACGGCCGCTTCTTGTCATTGGGCCCGGGACGGAATAAAGCACCAATGGGCTGAAGGAAGCACAAGATCACGGTGATCAGGCCAATGATGGAGTGGGCATGCCACACCGCCCGTTTCAGCTCTACCCAGATGAGGATGTAGGCGGCTATTGTCAGCGACCAGGTTGTGACCATGAGCAGGCGATGCCACGCGAACCATTGGTCTTTGCCGCAGCTCTGGCTGCCCACCCACGTCTGCTTGAAGTAGCGGGCAAAGATGATGCCCAGCGATGTGGTGCCGATCCAGGCGACGATCATGAATGCGCCATGCAGCTGCACGAGGATATTGCTCGAACCGCTCAGGTCCTGTACTTCGGCCAGGTTGATGGCCTTGCCCGAGGGCAGGCGACCAATGTCGTGATAGCCCACACTGTTGTCCTTCAGACTGCTGCCGGAGGCCACCAGCAGATGGTACTGCTTCCTTCTCAGGTCAAAGGTGCGTCCCTGCACCACGGTAACGGGATCCCGCTCCACCTTGCAGTAGATCACACCATCCACAATCGAGGCATTCAGCAGACGAGCCGAGCTTTGGGGCTGCAAAGAAAAAGATAGCCATTCATAAATGGAACATTAGCATGGGAATATGGACTGTCCCACAAATTACCACGCTGGTCCTGACGGCGGCGTAGGGAGTGGCCGAGGTGAGGGAGGAGTACATGACGACACGGCCATTCTCGGGAACACACTCGATGGTCAGGTCCTCACCCATCTTGGCATCCTCCGAGAGACCCACTGCCACGTAGGCAGCATTGTTGCCCCTGCCAGACTGTAGTTCGAACTCGTAGATGTCCCCGCGCACTGTCACGGCGGCCACGGAGGTGCAGGTCTTGCTGTTCACACAGCCATCGGGAAAGCCGAAACAGTTCTTGCTCACGCCGCAGCCATTGTAGAAGGGATCAGCGGTGGCTGCCACAGCGCTCGGCGCCACGTAGTTGGGTGGCACATACGGTGCACGAGTGGTAGGAAGAGCAGCTCCAAAGGCAGGCTGTGGAACAGCTGTGGGCAGTGGTACGGCACCCAGGTCACGCCTGACAATCTGCACAGGATTAGAGGGAACGCCCACCCAGAATTCACTGTACGATTGGGCAATCGTGGCACTGCGGAGGAGAGAAGTAGTTAGAGTTAGAGAAGTGGCTTCTTAAGAGGATCTCTCTACTCACTTGAAGACCACTTGGCCGAGGAAGTCCACCGGGGACTGCCACTCCAGGTAGACCTGCGGCTTGGGCCCCGCATTGCTGTGCGTTGCCGAGTTGTTCACGGAGTTCTCGCAGTTCATCAGCTTGACTGTGCCGTCACGGGCCGGGCTGAACTGGCCGATAATCTGGTGGGGCGGATTGCGGTTGCGAGCCTGCACCATGAAGCCACCGAAGGTCAGACCCTCCGGCACTCCCGTGACATCCACGCGCACCGTCTGGCCCTGGCCCACCGTCGAGGCGG
Organism: Drosophila miranda; assembly: GCF_003369915.1. Classification (NCBI taxonomy): domain Eukaryota; kingdom Metazoa; phylum Arthropoda; class Insecta; order Diptera; family Drosophilidae; genus Drosophila; species Drosophila miranda. The sequence continues at coordinate 19,699,805 of NC_046676.1, forward strand.
AGGTCTCCACGCTGAAGGGGGAGACACTGTTCTGGGGCAGCACACTGCCACCCGAATGGAACGGCAGCATTGTGTCGCACACCGTTTCCGGTGCACCTTGCGGCAAGCTCTGGCTGGGCTCCAGCCAGGTAGCCATCACTAGCAGCGACATCGTCATCGCCAGCGCACTCCAGCCGAATCGCTCGCGGTCTCTCCGCACAGTCAGCGTCATCTTTTTGAGCACCTGTCGAGAAGACAATGTGAGTCAGAATGTTAATCAGACAAGATGTTCGTTCTTTCGTTGGTTCGTTCGTTCATCGCTTCGCTTCTGGTGTAACCACGAGTGATCAGAAGCGAACCGAACCGTGTCCACGCTTCCGTCTGCACCCCGTCATACGCAGCTCCACGTACTACCATTTCCATTTCTATAATTTGCCGACTGTTTAATTACCATGGCATAAATAATTGCACTGCCAACTGGCAAACAATGTCGCCCCCCCTTATCGGTGACACGTTTCCTGTGAACTGCCACCAGACAGCCACCGAAGAATTGCAAATGTATCTGCGAATATGTATCTGCTTATCTGGTTGTGTATCGACACACTTGATGATAACTATCTTTCTCTATGACTATAGTCAATGAGGTACTATCAGTGAAGCACTATAGAGTGGGGCCTCAAGTACCATAAGCAAATTGACCAATAAAATGCTGAAATAGTTCTCTCTCTCTCTCTCTCTGATAGAAGCATAATAATACCTTGAAAGTTAACCTTAATCGTTTCATAATAGGTAGCAGAGTACCTTTCATATGAACTTGAGTTGAACGATTAATGCATATTTTGGCAAAACTTGTTATAAATCAGTTCTGCAGTTGTTAATGTTCATATAGTAGATTTCCCATGAAAGATCCTAAAAACACAAACAAATATATCACCAAATTCCACTTCTTTCATGGCATATGCTTAAGAGTGCCTTAGATAAGACCATTCATCGCCATTGCTCCCAAACCCCATTAGAGTGTTAAATTGTGAGTGTTCAACCTAAATCAGATTCATGCATATTCAAAGTATCATATAATTACGAATAGACGGTAGTCATATCGGGACAGATTGTGCCTGACGTTAGGGCTATGTATATTTAGAGGGGAGAGGACCAACGTATCGTTTAACACCATTTAATTATCAGTTAGTTGGCCACTCAATTCTTATCTGTGGAGCTCGTCAGGCACCGTTGCGTATACGTAATGCACACTATATAGTACAGTAAATCGAGTCGGCGATTAGTGGTTTAGTTTAGCGGTGTAATAAATTAAGCGTTTATTGCGCTTAAGCAAATTACTTAAATATTTTTAGTGGCCGACAATTGTCAGGCGAATTTATGGTGCTTTTTTTGCAGGTGGGTGCCGAGCCAGTGCCATATTATCGAGGTCAGTTCCCCCAGAATGACTCAGAACGTGACTTTTGCTTTCGCTTGTGGTCGCGTCGGGGTCCAAGCCAGATCAATAAGGAAGTGAGAGACGCCGCGGGAGTGAAACGACCGCAGCATAAAAAACCACTATGTATAGTGGATTTTCCCATGTGCCTACACGATGGGCATACTGATGAATTCAGGCTGTGATTCATTTAAAGCGAAGGCGAACAACGATCTACCCAGACAAGCAGCGTGTATGCATATCCCGCTCTGATTTTGTCGCTCCCCTCTCTTGAAATAACAAGAATTCGAATTGAACTTGAATTTGAATTTGAAAACATTTGCGATTAACCTTGAAGTGTTTACCTTTTCATTATATATCTTTATACGAGCTTGTATATATCTGGCTTTAAATGCGTTTTTATTTTTGTAAAATTAATTCCATCGCCTTTCTTTGAAATGCCAGCAAAATGCTAATTGAAGCTCGCCACAAGCTTCGGCTTTAGCTCGATACAGTCATTGTTTAGACCTTATTTTTGTTTTTTGGTTATTTTTTGTATATATTCGCGCCATACAAGAACCGCACAATGAGCGCTCACTTTTTATGCGTTCGGACCTTGAAAGTCAAATTTATTGATTGTGAATGATTTATCTAGAAAACATCACATTCACCAGAGAAGAGACCCAGACCTTTACTGACAGACAAACATGGCCGATAGGGCCGCCACCACGTTCGTCGTCATACTGTGGAAGGTAAAGTGAAAACCTGAAAAATTTCACCTGGCCCCAAAACGGCCGCAGCCATAACAATAAATGCTTTCCATTAAATTCTTGGCACATTAATAAGTGTTTTGGCCATATAGCCATTGGCCCTCCAGCTCCCATTCGCTACGGCTTGGCTTGGTTGTTAAGCTTTTGTTTTGTGAACGTGAGACAAAACTGATTAGCGACTTTTCCACAACAAATACACAACAACAATGAGCCATTATGTGGGCTCCTACACTTGGCTCTATCATGCTTATTATATGGTATATGTCCGTATATATGCATTTGTTTATACCCATACTATGTGGTGTGCCCGCTCCTCAATAGAGGTTGTCATGCCCTTGTTAAAAAGCCAGTTTTCAGACTGGTAAAACAAAAAATAGTGGCAATTTGAATGCTGTCAGTGTACGAGTGCACACAACGTTTGCTATATGCATATTGTACATGCGGATTGTACAGATCTGAGAAACATTAAGCTCTGCTTTTGACAGCTTTGATCAATATTAAAAGTTGGAAATTTTGTAGACCCAAAAGATCAATGTGGATCAGAGCCAGTAGATAAATGAATTGCGGCTGGGCAAAAAATAAAATAGGAATCGACGAATTTACTTCATCGAAGCGAGATATTTTGTTATCTCGATCGGAGAGAGAGAGAGTCTTAGAGAATCTATAGATATTAACTGCATTAATCTGCTGACGCGGCTCACGCGCGGTGTTATGCTGCGCCTCTTCGGTGTTCTGTTACGAGACGCGGCCCATTTGGTCCACTTACCCGACTGGTAAATACCCGACTGGATCGGATAAGTTACATATTTAATTTGAAATCACTCTAATTAGATACAACCCTCTGAATGTCGCGTGAAGTTCTGGAGTGTCTTTAAGTAGTATGTGCTTCGTTGACAAATATTGATAAGATTTCTTTGGCTTTATCATGCTCCCGGATAAGACTAACCAATTCAAGAAATATGCCTCTATCTAGCTGTTTTTTTTTATCAGCCATAAAATAGTTAGGGGCTTGGAAGTTCCCAGCTCGTAGAAATTTTGTAGCACACGCCAAACTATTGACCCCACGCTAGTGCCAAGGGTGGGGATGTGACTGGGTATAGGATGGGGTTCGGTCAAGGTGGGCTAACAATTTTCTTTGCTGTGGCAATTGCTGGTCATTGCAAGGCAATCTTAACCGGACATCGCGTGCCACGAATTGTGTAAACTGGGTTAACACTCGCTTGTGTTCGCTTTTCCAGGGAGTACCCAAATATACAACAGGGAGGGTTTGTCATGGGGTTAGAGCTATAATTTCAAGGAGGTACATACATATGTATGTATTCCATTCATTCTATGCCTGGCAGATTGATCAACACTTGCTGCTTGTGTGTACAGGAGGAAAACTCGAAGTGGCATGTGTCAGGGGGCTTCTAGCTTCTTGATGGGTATCGTCGTTCTTTCTGGGGCCATTAATTTCAAACCTCCCGTTGATAAAAGTCTATAACCAATATTACATTGTTTATGCATAGGTATATGGTGTAGTTTAATTGGAAATTCGAACTAGAAGCGACAGTTTCCGATTCAAACCCAATTCCCAATAGAAAAAGGGATATGGAACAACAAATCCATGATTCAAAAATAAAACCGCACTGAGAGCTGAACAGGTGCACACTGGTTCGGAAAATGGGAAAACTATGTCACACGTGTAGAACCGGCTGCGAAAAGACCTCCACTGTTCCGTCATGATATAGATTTGATTTGATGAATGTGCATACATAAACTGGCAATTAGATGACATCATGTAGTAGATCAGAGAAGGTACGTACATATGCGCATACGAGAGCATTCAAGGAAAACTTGTAACGACCCACATAAAAGTGAAGCCAAAAGCAATTGGATGTGTCGTTAATTACAACAGTATGTGTCTGTTGCATAGTACTACGGGGGATAGAAAGCGAGTGTCACAGTTGATTAATCAACGGAGCTAGGGATTGCATAAAGGAAAAACACAAACACACAAGTGTGCCAATTTCTGGTGGCCAGCGTCACGTCCAGAGATAAAGACATCGTCTCCAGCTCCACGCCCTCTTTCCAGGTACTTGCTTTTTAGCGTCTTGTGCTCTATTGCATTCCATTCCATTTCGTTTTCATTGCCTATACCTTCTCCCAGTCTTCGTCGATCCCCTGTTTACATCACCAACTTTTGGGGACTGCGCAGGCGCAACGGCTGACATCACTCACTTGACAATGGATCGCATCAGGTCTTATTTTTACACTCTCGCGTAAAAAGTTGTTTAATTAATTACTATTTTCCCATTGTATTAGAAGAGTTGCACTAAGCTGTGCCATTGAAATTGAAATGCCTTGTGGATCTATGTATGCAGCTGGGGTCTGTGATCTCACACACCTTCCCAGGCTCTCGGAGCCACTCTCACACAGCTTCGTATCATTCACACATTGTTGAGGAACCGGTTCCAGCGTACGAGTACATGCGACATAGTTGAGGTAGAAAGAAACAGCCGACACAGACACAGTTTTTTTCCATATTTATTTTTGCGCGAGTCTCGCGCTCACACTCTTCGCTAAAGGTACCCCCAGCACCTTAGGAATTTTTATGAACTGAAGCCTAGTAAACTTGAAACAAGTTGTTTTCCAATTAGCATGATCACTTTTCGATCTCATCCAATGGGAGCATCGAAGATTCCTCTCAAATATTGGCAGTGGGTGTGGCAGTTTTGTGTTAGTTTTCAAGTTTAACTTCACTTTCTGTGGGGTAGATCTACATATTTGCATATTGCATGCCATTCCTAAAATGCTTGCACACTTTGTTGTGGCTGTGCCACGGCACACCTGTGCCCCAGCGTTTTACAGCGGCAATCGGCCTTTGGTACATAGAACATGCCACAGGCGGGCACAAAACACCATTTATTGCAAATAACTTAAAACTCGTTTGTCAAAGCACGCACTAACCTAAAATTTCTGTTAAAAAACGTTAAAAATAACTCCAAGCTCCGTGCGTATACTTCTCTGTGGAAGTTTTAACCGCTTTTGCGCCGTAACCGAACCGAAAGCAACGCGATACCGCCAACGACTGTGTGGGGCTCAGTGGGGCCACCGGGCTTTTGGTAGTAACTGGCCTGGCGAGCTCCCCAAACAGCGCGATGAACGTTGCCGAGAAAACAAATTTTATATTTTCATAAAATATTTATTTAATCTGATGGAAAATTTCGTTTTTTTTTTATATCATTATTTACCCTCATGATTTTGAAATCATTTGGTTTAAATTTTATCAGGCTACAACGAATACCATCTTGACTTGTTTCCATTGCTTGGATGCACATCAAAATCGCTACCAGGAATGCCCGTAATGGCATATTTCTTGCTCTAGGCAGAGTGTGGCCAGGTGTACGTTAAACTGTCGCTTAAAAATTCAAATTATGTATGATAGCTAAAAGAAATGTTTTATGTGTGAGAGATCTGACGCTGGAGGAGGACTATGATTCTTCGTTTTCTTTTAATACTCTTGGGAGCAGATTAAGTTTGGATTTATTGTGTATTTATTAATGTGAATGTATCAAAAATGTGCACAATAATTAACAAAAAATCAAATGTGTACAGTCTATGGGCTCTTCTTGATCTGAACATTTAAATTTTTCCATTACAGGGCTCACAAATTACAGTAGGCAAAACAAAAAATCTTTCTATTTATGCTTCGAGCCAAAGATTTAGGACTCTTTATGAATAGCAAAAAATTGGAAAAATAGCGATGAACCCAATGTTTGGTGTTTAATCTGACACATCTGTATGGTAAGTGGAGTGGATTTAGATACAACTTCTAGCTCACACACCTTGCATATTTTAAAACTTTTCATAGTATTTTCCATTATTTTTCAAGATGGTTAGTATTCACTAATTCCTGATCAGCATCAAAATCGTGATGATCCCGATTCGTCCGTATATTTACGGTATATTTTTAAAATGACACAGTATATTTTGGTGTATTTCTGAGGGTCGGACGGTATATTTTGCCGATAGGTCCGATAAACACTGCAATAGAGCTGTCAAACCATCGATAGTGGCGCTGCTCAATAGTTTTGAATATAATTTTATTTAATTAAATTATATTTTATTTATTTATATTAAACTCGATGTATCGATGTTTTTTTACATTTTTTTTTGGATTTAAATTATCTCAAGAATGATCGGATTTTGATCGTAGAACTGTAGCCACATTGATCAGATACTGGTGAGGTAGTTTGGCGAGTTTGACAGGTCGGTATATAAAACAAAAGTTAATTAGAGGTGGAGAACTATCGGTAGTAGGCGCCATCGATAGTGGACGATAGTATTTCAGTTTCAATGCAAACCGTTTTATCAAAGACGTTCCAAGATGTCAATACATCCTTTAAGTCTGCAATGTTTTGCGCTAAGTGATTGGTTGCATCTTTCAGTTTCCTTGTAGCTAACGATGCGGTTTTGATTTTGATATTCATGCACGAAATGGCCCGTGACGGTTAACAAGCTCGAGATGGCACTTGATGTCCACAAGTCGCATGTAATAGCAATGTCAGAAATCTCCTCCAAAATCGTTGACAATTTCGCCAAAGTTTCTTTATAGAGATTGGCCATTATGACGTCTCTCAAATTTGTCCGGCTGGGAAGTTTGTATCACGGATCCATAACTTGGGAATATTTGATAAGGCCTTCATTCTCAACGATACTAAAGGGCTGCACATCTTTTGCAACCATCTCTGTTAAAAATGTTTGCGTCATAAACAACAGCTCTTTTATACGACTCCATCGACCGCATACTCGATCTGCAACTCCTGCTTGTAGATGCAATGTTTTCGCTGTCAGTACAAGCAGGATTCGGTCGCAGAACTTTTTTCGCTGTCGGTGCTGCTGCAATCGCAATTCGCTGCAGAGCTGCGACGTTTGCCTTAAATTAGACAAAAATTTCGTAAAAATACTTTCTAATTGCTTGCGAAGTGTATTACCTTTTAGAAAAAAGCGATTCATTTCTCTCTTTTGTATCAATTGAATATCAATGCTCGCCACAAATAAACCAATGCGCACAAATTTAAATCATACTATCGACCACTATCGTCCACTATCGAAACATTGAACCATCGATAGTGTCGATAGTGCCATCGATTGTTCTCCACCTCTATGGCAAATATGTCTTCCTCTTTCTTTTATTTCCGCCACAGCCTGAGAAAGTTGAAAAATCATGGGTGAGTTGTCAAAAAGAGTAGTTTTTATGTGAAACAAGCAAATTGTGTCGCAAAACAGTGTACAAATGGAGTTGTTAATGTCGGGCGGCTAAAAGAGTAAGTGAATTTATGTTGAACAACCTGAGAGACTTGGTCCTACCAAAAAGTTGAAAGAGTTGGAATTTTGCGTTTGCAAAAATCCGTTGAAATCGAATGAATCGTGCAAACTAATGGCTTACGATCTGGTTTTGACAATAGAACACACCTCAACGCAGCTATTGCAAGTGATATTTAGCGATAATAGTCTCCTAAATGAAATTTACAACGATTCATTCGATCTAACCTCACAAAGTCAAAGCCGACTAAACTGTCATTTGTTTACATTGTGTTGCCGCTCTCGATGCCATAGTGAACTTCTATTTAATCCAATTTATTGAATGTTTTCAGGCAAACCAAGAGGTCTGCGCACAGCCAGAAAGCATGTGAACCATCGTCGCGACCAGCGTTGGGCCGACAAGGACTACAAGAAGGCTCATTTGGGCACCAGATGGAAGGCCAATCCCTTCGGCGGTGCTTCCCACGCCAAGGGTATTGTGCTCGAGAAAGTGTACGTACGGTGGTCTCAGAACATCTCCAAAGTGTTTTCGTAGGTGTGCCGAAAGAATCGGCGTCTTGACGCCTCGCAGTATATTTTTGTGTTTTGTTGTGTCTGAAACGCAAATCACAGGATTATACTGTGAGATGCTGGGCGTGCTATCAGAGAGTGTGAAAGGAACCTAAGTGCCTTTGTATTTCATTCGGAAAGTGTATCTAACAAATATATTATAATCCACTCTTATTTGTTTAATTGCAGTGGCGTTGAAGCCAAACAGCCCAACTCTGCCATCCGCAAGTGCGTGAGGGTGCAGCTCATCAAGAACGGAAAGAAGATTACCGCTTTCGTGCCCCGTGACGGTAGCTTGAACTACATCGAGGAGAACGACGAAGTCCTGGTTGCCGGTTTCGGTCGTAAGGGTCACGCCGTCGGTGATATTCCCGGTGTGCGCTTCAAGGTTGTCAAGGTGGCCAACGTCTCTCTGTTGGCTCTTTACAAGGAGAAGAAGGAACGCCCAAGATCTTAGATGATGATACGTCTAATCTTTTTCCGGACACAGAGTTAGGGTTTTACAAAACTAAATAAAAAAAGAAAATTACAAAAAGGCAATGATTTCAATTTAATTGGCTTTATTTTAATTTCTTTAAATGTAGTTTTTAAATATAAGTGAATGTAGGAGAATCGGCGTTCGCTGCCAGACATGTCAGCACACTTTCGTCTGGGGATTCGCCGGAATCTGGTTCCTGCTAGTATCGTCCGGGGTTGTTGTTGAAATTGTTTGCCGGTGGTCGACGAAGGCGAGGACCGCGGGGGTGGTTGTATCCACGGTTACTGGGAGAACCATGATCTTGCATGTTGGCATTATTTTGCCACACAATGCGTGACCGATTCTGGTTCGAATTTTGATTTCCACGCGCTCCGCGAACCCTACGGTTGTTGTTTGGCAAGCCACTGCGCAACGTGCGATATCGCGTGTTGTCCGACGGGGAAGTGGCCTCGGCCTCGCGTCCCTCCTCCTTTAAAGAGAATAGATCGTGTTAAAAAGTTCATCAGCAGCGAATTGGGGATGGTATAGTTAGTAGCAAATATGGGCAAGGACTTTAACAACAACTGATGTTAGCCGCATTCCAATTATCGCATGCAGTCAGGAGTTTCACCAACCTGAAACCACGCCATGGCTACTAGTCAGAGATGACGCTATCTTTGGTAAAAGCGCGTCCTTCTTACCTCAACACCCACTGTCTGCTTCTCACCCTCTGAGGAGACTCCATCTGTGCCCTCGTTGGCTTCAGCCGAACCGCCTTCCGCCTGATTGGGCTGGTTATCCGTTAGCTCAGACTGGCTTGTGCCTACATTTTGATCTGCAAAAGTGAACAGGTTATCTTTATATCCCAATCGAGGATGGCCTGCATATGCTTACTCTCATTTGCGAGCTGCTGGGAGTCTTCACCCTGGCCAGGGTCCAGTGTCTCCTCGGCAAAGGCTTCGTCAGCCTCACAGATATCTTCTGCTCCGCCCAAGTCACTCTCGCTTGGTTGTTTGTTGGCATCGGCAGCGTTGCTTTCGGCTGCCTCGTTTGGCTTCTGGGGTAATGTGGCTGCTGCGCCATCACCACTTGGCCCAGCACTCTCGTCGGGAGCCACCGCTGCGGTTCCATCTACCTCTGCTGTCTCCACACGAACTGGCTGCTCACTAAAGTTGGACACTTGCGGGGAACTGACAATTTCCACGGAGCTACTGGGAAGGATTCTATTACCGTCTGTATGAAGACATTAGTTTCCGACTTACCTCTCTGTACGCCGAGATGCTGCCGAAGATGTAGAGGCGACCGCCTGCTTCCATGGGGAGGTCTCGGCTTGTGGCAATTTTGCAGGATTCGAAGAGTCTCCACTGCCACTGGTGATAGCCTGGCTTTGGTTGTTCTCCTGGGTAGAGGCAGAGGCAGCCACTACTGCCGCAGCTGCTTGGTTGTCCAGCAATTGGCTCTCCTCTTGGACCTGAAGTTGCTGCTCCTCAATATCCACCTCGTTATTGTCTTGAGGATCGGACGGCATTTCGTTCTCATCGTCCGCACCCTCGTTGTCCATGTTGTTGTCCTGCTCGTAAGAATCCTCGTAGCCCTCTTGATCGGCCTCGCCACCATCGACGGGGCCGTCATCAGCATCCGCCAAGACATCGTCCTCATCATCAGAGTCCACCACCTAAATGTCATCCTCCTGAGCTCGCTGCGACGAGGTTGGCATCTGATCTACGTCCATCCCGGAGTCTCCAATGTGAGTGGCGGACAGCTCTTCGCTGTGCATAGGAGCACGCAGCCGCTTCATCTTCTCGGGGACCCCATCTTCTGTATTGGTGGAGTCACCTTCTACGTCGCGAGGACGTTTGATGCCAATGGATGAACAGCCAGCCTGAGTGGTGGTCACATTGCTGCTGGACGGCGTGTGTCTGCTGTGACTGCTGACTACCGTCGAGGAGCTGCTGCTGCTGCCAGAAGTGCTGGGCTGCTGGCTCTGGTTGTTCGCGTCCTGGACACTTGGCGCCGTCGGATTTGGTGTCGAGGTCGATGTCGATGTCGATGTGGAAGTAGAAGTCGACGAAGAGCCCTCAGGTCATCGTCTCCAGGTCATCGGTGGCCTTCAGCAGTTCCTCTTCCTTCTGTAACAGTCGGTTCTTCAGCTCCATGATGTCCTGCGACTGGCGTGTGTTTGTCTGCCGGAGATTTATGGACTCCTCCATCTGCTTCTTGCGGGCCTCGTCCAGGGCTTGTACTTTTCCTGTCAGCGCTGGCAGCTCTGACCTCAGGGAGCCAATCTCTTCGTTTTGTTTCTTGCTAAGTTCCCTTTCAGCCGTGAGCTGCTTGGCCAGGCTCTCGCGCTCTGTCTGAATCCGCTTGAACTCCTCTGGATTGCGATTGCTCTTCTCCACCAAGACATTGGCTCGCTGACGCCATTTGACGGCCTCGGTGCGCAGCGAGGTGTTCTCCAAATTGAGTTCTTCGATCTTCGATGTTAGCTCCTTGTTGCCGCATTGAAGCGGGAACAGTTCCTTTTCCAAACTCTGGATGCGGCTAGTCAGCTCCGTCACGCGCTGTGTGAGACTGTTTCGCTCCTCTCGCAGGATGCGATTGCTATCTGTGATGGCGTTCAGGGTCTCGATCTTGCGCAACACCTCGGCGTGCTTAGAGGTCAAAACCACGTCGGTCTGGTTCCTGGAGCGTTCCTGGTTTAGACAGGCATTCAGCTCGTCCACCTTCTTCTGCTGAATGGTGAGCTCCGACGCTAGGCGTGCATTCTCAGCCTTTACAATGTCCAGCTTTGCCACACATAGATCCTTTTCGTGGCGCAGGAACTTAATGATCTTCAGAAGCTGCTCGTTGCTGCGGATCTCTTTTACAGCCATGCCGGAAATGTTGAGACTTTGGTCGGCATCCATAGCCAGAGATTCGTTAAGAATGGAGCTGTTCTGACCCTGACCCGAACCCGACTGACTCAAGGCGTATCATATATGATGATACGTCTCATCTTTTTCCGGACACAGAGTTAGGGTTTTACAAAACTAAATAAAAAAAGAAAATTACAAAAAGGCAATGATTTCAATTTAATTGGCTTTATTTTAATTTCTTTAAATGTAGTTTTTAAATATAAGTGAATGTAGGAGAATCGGCGTTCGCTGCCAGACATGTCAGCACACTTTCGTCTGGGGATTCGCCGGAATCTGGTTCCTGCTAGTATCGTCCGGGGTTGTTGTTGAAATTGTTTGCCGGTGGTCGACGAAGGCGAGGACCGCGGGTGCGGGCACCGCGGGGGTGGTTGTATCCACGGTTACTGGGAGAACCATGATCTTGCATGTTGGCATTATTTTGCCACACAATGCGTGACCGATTCTGGTTCGAATTTTGATTTCCACGCGCTCCGCGAACCCTACGGTTGTTGTTTGGCAAGCCACTGCGCAACGTGCGATATCGCGTGTTGTCCGACGGGGAAGTGGCCTCGGCCTCGCGTCCCTCCTCCTTTAAAGAGAATAGATCGTGTTAAAAAGTTCATCAGCAGCGAATAGGGGATGGTATAGTTAGTAGCAAATATGGGCAAGGACTTTAACAACAACTGATGTTAGTCGCATTCCAATTATCGCATGCAGTCAGGAGTTTCACCAACCTGAAACCACGCCATGGCTACTAGTCAGAGATGACGCTATCTTTGGTAAAAGCGCGTCCTTCTTACCTCAACACCCACTGTCTGCTTCTCACCCTCTGAGGAGACTCCATCTGTGCCCTCGTTGGCTTCAGCCGAACCGCCTTCCGCCTGATTGGGCTGGTTATCCGTTAGCTCAGACTGGCTTGTGCCTACATTTTGATCTGCAAAAGTGAACAGGCTATCTTTATATCCCAATCGAGGATGGCCTGCATATGCTTACTCTCATTTGCGAGCTGCTGGGAGTCTTCACCCTGGCCAGGGTCCAGTGTCTCCTCGGCAAAGGCTTCGTCAGCCTCACAGATATCTTCTGCTCCGCCCAAGTCACTCTCGCTTGGTTGTTTGTTGGCATCGGCAGCGTTGCTTTCGGCTGCCTCGTTTGGCTTCTGGGGTAATGTGGCTGCTGCGCCATCACCACTTGGCCCAGCACTCTCGTCGGGAGCCACCGCTGCGGTTTCATCTACCTCTGCTGTCTCCACACGAACTGGCTGCTCACTAAAGTTGGACACTTGCGGGGAACTGACAATTTCCACGGAGCTACTGGGAAGGATTCTATTACCGTCTGTATGAAGACATTAGTTTCCGACTTACCTCTCTGTACGCCGAGATGCTGCCGAAGATGTAGAGGCGACCGCCTGCTTCCATGGGGAGGTCTCGGCTTGTGGCAATTTTGCAGGATTCGAAGAGTCTCCACTGCCACTGGTGATAGCCTGGCTTTGGTTGTTCTCCTGGGTAGAGGCAGAGGCAGCCACTACTGCCGCACCTGCTTGGTTGTCCAGCAATTGGCTCTCCTCTTGGACCTGAAGTTGCTGCTCCTCAATATCCACCTCGTTATTGTCTTGAGGATCGGACGGCATTTCGTTCTCATCGTCCGCACCCTCGTTGTCCATGTCGTTGTCCTGCTCGTAAGAATCCTCGTAGCCCTCTTGATCGGCCTCGCCACCATCGACGGGGCCGTCATCAGCATCCGCCAAGACATCGTCCTCATCATCAGAGTCCACCACCTGAATGTCATCCTCCTGATCTCGCTGCGACGAGGTTGGCATCTGATCTACGTCCATCCCGGAGTCTCCAATGTGAGTGGCGGACAGCTCTTCGCTGTGCATAGGAGCACGCAGCCGCTTCATCTTCTCGGGGACCCCATCTTCTGTATTGGTGGAGTCACCTTCTACGTCGCGAGGACGTTTGATGCCAATGGATGAACAGCCAGCCTGAGTGGTGGTCACATTGCTGCTGGACGGCGTGTGTCTGCTGTGACTGCTGACTACCGTCGAGGAGCTGCTGCTGCTGCCAGAAGTGCTGGGCTGCTGGCTCTGGTTGTTCGCGTCCTGGACACTTGGCGCCGTCGGATTTGGTGTCGAGGTCGATGTCGATGTGGAAGTAGAAGTCGACGAAGAGCCCTCAACGCGTGGCGATACTAAGGCCACGACCTGCTGCTGAGACCCTCCTGCAAATAGCTGCGAATCGTTTTGCTGTGGATGCTGAACGCTTTCCGCCTCTTGGGAACTCTCGGCGGCGGAGGTGGCTCCCATCGGTGGAATGGCGGCCACCGCTACAGCCGCCGAGCTGGTCGACGGCATGTAATCTGTGTGCGAAGATGTGGGCGATGAGGAAGCCATCGACTCCAAGGCTCCACTGCCTGTGGTGTGAACCTGCTGCTGCGGGGGAACTAGGGCAGTGTTGGCCACGGCCGAGCTGCTGCCACTGGCCGATGCAGATGTGGTAGAGGTCGACGACGAGGATGTCGAAGCACTGCCCGCCGACGGCTGCTGGCTGGTGGGCAGGATGGCAGCCGTCCGGCTGTTCTGCACGGAGATAGGTCTGATGCTGGCCAAGGGTGTCTCCCCGCCACGCCAGGGGGTGACAGTAGCCGACTGCTGCACTGTGGCCGACCCCGACATGGGCTTCACATTGGCAGTGCGTGGTGATGAGGACTCTGATATATTTCCCTTCTCTGCGACAGAGCTCGTAGAGGGCTTGGTCGACTGCTGGGAGCCCAGTTGACGCTGGAGTTGATTGATGCGCATGTGCAGCGCCTCGTTCTCGCGAGTGAGCCGCAAGTTGACCTCCTTGTTTGCGGCAATATTCTCCTGCAGCTCCTTCTCCAGGCGGGCGACGGTCTCGTCGTATTGGGTCTTGTTGCTGGCGAGGGTAGCCTCCTGATTGACCAGATCCGTTCTGGCCACTGTAAGGTCTTGAATGAGCTTGTCCACCTTTACCTTGTGATCCTGACGGGCGGCATTGGAATCGGTTTCGGGCTCAGTCAGGCGTTTCTTGAGAGCATCGTTTTCAGTGGTCACCTTCTCCAGCTCCTCCTTGGCGGCTCTATACTGGTTGCCAACTTCTTCCAGCTCGGAGCGAACCTTCTCCAGGTCGGCACTGATGTCGGCTCCCCCCTGTTGCGCCTGGAGAGTCACGTAGCTATCCCTGTAGCGCTTGGCCACCTTACGCAAGGCCAACTCCTTGCTGTCCTTATCCTGCAGAGCCTTCTCCTTCGTCTCCAGGTCATCGGTGGCCTTCAGCAGTTCCTCTTCCTTCTGCAACAGTCGGTTCTTCAGCTCCATGATGTCCTGCGACTGGCGTGTGTTTGTCTGCCGGAGATTTATGGACTCCTCCATCTGCTTCTTGCGGGCCTCGTCCAGGGCTTGTACTTTTCCTGTCAGCGCTGGCAGCTCTGACCTCAGGGAGCCAATCTCTTCGTTTTGTTTCTTGCTAAGTTCCCTTTCAGCCGTGAGCTGCTTGGCCAGGCTCTCGCGCTCTGTCTGAATCCGCTTGAACTCCTCTGGATTGCGATTGCTCTTCTCCACCAAGACATTGGCTCGCTGACGCCATTTGACGGCCTCGGTGCGCAGCGAGGTGTTCTCCAAATTGAGTTCTTCGATCTTCGATGTTAGCTCCTTGTTGCCGCATTGAAGCGGGAACAGTTCCTTTTCCAAACTCTGGATGCGGCTAGTCAGCTCCGTCACGCGCTGTGTGAGACTGTTTCGCTCCTCTCGCAGGATGCGATTGCTATCTGTGATGGCGTTCAGGGTCTCGATCTTGCGCAACACCTCGGCGTGCTTAGAGGTCGAAACCACGTCGGTCTGGTTCCTGGAGCGTTCCTGGTTTAGACAGGCATTCAGCTCGTCCACCTTCTTCTGCTGAATGGTGAGCTCCGACGCTAGGCGTGCATTCTCAGCCTTTACAATGTCCAGCTTTGCCACACATAGATCCTTCTCGTGGCGCAGGAACTTAATGATCTTCAGAAGCTGCTCGTTGCTGCGGATCTCTTCTTCAGCCATGCCGGAAATGTTGAGACTTTGGTCGGCATCCATAGCCAGAGATTCGTTAAGAATGGAGCTGTTCTGACCCTGACCCGAACCCGACTGACTCAAGGCCGTCAGCTTTGTGGCCAGTGCTTCAATCTGATCGTGCAAAGTCGCATTCAGAGCATTCAAGTCGGCCACGCGCCTGTCCGACTCCTCTTTCTCCTTCTCCAGAAGGCTCTGGGCCTCGGCGTTCGACTTGACCAGCGCGTCGTGGGCGGCCTGCAGCGATTCCCGTCCCGTCTTCAGCTGGTTTAGCTCGTCCCTCAATTTGAAGTTGTCAGTCTTCAGACTGGTAAGGTCTTGGATGTCGGTGGAGTGCAAGACCATTTCGTGGGCATACTTTACTTCCACTTCGTGCAGCGACTCGGCCAGCGTCGTGTTCTCAGATCGCAGAGTGCGGATTGTGCGACCCGATTCGGTGAGCTTCTCAAGAACAGTCTTCAGCTCATCCTGGGAGGCCTTGACCTGATCTGTCTGGTTTATGGTCCTGCTCTGTTCGGTGACATTCGAGAGCATGGCCTCGGCCTCCAGTTCGTCGATGCGTGCCCTGAGCTCGCCCTCGGCGTTCTTCCATTTCTTCATCTCATCCTCGTGATTGGCCACCATCTCGGAGTGCAGCTCGTGCAGGCGCTTGACTTCGGCCTCGGCAGTCTGTGACATCTTGTAGAACTGCTCGCCATGCGCCCGCAACGAGGCCAGCTCGTTCTTGAGCGATTCAATCTCAACCGCAGCCTGGTTGTACTTGAGCTCGAATTCTCGGGCCCTTTTGTTGGCTGCCGTTACGGGATTCTCATTCATCGAGGGCGTCAGGCTCTCCTGCAGTTTCTTGCTCAGATCGTTCACCTGAATCGTCTTTTGGGCAAGCTCCTCGCGGACACTTACGAGCTCTGCTTTCCACTTCTCGGCTTGCTGCTTCTCTTCGTCCTTCAGCTTGATGGCAGTCTCGGTTTGGCGCTTGAACTCGTTGACAGTCTCTTGGAATTTTTCCTGCTCCTCCTGCTGGTGACGTCGCTGGGCAGCCAGCTCTCGAGCTGCATCACCTAGCCTCTGCTCGAGGCGCAAGCGTCCCTCAGTCTCAGATCTCTCGAGGTTGGACTTGATAAACTCCAAATTGTTGAGCAAAAGCGACTGGCTTTGGTGATCACGACGGAAGCTCTCCTTCTCGATCTGCAGGCGGGCGGACGTGTCCTTTAATGAGCGGTTCTCCTGCCGCAGATTGTAGGCCTCTGCTTCGGCGGCAGCCGACTTTTTGTGGGCCGCCAGTGTTTCATCCTTGAGTAGGTGCATGGTCTGCTCGTGCTTGATGATAGTCTTTTCGTAGTTCCTGTTTCGATCCTCAAGGGCCGATATCTGCTTTTTGAACGCCTCAATGTTCCTGTTTAGTATATCGATCTGCTCTTTCTGGAAATCTGTGGCATTCAGCAGCTTGCAGTTGTTGGATGTCAGCTCGCGAACTTCCTTGCGCATCGAATCGAACTGTTCCTGGGCCAGAGCGTCGTTCTTTCGCTTCTCGCTAGTGTAGTATTCGTAATTCTCCTTAAGCGATGCGTATTTGTTGCTCTCCTCCACCAACTGCCTTTCCAGACTGTGTATGCGCTGCTCCAGCTTCCCGACCTCTTCCTTAGTGTGTTCTGCGGCCTTTGCCGACGTGTTCAGAGTACTAGATTCGCTAACATCCATATCCGCAGCCGAATCATCCAGATTGACGGTCTGACGACCCTGTCTCTTTTGGGCAGCAAAGAAATACTTCTGGTAGCGCTCACACTTGGAGCTTAAAAGATTAAGCGCATTGTTCTTCTCCGTGAGCTGCTCTTCCAGCAGGGAACACCTTTCTTGGGCCCTCTTGCCACGCTCTTTGTCCATTTGCAACATTTCCGTATTCCTTTCTTTTTCTTGCTCATCTATTGTCTGCGATAGCTGGCGCGTCAAGTGCAAGAGTTTCTGGTTCTGTGCCTGCAATTCGACGATCGAATCAAAGGTGACTAGGTGATCGGTAATGACGTCAAAATTATTTGATTGGCTCGTGCTATCTCCCGACCTGTTGTGATTTACGTGGGGGACTCCTGCACGCAGGCAATTCAGCTCGTCCAGCAGCGAGCACACCTGCCGGCCGAGGTCCTTCGTTGATTTTTCCAGCAGATGGTTATTCTTTGTGATGGATTTCAAGTCGAAGGTTACCCTCTCCAGTTTCTCCTCGAGGAATTGTTTCTTCTCAAATAGTGCATTACGCTCCGGGATTATATGGTCGTAGGCTTCTTTCAAATTTTCGAAATCAATACGCAGCTGCTCAATCTCAGGGGCACGCTCTTGGATCTCCTTATACATGGACTCGATGTGCAGCTTCATTTTGGACTTATCGAGATTCGCTAGCTCCAGCTCGTCGAGGGCCTTGACATACTTCAAGTACAGTTCGGTGATCGTGAAGTCGGGATGGATCACCCGACTGGCAACAGCCGCACTCGGAGACAACTTGCAGATTGCCTCCTCCAGACCTCGACCCTTGGACTGAGCCAGTAAGCGATTTGCCTCGGAGATTTCCCTTCTTAAATCCGTTATTGTTGCATCGCGTTCTGCTAGCTCAGAGCTGTGCTGCTGCTTTGTGGAACTCAGCTCGGCCTCTACCTTGTCGTGCTGCTCAGTCACTTCGCTCAGCATGCGCTTCATCTCGGCGATGCCCTGCAATAGCTCGTTCTTGTCCGCCTGATTCTGATCCTCTGTGCTCTTGTAAATTTCAAAGAGCTTGTTCTTGGCATCGAGCTCGTTCTTTAAGGTGGCAACGTACTTTTCTGATGCCATGGACTGCTTGTAGGCGTTGCTGGTCAACTCCCCTATCTTCTCGTTCAACTGGCCAACGGCCTCCACGACCTGGGCATGCTCGGCCTGCAGTATTTGAAGTGCATCGCACTTCTCCCTCAGACTGTTCTCCAGCTGGATTGTGTTAAAGGAGTTCTCTCTGCGGATGTTCTGCAGCTCGCTGTTGTTGCGGTTAAGATCGCTGTTGAGCAACCGAATCTCATTTTGCAGCATGATACGCTCGTTCTCGATACGCTGCTCCTTCGACTGTAGAGCCACCTCTTTGCTTTGGATCTCGTCTACGCGCGCAATGGCTTCGCATTTGGCAGAGATGGCGTTGCTCAACTGCTGACGGTAGCTGTGCAGATCCTCTTTCAGACGTTCTAGCTCCGCATTCTGACGTTCTATCAACGTCAATAGCGAGTCACGCTCCCCAATTATACTGTTCTTCTCCTGCCTGAAGGAGGACGCGATTTGCTCGTTGCTTCGGACAGTCTCCAGCAGATGATCACGCTCTGCGGAAACTTGGTCCAGCTGGGTGCGCAGCTCATTGACATTTTGATCGAAATTCGACAACTTCACCTTATAATCCTCGACCGCGTTCTGCAACTCCTCCCGCTGTTGTTCAGATTCGGCTAAGGAGAAAAAGATTTAATGGAAATTAACATATGCTTGTATAGCTGCTAAACAACTCACTGAGCCGGTGGGCAGCAGCGCGTTCTTTGCAATATTCCCCGAAGAACTGGTCAATATATGACTGCAGTTTTGTCTGCATGCCGGCTGGCAATTGCTCCAGCTCGTCCCGAGCAAACACATTTGCTAATCTCTGTGGACCACTGAGATCCATGCTGACGACTATTTTACTAGCTTTTGTTAGTTAGATTTATTGAAAAATTTTTTTTTAGCGAAAAAACAAAAAAAAAACTCCGCTCGCGTCTGTCAAATTTCAGTGTAACCCCCGCAGCAGAAAAATACCAAAACTCGTAGGCATTGTGCAAAAAGCCGGAAAGACGCTATATAGAAGCAATATAAATGCATTCTTATGAATAAATATTAAAACAAAAATGCATACGTATGCTAGTAGGCATTGCCTACGCATATGCACTAACTTTAACCCACTCTGAATTGATTTTGGCAATATCATCCATTTTTGTTGAGTCACACAGCCCCAGACTTTTGGCTAGCCGCCGGCAAACCTCCCCCAGTGCTTTGCAAAATTCGAACCAATGTCATCGGCAACCATTGTAAATGTTTAAACATACAATATGCATTCTCGTTTTTCCGAATGCTACACTTACCTAAACGATTAGCCGCCGCACGATTCTTGCAGTACTCATCTGCAAACTTTTCAATGTACCCCGACAACTTCTTTTGCAAGTTCTCCGGCACGAGATTTAACTCGTCGGGTTCAAGTATGCGGTCCAACGATTGTGGACCGCACAGATCCATTTTCGCAGTGGATGTTTGTTTAATAAATGCACTCAAACTACACTTTCTTGATGGAAAATAAATAAAATTACCTTCGTGACAAGCCGGACAGCGAAAAATGGAGTGACCATCAAAAATATATCGAAATATGCCGTGTTACCATCAGAAATATACCAAAATACACCGTCTTATTTTAAAAATATATCGTAAATATACTGACGAATTCAAGTTCAATTTTACATATTCCTATTTCCTATTGCAATTTTGCAAAAATTTTTTAAGCGAAAAAACAAAAAAAAAACTCCGCTCGCGTCTGTCAAATTTCAGTGTAACCCCCGCAGCAGAAAAATACCAAAACTCGTAGGCATTGTGCAAAAAGCCGGAAAGACGCTATATAGAAGCAATATAAATGCATTCTTATGAATAAATATTAAAACAAAAATGCATACGTATGCTAGTAGGCATTGCCTACGCATATGCACTAACTTTAACCCACTCTGAATTGATTTTGGCTATATCATCCATTTTTGTTGAGTCACACAGCCCCAGACTTTTGGCTAGCCGCCGGCAAACCTCCCCCAGTGCTTTGCAAAATTCGAACCAATGTCATCGGCAACCATTGTAAATGTTTAAACATACAATATGCATTCTCGTTTTTCCGAATGCTACACTTACCTAAACGATTAGCCGCCGCACGATTCTTGCAGTACTCATCTGCAAACTTTTCAATGTACCCCGACAACTTCTTTTGCAAGTTCTCCGGCACGAGATTTAACTCGTCGGGTTCAAGTATGCGGTCCAACGATTGTGGACCGCACAGATCCATTTTCGCAGTGGATGTTTGTTTAATAAATGCACTCAAACTACACTTTCTTGATGGAAAATAAATAAAATTACCTTCGTGACAAGCCGGACAGCGAAAAATGGAGTGACCATCAGAAATATATCGAAATATGCCGTGTTACCATCAGAAATATACCAAAATACACCGTCTTATTTTAAAAATATACCGTAAATATACTGACGAATTCAAGTTCAATTTTACATATTCCTAGCAATATATCACATTTAGCCATGCCCACATTATTTTATACGATTGATGAATCAATTCTATACATGATTGGCCTATTCGAAATACTTGCTTTTATTGCATTTCTATATAACATTGAAAATTAAATTAATGTCAGCGATGTTTTTTGAACTAGAGTGATAGTGATGTAAAAAAACATCGATCATCGATGTTTTTCTGCCGATGTTAACTGATATTCTGATGTTTTTGCTGATACCGATGTTGAGTGATGCATCGATGTTTTGCAAAACATCGGTAGCTTAATTTCATATCATTGCGTATTTGTCTTTTGAAAGCAGCAACACAGCAATGCCATAAGTAAGTAAACATATTTGACTTAAAATCAAATCAAAAATAGAATAAAATAAAATAGAATCAAATTTACTATAGATGGTATACATTTGTTTAAATATGAAACTGCGAACGCCGTTAACATCATTCGAAGGCAACCCGTTGTGTGTTTGGGAAGGTATGAAGAGTACTGTTCAGTCACAAACATATACCTTATTAAGATTACAGAATATACAGTACAATCTCACACACAAAAACTCATAGATACAATTGTCCATGTCACGTCATGTGAATGAATATGACGACACGAAAATTACATTAGCAACTAAGAATAGACAATTTCACTTGTAAACTCGAACCCACCAAAAAGGATGAAGCAATAAACTATGTACTTTGTTGCTGCCAAATACCTAAGTAAATGCACTGAAATGTAACCCCCGCACAGAGTGCACCCTATCTAAAAATACACTCACATGGAGCCTGGCGTTCCTTCCCATACAATAAGAGAAAGGGAAGTTTTGAAACATCGGTCATACATCGATGCATCGAAGAATAATCCGATGTATCAATCCAACATCGATGTTTGATTTTGACAACATCGATGGACATCGACATCGATGTTTTCATTCAAATTTACATCACTAGTTTGCGTACTTCTTGTTCAGTGTGACCGCGGATTTAGCGATAGAACATACCGTCCGACCCTCAAAAATATACCAAAGATACCGCCTCGTTTTAAAAACATACCGTAAATATACTGTCGAATTCAAGTTCTACTATACATATTCGTCGTTTTTGATATTCCGTTGAATATTACTAGCTATATATCACATTTAGCCATGCCCACATAATTTTATACGATTCATGAATAATTTTTCTACTTGACTTAAACACCAGCTTTTATTGGATTTCTATATAACGTTTAAAATGAAATTTAATAGATTGATGAAATTGACAAAATATACCATTATATATCGTAAATATACCGTCGGTTCAATTTTGACCTCAAAATATACCGAAAAGTATTACAAATACCGTATACGGTCGATACTCGTGATTGCAGTGCTGTAAAATGTAAAACGCTAAAGTGACTATCTGGCAGCACTAATTTCCGCGCCAAATTCAAAATCTTTGAGTATTCTTATGAAACTTGAATGTTTCTTGGACATAGATACGTTATCCAACTGAAGGGTTGTAAATAGAGCTCTTGTGTTGCCTTCTGATGAAGTACATTGTCTAAGTAAATCATACCTACCGCATTTGCTGTTGCAAGCATTGCACACAACTACAGCAGCCCCTTACATAACAGAATGGTAAAGGCGTTAAGCCAAAACCCAGCAGACAGCCATCAATGTGTGTACTTCATTCAGCCTGGCCCCGGACCAACGTGTGCCGGGCTTCATCTGCGATAAGAGAGTCGAGTCTCGAACTGCACCTACCTGGGCGAGCAGCATGCACTGGGAGAAACCTCCACGACGAAGGTGGACGGAATAACTGGTTTGATGCTGCGTCCCGCAACATCGTTTCTGGCAGTG
Source organism: Drosophila miranda (assembly GCF_003369915.1). NCBI lineage: Eukaryota > Metazoa > Arthropoda > Insecta > Diptera > Drosophilidae > Drosophila > Drosophila miranda. The sequence goes on from NC_046676.1 coordinate 19,722,366, forward strand.
CACCAGCGATCTGCTTATCAATAATTTGTTTTTCTCCTTTTGCTGCATTTAGGCAGAGATTCTCTGACGATAGCAGCTCAAGTGTCACACGCCCACATTTTTGGAGCAGTCGATCCTCGCTTGGACTGCGGACCGCGGACCACGGACCGCGCACCGATCTGGGCAATCAGCTCCAACTGCGGCTATTTGCACATACGCCACGCCAATAAACTTGTACCCACCACCGAGGCACGCTTTGATCCTCATTCTCGGTCTTCATCTTGAGTCTCATCCTCAGTTTTTGTTCTTTAGTCTCGAAGGCGGTCGGCACACGCTTGCGTTCGGTTTCTCCCCTCCGCTTTTGGCCTTTCTTTCGTTTGGTCTGGCCGGCTTGGCCTGGCCTGTTGCCTGGCTTGGCCCCTCTGCGCATAAATCCACGCGGAGCCACGACTCCGAGGCTGAGGCCGAAGCCGAAGCGAGCGCCGGCGGCAATTATCGCGATATGATAAACAAATATTTTGCATCTAAGGTAAGAAGCAAGAGGCTTTCCCGGCATTCTGGCGCTTAATTATGAACTCTGTTTGCACTGTGGATGGGGCTGCCATTGGGGGCTGTGCTGGCATTGGGCCTATACGCGTGGCCTCACTCGTACTCGACTCTCGTCTTCTGGGAGGTTTGTCTTTTGGGCTTGGCTGGGCCGCTGCCAGCAGTTGTTGCAATATGCAATTTAGAAGCTTATCTCCAGCGGGATACCAATCGCTTGGCCGTAACCCCCACGAGAGTGGGTGGAGAGTGAGATGGGAAATAAATATGGCTCTATTTTGGAGACTGAGTTGAGAAAGATGTGGCGGAATGGGAAAAATCACTAAGAGAAAACTAAATGGGATATTAATTTCGATAGAAATATCAAAATCTCTGCCAATTGGACCCCCTGGTTGGGCCATATAACACCCTTCCCCAGAGGTTCCGCACATTAAAATATTTGCATACGATTCTATGGGTGTATGGGTGAGAGCCCATGCACGTGTATCTGTGGACAGCATACACACACATATACAGAGCGACATTGGAGCCTCCACCAATTGAAACAAACCAAATGCAAAGTCGTCTCTCCCACAACAAATGGAACGGGAAACAGGTTTTCCACCTCGGAAAGTGAGACTCAGAGCCAGGCCAAAGCAAAGACTCTGACTCTGGCTGGAGAGGGGCTCCAAGTCAAAGGTAAGAGCCAAAGCCATAGCCGGAGCCAGAGAGGGAGAGAGAAAAAGAGAGAGAGAGAACAAACGAACGAACGAATATTAAATAAAGTTTGTTTCATTCGATTCAAAAGAACTTGCCGCTCTGTCTCTTGCTCTGGGAGATCGACTTCGCCTGGCCACTGCCACTGCCACTTGCCTCTGACTCCGACTCCCGACGCTGTCTCTGCCTCGTTCCGCTTTGCTGAGCAGCTGCCACTCTCTGGTCGCTCTGGCTCTGGGCCAAGACTGCGCGAAAGGTTTTGCTCGTGCGCTTTTAGCTTTTCGCTTTTTGGCCTTATGCATCGATACCGACTGAGGCAGAGACAGAGGCACCGACCCGACATCCACATCCACATCCACATCGAAATCGCAGCGGGTTCACCTCTGAGAGAGCGTCGGGCAGTGGCAGAGTTTAGTTGGTTTGCGGTTCGTCATCAGCGTGGTTCATGTGGCTCTAGCTTTAGCTCTGTCTCAAGCTCCGTTTCCATTGACATCGGCATCGCAATCGCCATCTCGGTCCACGTCTCCGTCTCCGGTTATAATCATAAATATATCTACATACAGACTGGCCTGGCCGCTGGCTCTATACCAGAGATCGGTGCGAGTATATAGGCCCAATTTTGTTGTAGTGCTGTGCATTTTCCCAAGAGTGCGATTGTATCTGTGTTTTTCGGTTTGTGAAATGCTGAAGCCCTTGATTTTAAGCAAGAGATACGCTCATTAGTCGCGTCCCCTCAGAAGCTTGCGATCTGAAACGCGTTTGTCAGGCCAAATCTTGGCTATGACCTCCGTGTGAGCCCCGAAAGTTGTGTACCGATTCGCGAGTGCCCAGAGTGCGAAAATGTCCAAGCCATTAGCCGATTGCAGCATTGCGAAATCTTAGACCAAATGTGGGTTAGGGTCTGAACCAGAAACACAACCAAATCCGACAGCGAAAAGACACAGAATTCACACAGACGGACAGAGGCAGACAGACAGACCCTGTGACTGCCATCAGTGGCGACAACAACGTATGAGTAGATTTATGGTTGGAACTGTAACTGGGCAAAATACTTGGCCCAGCAACTGCCATCGTGCCACCAGCCAACGTACAACCCACCGACGACTAAGGGAAAAAACTAACGGAATAATGCAACATTAAGCAAAATGCTGCTGGCCCTGCAACAGCAAAGACCCCTACAACACCAACACTTTCAGCAAGAGAAACATCAACCTGCCACCGCCTGCGCCACCACCACCGCCGACATCATTGTCGCTACCGTCAACATCACCCACACCAACAACAGTGACTCCACCAACAATTCCAACAACAATAGTAGCTCAAACAACAATTCCATCGTTTTCTTCAACAACACGAAGATTTTCTTCAACAACATAGACTCCCACAACAACAACTGCAACAAAAACCACAGCAATATTAGCAACAACAACAGCACCAACAACTTTTACAACAATTGCAACTATAACAACAACAACAACAACAACAACATCACCGTTACCACGAGCGCCGTAGCAGTCACCGTAGTCGCAACCGCCACCGTCGCCGTCTCTGTTGCCTTATAAAAATGGAACCCTCATATGATCACGAACATCCACATCATCTGCTAACAAATTACAAGTAATATTTACATTTTTCCCATGCTAAAGTTTTTTTCTCGCTGTTTAATTATATCCAACCGAAGCGAAGATACATATCTTCAAGATAATAACCATAATGAAAAATGGAAAGAGTGCGCCTGTGGTGGTGAGGAAATTCTCTAGCTCTACGATAGTATGCCTCTCTCTCTCAAAGATCGGCATATACATAGCATATGACAGGGGACTTTTTTAAGACTTGGTCGCTCACACAGATACAGATACAGAGGCACAGAAAGCGGGCACGACAGCCAAAGGCCGACGGGGATTTCATATGCTCAGAGGTACATGGTATATAGTGGCTATATATAGGGCCTGAGAAGTTGCTTAGATTTTCCTTAGCGGGGCCCCAGCACTTGCACTTGTGTCTGTATCCGCTTCTCGCTCCACTGTACGGGTTCTCCCCTCCTCTCCTCTCCGCCACGAATATGTAAATGGATGGACGAGAATAACTTAAGAACGTCTTCGGACGGGGCTCGAAATTGGTCAAGTGGAAAGTAAACCAAGAGACCGACCGGGCTAAGTCCGAATGCGGGTGGAGCGCCCTGGGAAAAAGTGGGTATGCAGAGGGCAAGTCCGCAAGAAGTTTTAATTTTTGTATATTTTGGGCCAGAGGTCATGCGGCTTTGACAATTAAAAAAATTTAGCTCCGATCTACAGAGCTTGATAGCTACGCATGAGATTTTAATAGTTGTAGGTATATACATAAGTATAGAAAAATATATAGTATGTCTGTGCATATATGTACATACATATGTATGTGACTGACTGATGCCGCGGTTTCCGACGGGAAACTCTCGGCTACAAATTGGCTGAAATTATGAATGGAAATGAAGCCATGAAACGAAATTAAATACTGATGAAAACGATTTGATAAATCCCCACAAAATTCGAAAGACATTTGGGAACATCTAAGCGATGCCCCAAGTGATCTTGGGCGAAAGCTTGTCGCATATTTCGTCACATTGTTGGAATCTTCCTTTTGGAATTGGCCACAAATCAATTCGGTTTCAAGCGAAGCGATACCATTTAATTTGATCTCTTATGGCAGTCACATAAATCAAGCCAAGGCATCGATCTACCCAAACTCTGCTAACTTCAGACCCAATCTAAATAGTTTTCCACATAAAAAAAAAAAATAAAATCCAATGAGCCATAAACAACCAGCTGTGTATATGGATTTTCCATCAAGTTTGGCAATTAATTAAGTTTTCATTGGGACTTGGGCCTTGGCGGTGCGGAGGAAATCTCAAACTTTAACAAATTCGATCTGCGCCTATTAGTCTCCAATTAAAATAAGACTTCCTATTAGTTTCCAATCATAACACCGATTCCTGGAAAGTCTACATACATATATGGAAATTGTGTGACGTCTTAGGTGAGATACTCACAGACATAGTTGGTACTGGCTCTTTTCTGGATTTCCCCATTCGAGACAGGAACTAAAACTATTCACTGACGTAAAGGCCATTCCAAAAGGTTTTTTCCTGGAATCTCTTTCTAACTTTTCATGCATTTAAATCAAGTAGTGACATGTGAATTGGGTAATAAGATTACAAGGGAGCATCAGGAATGTCGGGGTGTACAGATTTAAGCAAATGAAATCTTCAAATAAGTGGTTTATTGTCCCTATCTATGATAACATTCCTTCAGTATTTTTGTTAAGGACTTATTGTTTTTGGAAGAAAAAATTACAAATATATAATCTTAAAGGCGGAATGGACCAATCCATTCAATATTAAAACTATTCAAGACTCGCGTTGTATGTATGTACATATACAGAAACTTTTAAAAAGATCTTCATGAGAACTTCTTAGTTTTTCGACCGCCTACTTTCGAAGACCAGATGGTATGTTACCACCTGACCAATGTAATATCATTAAGAGGGTAACTGTAAGTATAATCTCTTCAAAAAACCCAAGAAGATCCGGTGTGCGACTCCCCAATGGAGCCACCCTTTTGCTACACGACTTACAGGTCTGTTCGCCACTAATTTTCGGACTGCTTAAGTAGAGATCCTCGATATGCAATTACTCTACTTATTCGTATATGCATGAACAAGTGGAATACACCTCCATTTCCAAGCCATCCATATAATTTAGGGCCGCTCAAGCTGCGAGGGAGTCTCAACCAAGTATCCGTGTACGAGTATATGGTGTATCTGTGCGAGTCTCTCTCCCCTGTGTGTGTGCTTGTGTGCGTGCTAAAATCCATTAAGTTTTTGTATCTTTTTTATGCTCTTAAAATCGCTTGTGTGAGAACTGGGTCTTCGCCGTTTCTTTAGCGGAGAGCCACGATGCAGGGGCACGGATCGGCCGACGACAGCAGCAATAAACCTCATTAGCCGAACGAATCCGAAGAGTGATGATGATGATGATGATGAACGCTTGCTTCATTAGTTTAATTATGTGGCATGGGGCCCTTATGTGGTGTATCCCCTATATGCTACACACAGATATATGCGACTCCATTTTCACTGTGCGTACAGATCCCATTCGTTGGGCAGCACAGGTAGCGCAGCGCGTACCTTCGCGCTGGTGCACGTTCATTAAAGCTAAGATGGCGGCTCTTCGGGCCCGGATGCTGGGGCTGTTTATGCTTATTGGTTGGTCAGCAGCATCTACATACAGATGCCCGCATACACAGGCAGACACGCGCTACTATATGTATATGTATTGCATGTAGCTGCTCCATGCATATGTATGTATGCGTAAATGGCCGATCGCCCGACAACTCATCGCTGGGGCACGGGGCCTGGCAGTGGCCTGGCACTCGCACTGGGCCTGCGACTGCGTCGTTAAGTTATTCAAGTACATCACACCTGGGCCGCTGCTGCAGTCACAGCCAGACCCAGCCAGACACAGCAGCAGCCGCAGCCGCAGCTTCAACTGGAACTGAAACTGGCTGAAACGAGACTGGTTTCTGGCCTCTTCTGTAAGCCACAGAAATCTGTTGGCTGTTGGCTGTTGCTGTTGGGAACAAATGTATTCGGTCCGGGGCGCCTGCATTTGCAGCTGCAGGCAGCCAATAGACTGCAAATGGAGCAAATGGAGAGCCGAGGCAGATGCCTCTTGTGCAGGCTTGCTGGCCACACCCACCTCCGACTCCACTCCGTTTCTGCCTCTGAATGTGGCCGAAAACCAAAATGGCTTTTATTACCTTGTCGCACCGCTTACAACGCGACCAATGCGATCGCTGGCGAGGCGCCAAATGATTTGCCAAACTTACCATAGATCCAGGATATGGGTTTCCGGGGGGATGAACTATCCGATGGTTGTTGATAATTGTAGTTGGAACGAACTTGTACATTCTTTAGTTAGTTTTATGCAAATACTTGATTAATAGCCAGATAGAGAGAAAGAACACCTGCTTCGAAGGTGCTTTGTCTCGATATAGTTTTAGTCGATGTATAATGTATAATGAAATGGAAAGACAACTCTCTAAACCAAGTGATCCCATGATCATTCAACTGAAAGGGTGTATGAAAGCTTTTGAGCTCAGTGATTTGGATGTTGCCACTTCATTGTATTAAAAGAATATCTTATGTCCCCAACATTGTTTGCTTTCCCCCTGCTCTTCCGCTATCCAAATTATGTAGAGAGAAAACCCGAGACAAATCTGTCCAATTGTTGTCAAGACCCTGAATACTCGCCATTTTCATTCCCTCGGGTCGCAGGACTAGACAAAGGTAATGACAGCTCTTCCCTCGCAGTCCGACATGGCCGTGGGACTGTCTTAATTACTGTCCCATTTGCAGGAATCCCTGGGATGTCAATCCAAGAATGGTTTTCTAAAATTAGCCAGGAATATGGAAAATATAGATTAAGGAGAATGCTGACCGGGTGACGCTCTTTGTTTCTGACAATTGTCCTCCATCCATGATCTGCTATTTGTATTTATTTTTGTATCTGTGTGTGGTGGAGCACATGGGAAAGGGGGAAAGGTAGGGGCTTCTGAAAAGGCTGTCTTGAGCAGCGCGGCAGAGCGTCACATGAATCACAATATGCTAAAGCGCCTGACACTCTCCAGATCAATGCGGCTTCGGCTTCAGCTCTGGTTGCGGCCTCCAGTACGGCTCCTGAATGGAGTGGAGCTTCGAGGCTTGTTAAAGGGAGGAGTTGCCCACTTTTGTGGCAGCCAGGGAGGGGCATCGGCCGCTTCCTCCCCCCTGTTCAGACTCCGGTTGCAGCCACCAGAGAAGTCGCTCTTGTCGTAAACAAAACGTTCCACAGTCCCCAACTTGGCGGTGGACATCGAGTACTTGGACAACGGACAGGGGACACTGGACAGCGGACAACGGACAACGGACAGGGTACTGGGGCAAGTAGAAGGGGCAGCGACAGACAGAGCCCGGACAGAGCGGCTGGCCGCAATGTGGAATATGTGGCATTTTGCAAAGATGTTGACATTTTGCGCGCATAAAAATGCCAACTTACTGGCCACTGTATGTGTCCTATTTTAAAATCAGGGCCATGGCTAAGCAGTCCTCCAGCAGGCTTGTGGCATGGGGCAGAGCAGAGCAGAGTCTTAAGCTGAAGCAGCGGCTAAGCCGCATCTGCAGGAGCTTGGAGCTTGGTAGCTTCGTGGATCGTGAGCGCGCTTAGGATAAAGCCAGACTCAGAAACTGAGACTGCGGCCAGAACCGAAACGAAACGAAGCCGACCAGACAGTCGACAGTTTTGGACAGGTTGGACAGCGGGCCGACAGTCGGACAGTCGGACAGTCGGATGGACGGACGGCAGGGCCCGGACGGTATAATTTTGTGTGCCCCTTTGCAACGGCGGATCGGCGTATCGGCGGCGGCGAAGTATTTAGCAGCCGCAGCCGCGGCAGCCGCAACCGAATATCAAAAACGTAACGACGTCACCGAAAACCCTCAATAAATTATCGAGACTTCATCCCGTGGCTGGACTTGGAGTCGGGTCTGCTAAGGAGGGAGGGTCGCAAGGGCATGGGTGGGGCGCAGACTTGGCTAACTAAAAATTTGCAACTTTGTCGGCATTGTCAATGGACTGCGCTGCTGTTGCTTTTGCTGCTGCTCCTGCTGTTGCTGCTGTTGCTGCTGCATCGAAGAAAGTCCACGGAACTAGAGCGTCTAGTTGTGGCACAGACAGAGTCGAGAGCCGAGAGCCCATAACCATGGCATGGCTAACAATTAGGCCCAGAGGTTGTAGGTAGGCAAAAGAGGCTCTGGCTCTGGGCTCTGAGCCCTGGCTCTGGCTCTGTGGATGGAACTACCGCTTTGGGGCACACAATAGACCAAAAGTGTAGTGGGCAGCAATAAATTCAAACGGTAACAAATCGAGGAAAGAAGGGACGAACGAACGCATATACTGAAACTGAAACAGATCCCAAAGGAGCGACCGGAATCGGGGATCGGAATCGAGATCGGGAGCTTTGGCAATATTTAAACTTGTCTTCGGATCTGCTCTCCATGCTTCGCGCTCTGCCTGAATTCTTGGAAGGCGAATTACTTTGAAATGTGTCGATATGTCGCAACTTTTAAAAGTTATGCATAAAGGCCCAAGAACCTGGTCTGGTCCAGGCCGTGGGCCACAGCCACAGCCTCATTCCAAGTCGCAGTCGCAGTTCCAGCTTCTGCTCCAGCTCCATCTCATCTCCATCGCCAGCCCATGAGCTCCAGCTTCTTTGCTTACTCCGACTCGACGGTGGCTTGTCGAAGTCGGGGCGGCCTCCTTTGATAATACAATAGCTGCACGCGCCCAATTTACATTTATGTCCGCTGACATTAAGGAGCGCACCGCAGCAGCAAGGGATCCATGCCGATCCAGGGCCCTGCCCCTGCCAGTACTCTATCGAGTCCGAGTCCGAGTTCCAGTTCCAGTTCTGTGTGTGTCTCTCTGGTGTCTGATAAATGCAAAGTTCCTCGGAGCTTCCCTGCCCTTTGTGTTTGTATCGCCCTGTGCGTGCCAGCAACGCGAAAATTGTCATCGTATTTAGCAGCCCTTTTAAATATCATTATAGGGAACATTGCGACGGCCCTGTTTGCCGGCGGTACGTAATTTCCTGCAGTAGCCCCTGGGGACAGGGATTAACAATGATCATGAATGCGATACACAGAGTGCGGACGCGTCTTGTTAGAAGGGATTACTCCATCATAGTCGGGATTGGGTGCGTTCTTTGATTGGTCTAGATATTTGTAAATTTGGTGGATTCTTCATTGGGCTTAACCTCTCACTGTTCTATAGAATAGTTCAAAGCGGCAGTTCTTTATAGTTTCTTCATACAGAAATCATGCAGATGAAGTTGTCTTTCAGATAGAACCCTAGTCACCTACGAGTGAAATTTTTGTTTTTTTTGCATAGATAAAGATGTCAGTTTTAGTCAGTTTAGTCATAGTTTGAGGAATACCAAGAGATTTGGTCCACATCAGTCTTCGAATATATATGATAGCCCATTCTGTAAGAACTTTATATAGGCCCTCTTTCCCTTTAAGAGAGTACCCATATCTCCCACCAATCTACCAACCATATCCTTTCCCCAACTATTTTGCAGCTCTAAAAAGTATCCACACATCTCGCGTACTCCGGAGTATAGCCACTCGACGGGCAGCGACTATCCGGAGCATGGAGGCTACTTGACGACGGATGGCCGCCTGATGCACGATGGTGCGGGCGAGGCGAGCCTCTACCATGTGCGCCAGGGCAGTGAACACTCCTCGCCCAGCCTGCACTCCCCAGCCATACAGAGCTCCGGCTACGAGAACGAGCACTCGCTGAACGAGGCAGTTCTCTCGGTGCACAGCCACTCCCCGATGCCGATGGTGTCGAGTGCGTATGTGGGCGGAGGTGGAGGCAGTGCGTCCGGGTCGCTGATCAGCAGCAACATACCGCTGCTGGGTGGCGGTGGATGCTCCTCGGTGCTGAACAAGTTTCTGTCGCATCCACATCCCGGGATGGTAAGTGGGGGCTCCATGGAGGAGTGCGCTTCGCATTCGCCCATCGAGCCCGCGTCCATGTGGAGCTACGACTACAAGGGCGATCTGTGCGCCCCCAACTGTGGCTACCTGGAGAGGCACAAGCCAATGGCCGCCGATCTGAAGTACAGGCCCGGCGTAACCCAGTCAAAAAGTGCCAAAGAGTCGCGCATCCGCCGGCCGATGAACGCGTTCATGGTTTGGGCCAAGATCGAGCGCAAGAAGCTGGCCGACGAGAATCCCGACCTGCATAACGCAGACCTCAGCAAGATGTTGGGTGAGCGTCTAATCATTCCCTGAATCCATAGCTTAAGCTCGTCCAAAATGTCAGCTATGAGGGATCTGTAATCTCTTCTCCTCATCTCGTTCCAGGCAAGAAATGGCGCTCATTGACGCCGCAGGACCGCAGGCCGTATGTTGAGGAGGCGGAGCGCCTGCGCGTGATCCACATGACGGAGCATCCGAACTACAAGTACAGGCCGAGGCGCCGCAAGCAGTCGAAGCTGCGCTCCATGCAGCCGGGAGGCAAGGATCAGGCAGAGAACTCACCTGCCGCCGGGGCAGGAGGGGGCAAGGCAACACCGAAGCTTTCCACGCCGCCGCTGACGACGGCCACCGCCTCCTCCAGCTATACCACGCCCACCGACGAGAGCAGGTGCTCCTCCACGCCCCAGAATCCCAACCAGAACCAGAATCAGTACGAGCAGCCGCTGAAGCCCACGTATTCTCCGAGCTCCGTGGACTGCTACAGCAATGCGGACAGCACTGAGCAGATCGAGTCGCTTGCCGCCAATTGCCCACCCGCCCTGCTCTCAGAGTCCTCGCCCACAGGAGGCGTTGGGAGCTACGACAGCTCCCTGCTGCTCAAGAAGCTAACAAAGCCGCCGACCAGTCGAGCGGCCAAGGCGCGTCAGGATAAACTCTCCAAGGCGGAGGAAAAAAGCAAGGCGCAGGCACAGGCACAGGCACAGCAGGGACTGTACGCCGCCTCCTATCCGCTGGCCCCCACTTCGGTGGCGGTGGTGGCCGCCCGAGGCATGTACGTAACGTGCAACAATCGCGGGCTGCTCGATCATGGGCACTCCGTGAAGGGGACCTTTTATCCGCCAGTGTCCGCATCAGAGGACGAGGGCTCGATGCGTGGCAGCGTTGGGGGAGTGTTGCAGCAGCACTGTAACTTGGCGACATCCACAGCCACGTCCTCTGCCTCCTCTGTGACTGTCTCCGCCAGCGAGATGAGCGGCTACACCGTGTCCATGTCGGACAACTGCAGCAACCTGCTGGGCGCCAACGAATATCTTTCCAATCCTCATCCCCATTCGAATCCCAGCGCCAATGCGTACGGTATGCAGTACGAGGATTTTCTCCGCTATCAGAGCAACGACCTGGATTACAGCTCCGCCGAGCAACACAAGGACAACGCCTCGGACGGATCCGTGTCGCAGAAGTGCCTCAAGTACCCGGACACAAATCAGAACTACGACGACTACGAGGCGGAGGCGTACAACAATGCAATGCTGTTGTCGGCCCCTGGATCCGGCGGAGCGAGCTACTACACCCAGCTTCCGTACGCCCCCACCGGCCTGGCGGCCTTCCCGCTGCAGCTGGCGGTGCCCTTCCAGCAGACGGCGCCCGGTCCCTATGGAACGCAAGCCATGCAGAGCAGCTACCTCCACTACGGTAACTATGGGGGATACGAGGGCATGGCCCAGTCCCAGACGCAGACACATCAGCAGCAGCAGGTTCCGCACCAGACACCACCTGCTCCTTCTGTCTCAGCGCCTCCTGCTCAGACAGTGACCTCGAATCCGGCAGCCATGCAACAGCACCCCCATCATCATCACTTTGGCCCTGGACCGGGGGGCATGGTTGGAGTGGGAGTCGGGGAGATGCTCTTCGAGCAACAGCAGCGGAAGGACGACGAGATTAGCAACATCCTGGCCGGAGTGCGCAAGACCTGCTACAGCAACTGATTCAGGATCGGCATCGGATATACTATACATATGTATGTAATTTTTGGTAACTAGAGATTAGTGAGTGGTTTAGGTTGTCCTGTCCCTTTTTGAACCCCACCCCCATATAGATTATCCAATCCACATAAATTGTACAATGTTTAGAAGTTTTATAAAGCGAAGATGAATAAAGTATAGTCGAAGTAATCGAATCGCACATCGAAGAAAAGTAGAAAGTACGCGCCACGTGCTATAGAAGTTAATTAATTAATCGAATCCAATCAAATCGAATCGCATCTCATATCGATGTCAATGTCAAGGTGGAACACATCTTTGGGTCCACATAGTCGTGTGGAACGTGCCTGGCCATATGACAGCCACCCGATATATACTGCGAACAGGAGTCTGCGCAGTGGGCGCCATCATCATCAGATTGGAGTGTAAAATTTTCTTTTCTCATTCACTGCACAAAATTCTTACGTTACATAAAATTTTAAACACACTTTTCCACGGATTTCCGCAATAGTTTTCGGCCTTTTCAGTTGGATTTGGACGGCGTCGAGTTCCAGGATCGAGATTGAGTGAGCAGGATGTGCAAGTATCTGAAAACTGCATGATAAACGTGCTGCTCCATTCACCAGAGCGCCAAGTAGACGAAATCAATCATCCAAAATCTGAGACAAAATTCAGCTTTATTTCTAGATTGCGGTTTTCCGTAGTGTAATTCGTAGTCGAGCTATTCGTGACACCCATTGCGGAGGAGCTGGAACTCACTCCGCACTCCGATTGCAGCATTATTTCGCAGGCATATCCATAGGCAAAATCGATAAGCCTCAGGTCGAACTTGACACCACCGCGGCCGCCGCCATCTGTCTCCACTCACCATCCCACCACCATCTGCTCTGTGTAAACTCGTAGCCAATCGCCAGCATTCACCATGTCATTCATAGCCAAATTGAAAGCCACGCCATTGCCACCGCTGAAGAACATACTGAACGTGGCCGTGCAAACGGCCCGACAGCAAATTCCAGAGCGCAAGGAGTACGAGCAGCCCCCCGGCAGCAGCCAACAGAGGCCCCATCAGCCACACCAAAACTTCGCCAACGGCCACGGCCAGGCTATGGACACGGGCATGGACGGCGGTGACCAGACCACGGAGATGAGCTCGAATCCATTCCGGAATACTGGCAACTGGTCAAACGAAGGCGATGGCGAAGGCGAGGGCGACTACAAGAACGAGTACCAGAGCACAACCTTCAACGAGTACGACGGGAGATACCAGCAGACGGACGGCTTCAGGTGCGTACCTATGAAATCAGTTTCCTTTCCCGCAGCTGTGCCTAAACCCAATCCTTACTCCGATCGCTTTGCAGGCAAGGAAGCATCGCCTCAGAGGGCAGCTCGTTTGTCTGCGAGGGAGAAGGTGGCGGCGGCTGCAAGATCGACGAATACCAGGCGGCATGGAACGTGACCAACGCTATCCAAGGCATGTTCATCGTATCGTTGCCCTTCGCCGTGCTCCACGGCGGCTACTGGGCCATCATTGCCATGGTGGGCATTGCACACATCTGCTGCTACACGGGAAAGGTGCTTGTGCAGTGCCTCTATGAGCCGGACCCCACCACCGGCCAGATGGTGCGAGTGCGCGACAGCTACGTGGCCATTGCCAAGGTATGTTTCGGGCCCAAACTGGGGGCCAGGGCCGTCAGCATCGCCCAGCTGATCGAGCTCCTGATGACCTGCATCCTCTATGTGGTGGTCTGCGGTGACCTGCTGGCGGGCACCTATCCGACGGGCTCGTTCGACTCCCGATCTTGGATGCTGTTTGTGGGTATCTTCTTACTGCCGATGGGCTTCCTCAAGTCCCTGAAGATGGTCTCGACCCTGTCCTTTTGGTGCACCATGTCCCACATCGTGATAAACGCGGTGATCCTCGGCTACTGCCTGCTGCAGATCGGCGACTGGGGCTGGTCGAAGGTGCGCTTCAGCATCGACATGGAGAACTTCCCCATCTCGCTGGGCGTGATCGTCTTCTCCTACACCTCCCAGATTTTCCTGCCCACGCTCGAGGGCAACATGACGGACCGCTCCAAGTTCAACTGGATGCTCGATTGGTCGCATATCGCGGCGGCCGTGTTCAAGGCCGGGTTTGGGTACATCTGCTTTCTGACCTTTCAGAACGACACGCAGCAGGTGATTACCAACAACTTGCACTCGCAGGGCTTCAAGGGTATGGTGAACTTCTTCCTGGTAATCAAGGCCATCCTCAGCTACCCCTTGCCATACTACGCCGCCTGCGAGTTGCTCGAGCGGAACTTCTTCCGCGGCCAGCCGAAGACCAAGTTCCCCACCATCTGGAACCTCGACGGAGAGCTGAAAGTCTGGGGTCTGGGCTTCCGTGTGGCCGTCATCGTATCGACCATCCTGATGGCCATCTTCATTCCCCACTTCTCTATCCTGATGGGCTTCATTGGCAGCTTCACGGGCACCATGCTCAGCTTCATCTGGCCCTGCTATTTCCACATCAAGATTAAGGGTCACCTGCTCGACCAGAAGGAATTAGCTAAAGACTACCTCATCATTGCCCTAGGCGTGCTCTTCGGCGTCATCGGCATCTACGATTCGGGTAATGCCATGATAAATGCATTCGAGATCGGTCTTCCGTTCTAAGTTTTATCCACTATTTACACATCCACCAATCGAAGTAGATCTAGGCTTATTGGTCCTCTCGGGCATGGCATGTCTTCCAGTTGCTACGGCATCATCTGGCTGTGCCCAAAGGTGTTCCAAAATCCTAGATCTGTTCATCAAAAAAACTCGAAACGAAAACAATAATATTAGTCTATAAGAAACGAAACGAAACGCAAGTCTTCCAAACAAGCGAACAAATGTCTTCCAAACACGTATAATAATGATTTATCATATATGATAAAGTAAAGGATAAGTGAATCGATTGATATATAATTAAATATATACACATACGAAAAGAGAAATATTTATTGTACTAACGCGCATTATGAAATATAGAAAAATTGAAGAAATTTAACAATAAACTGTACACCATTATACAGATACGGATCTAAATGTATGTATGTTATAGATAGAAACCATTGTGCAGATTTTTTTAACGTTTAAATATACAGTTACCTATACACACTAGTCCTAAAAACGACACTAGCCTATTTTAAACTCTCAATAAAGACGTCATCTCTCAAGTTGATCCAAAACAAATTGAAACAGGTTTTTTTTGTTTTTGAAAAAATGATATTTATTTGTTAATCTGGATTTTCGGATCGGCTTGTATATTGTATAAAAGATATATTGTCATGGAAACTTATGCACTGTTACACGTTAATATGGGATTTGATATGGATGTTATTAATCGTTAGTTTGAGGTCTTGAAGAACTTGTGTTCTTGAGTACTCCTGGTATGTTGGAATGCACCTTTCTTAATATTATGCACTGCACAGGTGGTGCTCGGGGCTGTGATGTACTCGCTCTTGTACTGACTCGATCCCGTACACTTTGTGTCGTTGCCGAGGCTGATGGAGGACTGGTTGCCCCTACGGGTGACCACCCGTTCGGTGTGTCCGTGGGCACTGTAGGAGGGAAAATCGATGCCGCCGCTGGAGGTGGATACATGGTGGTGGCGCCTGCCATGGGCTCCCACATGGGTGTGAGATTGGGAGGGAAAATCGATGCCACCGCCCAACACTTGGGTGCGTGTGACAGTTGATCTGTTGTCTGGGGCAGTGGCAGTGCTTCCTCCGGATATGATTCGGGACATGGACGAAGAGTTCTTCACGTTGCTCTCCCTGTTTTCCTTGTGGACACTGCAGCTGCGGCGCTCACTGGAGAAGCTGGTGTTCTGGTCCGACTCCCGGTTCTGCCGGTGGATGCTGCTATAGCTCTGACGATCGCTGGCATGGGGCGTGCTGGAGGGTTGCTCGTGCAAATTCAAAATACTCTTCCGCATCATCTTCCCGTTTGAAGTGAGACTGCTGCCATTGGCTGCAGCCGAGTCGGTGGCGGCGTTCTTCCGATGGAAGATCGTGTTCGAGACATCCGCCTCCGAGGAGAACTCGCTCTTGCGGTGATGGAAGTGCTTCGAGGAGCTCGTATGGGATGTGGAGCTGCCGGTAACAATGTTGTGGCTGGAGGTCCTGTCGCCCGAGATCACTCGTGATGTTGAGTCATCAATCACGTTTTGGCCACCGGCTACCACGCGGGAAGACGAGTCACCAGTTATATTAGTGGTGACGTTTCTGCCAGAAACCATGCGAGCGGATGAATCCCCAGTAAAGTTGCTCGAGACGTTCCTTCCGGACACCACACGGGTGGATGAATCTCCAATGATGTTGCTGGAGACGTTCCTTCCGGAAACTACCTTTGAAGTGGAGTCTGCGGTAACGTTGCTGGTGAGTGTTTTTCCAGAGACCACTCGAGTCGTGGAATCTCCAGTTATGTTGTTCGAGACGGTTTTTCTCGACAATACACGGGAGGTGGAGTCTCCAGTAGTGTCCCTGCTGATCTGACCTTCACGATTCGTAGTGCTGGTTTGGAGGGCCGTGCTGGAGATGTCCGATCCGCGGACTGCAGTATTCACAGTGTTCACTGCACTATTCTCGACGACATTGTGGCTCCTCTGCATCGAGGTGGTTTCTTTATGGATGTTTTGGGTGTTCTCGATGTTCGTGGTCGTAGTGTTTTTGGCCACGTTCTCGATCACGTTTATCTTGGCTGGGCGCTTCACGTACTCGGTTTCGGGCTCCTTGTGGCGGCCTCCTATAACGGTGGTCACCTTCGTGGTGGACACAACAATAAGACCGTCCACTGGGTTCTGACTGTTGGAATCCACCTGCTTGACAGCATCCTTGCCGGACACATAGTTCATCTGGTTGGTGGTCTTGCGGATGGCGGTGTCGGTTCCCAGGCTGATGGAGGAGCTGTTGTGCTGGTACTTCTGTGTCCGCCGAACCTGCTCTACCGTTGTCTTGTTGGTCTCCTTTTTATAATCATCCTTGCGGGTCACTGTCATGGAACCTTCCAGCTTGAGGTTATCCACCGGTCGCTTAGCGGTCTCTCGTTTTGTAGTTTCTACCGTTGTGCTGTCGGTCTCCGTGCGGTCGCTTTGCCTGTAGAATTCTCCCTCCGGTTTCAAGTTGTCCTTTGGCTTCTTTTGGACGGGCCGCTCGGCTGGACGGAAGGGTTTCTTATCAGGTGTGAAGAATTCTCCTTCGACCTTCAGGTTGTCGCACGGCTTCACCTGTTCGGGCCGCTTTACATGATGATACACGTCCTTTTGTGTGAAGGTCATTTCCCCCTCGGTCTTCAGGTTATCCTTTCTGATGACTGTCGTCACTCTATCTGCCGGCCTGAACGCTTCCTTCTCAGGCATGTGCATCTTGCCCTCGGGCTTTAGGTTGTCCACATACCTCTTCTGCTCTGGTCGGGAGGCAGGCTCGTATATCGGCTTTTCAGGGGTGTACATAATCCCTTCTGGCTTCAGGTTATCCTTGGGTCTTACCGCCTCGGGGCGATCCCCGTTTGTAACTGCTGGCTTTTCTGGTAAGTAGAACTTACCCGAGGTCTTCAGATTGTCCTCCGGCCTAACCGGGGAGGGTCTAACGACGTGTTGATATTCAGTTTTCTCTGTGAAAGTCATTTCTCCTTCGGAACGGAGATTATCCTTGTGAACCACTCTATTAACTTTATCGGCGGGCTTGTATTTCATTTTTTCTGGCATAATCATCTCTCCCTCTGGTTTTAAATTATCATGGGGCTTCTTTTGCTTGGGCCTTTCGGCAGGCTGGAAGTCTGGTTTGTCAGGCGCGTAAAACTCTCCCTCCACCTTTAAGTTATCCTTCTGCCGCACAACGGTAACCCGCTCGCCGGGCTGGTATTTCGGCTTGTCGGGGCTGAAGAACTCTCCTTCCGGCTTTAAGTTATCCGATGGTTTTACTTGCTCTGGTCGTACGACATATTGATATTCCTTCTTCTCAACGAACGTCATTTCACCTTCCGTTCGTAGGTTGTCCTTCTGGATTATCTTGGTAGTTCTGTCGCCCGACTTGTAAATCTGTTTCTCAGGCTTTGTAAACTCTCCTTCGGGCTTCAAATTGTCCACGGGTTTCTTCTGGACTGGTCTCTCAGCGGGTTTGAAGCCAGGTTTATCCGGAGTGTAGAACTCTCCCTCAGGTCGGAGATTGTCTTCAGGTCTGACTTGCGTTGGACGTTCTCCTGGTCTGTACTTGGGTTTCTCGGGACTGTAGAAGTCACCCTCGGGCTTCAGGTTATCCGTCGGTCTGACTTGATCGGGTCGTACCACGTATTGATACTCCTGTTTCTCAACGAACGTCATTTCACCTTCGCTACGTAGGTTGTCCTTACGAATGATCCTTTCGTTCTTATCAGCAGGTTTGTAAACCTGTTTCTCAGGTTTCGTAAACTCTCCTTCGGGCTTCAGATTGTCCACGGGTTTCTTCTGGACCGGCCTCTCAGCTGATTTGAATCCAGGTTTATCCGGAGTGTAGAACTCTCCCTCAGGTCGGAGGTTGTCTTCAGGTCTGACTTGCGATGGACGTTCACCTGGTCTGTACTTGGGTTTCTCGGGACTGTAGAATTCTCCCTCAGGTCTCAGATTGTCTTCAGGTCTGACCTGGGTTGGACGTTCTCCTGGCGTATACTTCTGCTTTTCGGGACTGTAGAAATCTCCCTGGGGTTTCAGATTATCCTCCGGCTTCTTCTGGACGGGTCTTTCAGCGGGTTTGAATCCAGGTTTATCCGGAGTGTAGAACTCTCCCTCAGGTCGGAGGTTGTCTTCAGGTCTGACTTGCGATGGACGTTCACCTGGTCTGTACTTGGGTTTCTCGGGACTGTAGAATTCTCCCTCAGGTCGGAGATTGTCTTCAGGTCTGACTTGGGTTGGACGTTCTCCTGGCGTATACTTCTGCTTTTCGGGACTGTAGAAGTCACCCTCGGGCTTCAGGTTATCCGTGGGTCTGACTTGATCGGGTCGTACCACGTATTGATACTCCTGTTTCTCAACGAACGTCATTTCACCTTCGCTACGTAGGTTGTCCTTACGAATGATCCTTTCGTTCTTATCAGCAGGTTTGTAAACCTGTTTCTCAGGCTTCGTAAACTCTCCCTCAGGTCTCAGATTGTCTTCAGGTCTGACCTGGGTTGGACGTTCTCCTGGCGTATACTTCTGCTTTTCGGGACTGTAGAAATCTCCCTCGGGTTTCAGATTATCCTCCGGCTTCTTCTGGACAGGTCTTTCAGCGGGTTTAAATCCAGGTTTATCCGGAGTGTAGAACTCTCCCTCAGGTCGGAGATTGTCTTCAGGTCTAACCTGCGATGGACGTTCACCTGGTCTGTACTTGGGTTTCTCGGTTCTGTAGAATTCTCCCTCAGGTCTCAGATTGTCTTCCGGTCTGACCTGGGTTGGACGTTCTCCTGGCGTATACTTCTGCTTTTCGGGACTGTAGAAATCTCCCTCGGGTTTCAGATTATCCTCCGGCTTCTTCTGGACAGGTCTTTCAGCGGGTTTAAATCCAGGTTTATCCGGAGTGTAGAACTCTCCCTCAGGTCTGAGATTGTCTTCAGGTCTGACTTGCGTTGGACGTTCACCTGGTCTGTACTTGGGTTTCTCGGGACTGTAGAATTCTCCCTCAGGTCGCAGATTGTCTTCAGGTCTGACTTGCGTTGGACGTTCACCTGGCGTATACTTCTGCTTTTCGGGACTGTAGAAGTCACCCTCGGGCTTCAGGTTATCCGTGGGTCTGACTTGATCGGGTCGTACCACGTATTGATACTCCTGTTTCTCAACAAACGTCATTTCACCTTCGCTACGTAGGTTGTCCTTACGAATGATCCTTTCGTTTTTATCAGCAGGTTTGTAAACCTGTTTCTCAGGCTTCGTAAACTCTCCTTCGGGCTTCAGATTGTCCACGGGTTTCTTCTGGACCGGCCTCTCAGCTGGTTTGAATCCAGGTTTATCCGGAGTGTAGAACTCTCCCTCAGGTCGGAGGTTGTCTTCAGGTCTGACTTGCGATGGACGTTCACCTGGTCTGTACTTGGGTTTCTCGGTTCTGTAGAATTCTCCCTCAGGTCTCAGATTGTCTTCAGGTCTAACCTGGGTTGGACGTTCTCCTGGCGTATACTTCTGCTTTTCGGGACTGTAGAAATCTCCCTCGGGTTTCAGATTATCCTCCGGCTTCTTCTGGACAGGTCTCTCAGCAGGTTTAAATCCAGGTTTATCCGGAGTGTAGAACTCTCCCTCAGGTCGGAGATTGTCTTCAGGTCTGACTTGCGTTGGACGTTCACCTGGTCTGTACTTCGGTTTCTCGGGACTATAGAATTCACCCTCAGGTCGCAGATTGTCTTCAGGTCTGACTTGGATTGGACGTTCTCCTGGTGTATACTTTTGCTTTTCGGGACTGTAGAAGTCACCCTCGGGCTTCAAGTTATCCGTGGGTCTGACTTGATCGGGTCGTACCACGTATTGATACTCCTGTTTCTCAACGAACGTCATTTCACCTTCGCTACGTAGGTTGTCCTTACGAATGATCCTTTCGTTCTTATCAGCAGGTTTGTAAACCTGTTTCTCAGGCTTCGTAAACTCTCCTTCGGGCTTCAGATTGTCCACGGGTTTCTTCTGGACCGGCCTCTCAGCTGGTTTGAATCCAGGTTTATCCGGAGTGTAGAACTCTCCCTCAGGTCGGAGGTTGTCTTCAGGTCTGACTTGCGATGGACGTTCACCTGGTCTGTACTTGGGTTTCTCGGTTCTGTAGAATTCTCCCTCAGGTCTCAGATTGTCTTCAGGTCTAACCTGGGTTGGACGTTCTCCTGGCGTATACTTCTGCTTTTCGGGACTGTAGAAATCTCCCTCGGGTTTCAAATTATCCTCCGGCTTCTTCTGGACAGGTCTCTCAGCAGGTTTAAATCCAGGTTTATCCGGAGTGTAGAATTCTCCCTCAGGTCGGAGATTGTCTTCAGGTCTTACTTGGGTTGGACGTTCTCCTGGCGTATACTTCTGCTTTTCGGGACTGTAGAAGTCACCCTCGGGCTTCAGGTTATCCGTGGGTCTGACTTGATCGGGTCGTACCACGTATTGATACTCCTGTTTCTCAACGAACGTCATTTCACCTTCGCTACGTAGGTTGTCCTTACGAATGATCCTTTCGTTCTTATCAGCAGGTTTGTAAACCTGTTTCTCAGGCTTCGTAAACTCTCCTTCGGGCTTCAGATTGTCCACGGGTTTCTTCTGGACCGGCCTCTCAGCTGGTTTGAATCCAGGTTTATCCGGAGTGTAGAACTCTCCCTCAGGTCGGAGGTTGTCTTCAGGTCTGACTTGCGATGGACGTTCACCTGGTCTGTACTTGGGTTTCTCGGTTCTGTAGAATTCTCCCTCAGGTCTCAGATTGTCTTCAGGTCTAACCTGGGTTGGACGTTCTCCTGGCGTATACTTCTGCTTTTCGGGACTGTAGAAATCTCCCTCGGGTTTCAGATTATCCTCCGGCTTCTTCTGGACAGGTCTCTCAGCAGGTTTAAATCCAGGTTTATCCGGAGTGTAGAACTCTCCCTCAGGTCGGAGATTGTCTTCAGGTCTGACTTGCGTTGGACGTTCACCTGGTCTGTACTTCGGTTTCTCGGGACTATAGAATTCACCCTCAGGTCGCAGATTGTCTTCAGGTCTGACTTGGGTTGGACGTTCTCCTGGTGCATACTTCTGCTTTTCGGGACTGTAGAAGTCACCCTCGGGCTTCAGGTTATCCGTGGGTCTGACTTGATCGGGTCGTACCACGTATTGATACTCCTGTTTCTCAACGAACGTCATTTCACCTTCGCTACGTAGGTTGTCCTTACGAATGATCCTTTCGTTCTTATCAGCAGGTTTGTAAACCTGTTTCTCAGGCTTCGTAAACTCTCCTTCGGGCTTCAAATTGTCTACGGGTTTCTTTTGGACTGGTCTCTCAGCGGGTCTGAATCCTGGTTTATCCGGAGTGTAGAACTCTCCCTCAGGTCGGAGATTGTCTTCAGGTCTGACCTGCGATGGACGTTCACCTGGTCTGTACTTGGGTTTCTCGGGACTGTAGAATTCTCCCTCAGGTCGGAGATTGTCTTCAGGTCTGACTTGGGTTGGACGTTCTCCTGGCGTATACTTCTGCTTTTCGGGACTGTAGAAGTCACCCTCGGGCTTCAGGTTATCCGTGGGTCTGACTTGATCGGGTCGTACCACGTATTGATACTCCTGTTTCTCAACAAACGTCATTTCACCTTCGCTACGTAGGTTGTCCTTACGAATGATCCTTTCGTTCTTATCAGCAGGTTTGTAAACCTGTTTCTCAGGCTTCGTAAACTCTCCTTCGGGCTTCAAATTGTCTACGGGTTTCTTTTGGACTGGTCTCTCCGCGGGTCTGAATCCTGGTTTATCCGGAGTGTAGAACTCTCCCTCAGGTCGGAGATTATCTTCAGGTCTGACCTGCGATGGACGTTCACCTGGTCTGTACTTGGGTTTCTCGGGACTGTAGAATTCTCCCTCAGGTCGGAGATTGTCTTCAGGTCTGACTTGGGTTGGACGTTCTCCTGGCGTATACTTCTGCTTTTCGGGACTGTAGAAGTCACCCTCGGGCTTCAGGTTATCCGTTGGTCTGACTTGATCGGGTCGTACCACGTATTGATACTCCTGTTTCTCAACGAACGTCATTTCACCTTCGCTACGTAGGTTGTCCTTACGAATGATCCTTTCGTTCTTATCAGCAGGTTTGTAAACCTGTTTCTCAGGCTTCGTAAACTCTCCTTCGGGCTTCAAATTGTCTACGGGTTTCTTTTGGACTGGTCTCTCCGCGGGTCTGAATCCAGGTTTATCCGGAGTGTAAAACTCTCCTTCAGGTCGGAGATTGTCTTCAGGTCTGACCTGCGATGGACGTTCACCTGGTCTGTACTTGGGTTTCTCGGGACTGTAGAATTCTCCCTCAGGTCTCAGATTGTCTTCAGGTCTGACCTGGGTTGGACGTTCTCCTGGCGTATACTTCTGCTTTTCGGGGCTGTAGAAATCTCCCTCGGGTTTCAGATTATCCACCGGCTTCTTCTGAACAGGTCTCTCAGCGGGTCTGAATCCTGGTTTATCCGGAGTGTAGAACTCTCCCTCAGGTCGGAGATTGTCTTCAGGTCTTACTTGGGTTGGACGTTCTCCTGGTGTATACTTCTGCTTTTCGGGACTGTAGAAGTCACCCTCGGGCTTCAGGTTATCCGTGGGTCTGACTTGATCGGGTCGTACCACGTATTGATACTCCTGTTTCTCAACGAACGTCATTTCACCTTCGCTACGTAGGTTGTCCTTACGAATGATCCTTTCGTTTTTATCAGCAGGTTTGTAAGCCTGTTTCTCAGGCTTCGTAAACTCTCCTTCGGGCTTCAAATTGTCCACGGGTTTCTTTTGGACTGGTCTCTCAGCGGGTCTGAATCCAGGTTTATCCGGAGTGTAAAACTCTCCCTCAGGTCGGAGATTGTCTTCAGGTCTGACTTGCGATGGACGTTCACCTGGTCTGTACTTGGGTTTCTCGGGACTGTAGAATTCTCCCTCAGGTCTCAGATTGTCTTCAGGTCTGACCTGGGTTGGACGTTCTCCTGGCGTATACTTCTGCTTTTCGGGACTGTAGAAATCCCCCTCGGGTTTCAGATTATCCTCTGGCTTCTTCTGAACAGGTCTCTCAGCGGGTCTGAATCCTGGTTTATCCGGAGTGTAGAACTCTCCCTCAGGTCGGAGATTGTCTTCAGGTCTGACTTGCGATGGACGTTCACCTGGTCTGTACTTGGGTTTCTCGGGACTGTAGAATTCGCCCTCAGGTCTCAGATTGTCTTCAGGTCTAACCTGGGTTGGACGTTCTCCTGGCGTATACTTCTGCTTTTCGGGACTGTAGAAATCTCCCTCGGGTTTCAGATTATCCTCCGGCTTCTTCTGAACAGGTTTCTCAGCGGGTCTGAATCCTGGTTTATCCGGAGTGTAGAACTCTCCCTCAGGTCGGAGATTGTCTTCAGGTCTTACTTGGGTTGGACGTTCTCCTGGCGTATACTTCTGCTTTTCGGGACTGTAGAAGTCACCCTCGGGCTTCAGGTTATCCGTGGGTCTGACTTGATCGGGTCGTACCACGTATTGATACTCCTGTTTCTCAACGAACGTCATTTCACCTTCGCTACGTAGGTTGTCCTTACGAATGATCCTTTCGTTTTTATCAGCAGGTTTGTAAACCTGTTTCTCAGGCTTCGTAAACTCTCCTTCGGGCTTCAGATTGTCCACGGGTTTCTTCTGGACCGGCCTCTCAGCTTGTTTGAATCCAGGTTTATCTGGAGTGTAGAACTCTCCCTCAGGTCGGAGATTGTCTTCAGGTCTGACTTGCGATGGACGTTCACCTGGTCTGTACTTGGGTTTCTCGGGACTGTAGAATTCTCCCTCAGGTCGGAGATTGTCTTCAGGTCTGACTTGGGAAGGCCGTTCCCCTGGCGTATACTTCTGCTTTTCGGGACTGTAGAAATCTCCCTCGGGTTTTAGATTATCTTCTGGTTTCTTCTGTACTGGCCTCTCGGCGGGTCTGAATCCTGGTTTATCCGGAGTGTAGAACTCTCCCTCAGGTCGGAGATTATCCTCAGGTCGCACTTGAGATGGACGTTCACTAGGCTTGTATCCTGGTTTTTCTGGAGTGTAGAAGTCGCCTTCGGGTTTCAGATTGTCTTCATGCCTAACTTGTGTTGGACGATCGCCTGGTCTGTACTTCGGTTTCTCCGGACTGTAAAATTCACCCTCTGGTTTGAGGTTATCAGTGGGCTTTATTTGTCCTGGTCGAACTACATATTGGTACTCCTGCTTCTCCACAAAAGTCATTTCTCCTTCGGTGCGCAAGTTGTCGCTGCGAATAATTTTCTCTGGTCTTTCTCCTGGCCGATAGGTGGGTTTTTCCGGCGTAAGGAATTCTCCCTCCGGCTTGAGGTTGTCCACGGGTTTCTTTTGGGTGGGTCGAGCGGCTGGTGTATAGCCCTTCTTGTCGGGCGTATAAAAGTCACCTTCAGGCCGCAAGTTATCCTTGTGTCGTACTTGTGTTGGGCGGTCTCCAGGCTGATATTTCGGCTTCTCTGGGCTGTAAAACTCGCCCTCGGGCTTAAGGTTGTCCGTCGGCTTCTTATATTCAGGACGGACGGTGTATTGATACTCCTCCCTCTCGTTGAAGGTCATTTCTCCCTCTGTCCGCAAATTGTCAGTGTGCACAATTTTCTCACGCCTCTCGCCGGGCTTGTATGGCTCTTTTGGTGGGACTACGAAGTCTCCTTCTGGCTTTAGATTGTCTTCTGGCTTCTTTATAACTACGTAGTCCACTAATATGTCTTCGTTTGGCTTGGGAATGTTTCGATTGTCTCTCTTCGACCAGGTATTTGTACGTACTCTTGTGTATGCTTCCTCGAGGGTATCTATTGAGAATTCAAATGATTAATATACGAAAATCTTGGTTTAATACAATTATACTTGCCATCGGTTTCAATGATTGTGTTTTCTGTTGATTTAGTTGTGCTGGTTGAGCAGTGATGTCGTCTGAAATGCGAAGAATAATAGTTGAAAGAACTCCTCTATGGATTCATTATGCGATTCTTACCCGCATGTGCAGATCTCACAGATGCACCGCTCGCTATGCGTAGTATTTTTGTTCTTGACGACTCCACGCTGGAGGACAGAATGTATATGAATTATTCTTCAAGTACTATCGCACATATGTAAAATAATCTACTTACGTTTCTTGAATCGTCTAAGCGTTTCTTATCGGTGCGCACATAATCGATTTCATCATAAATATTTTCGGTAATATTTTTGTGTTTCGATGTTTCGTTCAGATTCAGGGTTATGTTCTCATTGTTCTCCGAAATCGAGGTGTTCTTCTCAATCTCCACAAATTCATCCACGTAGATGGTCTTCTTGGGGGTCTCTACAATCTTCTCAATGACATCCGTGTGCACCTTCTCGTCCAGAACACGCCAATCGTTGATGCTCGCATCGAATATCTAATAGAAAGCAGGTTCAACATATGAAAAAATATCCACAGAGGAACACACCCATGGGAATGGCGTGGGCTTTGGGTGTGGAATGGCTGGTGTGCCGCCCCGTCACGCACAATCTATGACTTACCTTTGTTACCTCCGTGGTAGTTGTTATGTTTGCCACATCGGTATTATCTTTCTCGATTTCACGAGCAATGTCATTGGGCACGAAAGCTTTGCTATCTCTGAACGACTTCTCGTCGACGACCGTCCACTTGCCGAGCTTCGTGTCGTACACCTTGGTGGTGTATGTTGTGGTGGTTGTGTTGATGACATCATCAACTATTTCGGGATAGCCCCGGTCAGCGGTGCTGTCCACAGTCCGTTCGTCTACCACGCGCCACTTATTGTTGCGCCTGTCGTATATCTTCTTCTTGTACGTCACCTTGCAGCTACCGTCCGACTCCTTGCTGACGTACCGCTCAAAGGTGGGCTTGCTTGTGTTGCCCCCTGGATGGGTGGTTGTGCCATCGCTGAGCTCGGTCCAGGTCTTGGTCTTTACGTCATACACCTCCTTCTTGGACGACGATGTGGACTGCTTGGTGCTGCTCGAGCTGCTCCGTGTGGTGCTCTCGCTGACCTCTTTGTTGGATGTCGATGAAGTGGCTTTGTTGTGGTCCACAGCTGTTGTCGTTCCCGACAGTTGTTCCAGTTTATCGTTCTGCGAGGTGGATGACGTCGCCTTTGTTGTGGTCACGGCAGACGGCGCGGCAACCGGTTCGGGGCAACTTGATGACGTCACCGATGTGGGCCCGTCAGCTGTTCCGCTGGCTGGTGGCAGCTTTGGCACGCTCTGAGATTCACTGAAGCTTTTGCTGCTGCTGCTGCTCTTGGTGTTGGTGTTAGTATTGGTATTGGTATTGACATCAACACTGATGTTGGTATTGGTGCTACTGCTCGTGTCAAAGCCAACCTGTTTCTTCGCACCGGATGATGTCATACCGGTAGCCGCTGTGTCGGCTCTCTCGCTTGCAATGAGCGTTTCATTGGCGCTCCGATTGGAGCTGGAACTGGTTGTGGAGGCGAAGTAAGTGGAGCTGCTGCTCGCCTGCTGCTGCTGCCGCTGCTGACTGGAAGACATGGAAGAGGACGTGTACATCTTGGAGAGGCTGCCGCCGCTGGCTGACATGGAGAGCGTGGGCGTTGTGATCTCTACCACCTCGATGGGGACAGAGAACACTGGCTCCTTCTTCTCACTCTCCAGCAGATCGATCGAGGCAATGATCTTCTCGTTGGAGTAATCCCTGGAAGTCTTGGCGGTGCTGCTGCTGCTGCTGCTAAACTGCTCCGACTGGGATTGGGATTGGGATTGTAACTTGGACTGAGATTTCTCTGTGTATGAGGATTGGGAGCTTGACATGGCTGCCTTGCTCTTGCTGCTGCTGCTGTAGCTCCTGATACCAGCCGCAGGCATGGGAGACGAGGATGCAGTGCTGGCCGCCAGCACAGGAGTGGAGGATGAGGTGCTCGCCCCTGGCTCTCCGTACGAGACGGACTCGTGCTCCATCGAGGTGGAGCTGCTCTTAGTGGTGAGCGTCGCTGTGGCGTCGGGTCCCAGTTGTTTGGTGAGCTTCGTGGCCGTAGCCGACGACGATGTGGTTGTGGTCGATGTGGCTGGCGGCTGCTGCTGCTGCTGCTGCTGCTGCTGCTGCTGCTGCTGCTGCTGCTGCTGCTGCTGCTGCGACACTTGTTTCTTTTTACTGTTTTTTGATACCATTTTGACACAGATGAGGTAATCGCTGAGAAACTGAGTGACTGGTGTTGCACCTGGTTGCTTTTCGGGGCTAATTTGGGGTCGGGGTTCGTTTGTTAATCACAATTGTCGCTGCTCTTGGCCCTTAGAGGGGTTATTAATAATATTTCGCGATATAGATCGTTTTGTTTCGTTGTTTCGTTGTGGTGCTTATGGGGATCTGGACTGGTATGTCACATAGTTTCCACGGCGGAATGTCGAAATACTTATTTTTAAATTACGATACGTACGAGTGTTAGACGCACACGAACACGCGAACCATAGTTCAGGCCGAAGCACCAATACCCTCACAGATAGGCGACAGCAAAAAGCTTAGCACACGCTCACACTCGGACACGCACACTAGCGCACTCGCAAGACTCTCACGGGAGAGAGTTACAGATGCAGCCACAGATAGAGATACAGATAGAGATGGAGATCACTCGGAGATGGAGATACAGAGACTTGTGGGGAGGAGATACTTTTCGGCTTTCGTTTTTTTTCTTGGGAGCACTGGAAGATCAGCAACCGTCGCGAAGCACAACTCAAAACGTACTGATCGCGTCTGGAACGGCTTTCGAGCGACTATCTGTGCGCTGCCACCACTCGAAAGCAGCAGCAGTGGCAGCAGCAGCAGCAGCAGCAGCGTTTGTGGGTTTTCGGTCGTTGGAGCTTTGGACTCATGAGCGTTTGCGAGTGGGAACGGGAACGGGAGAGGCACAACGCCTTCGCAAAAAGCCAGGCCAGAGCAGCGACTGCGAATGCGGCTGCGACTGCGAAGCGTAGGTATGGCAGAGTATCTGACGGATGCGTAGGCCGCTTTGCCGCTTTTGGCTGCCACGAAACACAAACTCCGAGTTCAATAAGCCAATAAGAAAGGAAGCCATAAGATTCAACGATCGACGCTTTGAATACCCTTGCAGAGCTATCGTTCTTATATAATTAAGTCATGAAATGTTGATCAAATTAACCATAGGTTCTTCCAGCTAATTTCTGTCAAATATAGGGATAATATTGCACAGAAATCGACATGAGAATGAGTATGCTATATGAAGCCGTTCACTTCGTTTACTTTCCGGCAAAGTTCTGTTAAAAATCATAATACCCTATGCGATAGATACGGGTAATAAACACAACACGAATATCGATCTTTTGTGAAAGTGGCCATAAAACAAAACAAACAGATGTATGATGGCCGACAGACTGCCAACAAAGAGGGACATTGAGAGCCAGAAGCAGAGAGGCGGGCAGACACACACGAAGGTGCAGGGCGTGCGCCTGCGCAGAACCATCCAAAAACCCAGATCGGCAAATACAAAATTGGTCTCCGACTGTGTCTGGCGGATGCACAATTAAATTATGAATAGTATCTGACGTTGATTAGTCAGCAGCAGCATGTTCGCCAGGTTTGGAGATACTTTTTCACTCGTCTAGCCCGACGGCGCTACGTGGGCGCCCCCGCCAATACCAGTCCAGACCAGACCAGACCCCAAGCTCCAGTGCCGACCAGAGAGCTGAGTAAGCTCCATTCGGATCAAGATTTATATATGAGCAATGGCCCAATTGATTTATAACGGCCTTTGGTGGGTGCGAATGAAAAGTATCGGCAAGCGGCTATGCCCAAAGTGGGAGTGCCTCCCAAGAGAACCCCGGCTCGGCCTCCGGATCGAGGGTGGACGAGTACAAGTGCATACAAGTTACATACGTATACCCGCAGGTCTAATTCTTGCCTAATTCAAGACTGACGTCATACACGTCGTATGAGCAACGACGGGACGGCTCTGTGCTGAAGCTCATTTTCATGCGAAGCCAAAAGCAATCAAAACTTGTTTGCCGCCGAAACTCACATAATAAAAGCACACGAAAAACACAAATAGAGAAAAGATACAATGCAAAATTAAGTGGAGAATACAGTGGAGACTGCTTAGCATTCACAGAGCAGAGCACACGAACAGAGCGGACGCTCAGACATGGGAATGGGCATGGGCATGGGGCAAATGGGAACTGCAGCTGGAACTAGACCTGGCGCTGGAACTGGTACAAGTTGCAATTCAGATCAAATGCCAATTGGAAACTATGCCACTGGGTGCAGTGCTCGTTCGCGGAGTGACTAATTAGATACGCATCCCAGCAGATCTCTACTGTAGCGACTGTAGATGATGACATCTCGCCGTCTCACAGATTTCCTTGGAATTGAAATTGAATTCTGAGGCGACACTGACAGAGGCGTACACGAAATTTATGCGCAACTTTTGGCAGTCGGAGTAGTTGCTGCTGTAGCCCCAAGTTCAATTAATTTTAATTCAACAATAAACCGAAATGCACTCCAAGGTAACGTGTCCATGTCGGCCCTTATTTGGCAGGCGGCCGAAATAACTCGGATCTCCGAATCAGTTTTTACGAGTACTGGACCATTACACAATGTACTTTTAGGGCAGGGCCTGCAAACAGCATTTTCTCGCTGCCAAACTGTCCAACTATGTCCAAACGATGCCCATATGGGCATGGAGAGGCCCAGTCACGTAGCAGTGGAATAAATTATACTATACTCGTCGCTCAAAAAATTATAAACAATTAAAAGTACTCGCTGATCAATGAATTGTAATGACTACGGGTCGCCGCGTCGGTTGTGGCGCATGTTGAACGTTTCCGACGTGCCCGGGCCTATCCGGAGACAACCTCCCATATACGAAGTGTACACCAAAATCATTAGCCAAAACATTGTGCTTACACAAGCACCCGTACGGGTATTTCAAGCATTTCGTTTTTATCTTATCAAACTCGAATTTTCGAATGGAATTTGCATAGGAGGTACTTTGCAGCAGTACTACCGAAATTATTCGATGGATTTGCGGTCGAGAAATGGCACGGGAATTGACTCACAGGCAAAGTGGCAAATGTTTGCGTTCGCTTGTTTAATCAGCAAATATATTTATAGATTATTCATTCATACGACGAAACAGAATACATACATATATGACACAAAGAAAGTTCCTTCGACAATACTGCACTTGTAAAATGTTAAGAACTGTTTTGCGGCGCTAGTCTTATCTACATATAGGTAGAACACTGACCGATCGTTGCTTTATACGAAAGTTTAGATAAGAAATAGCCTCTACATATGCAAGTATATATTCCAGCGAAAAAGATCAGAGTCCCTTGACAAACACTAAAGTCACACATTTTCTTTGTTTATTATTATTCATATTTTCTGTTTGTATTTCTTTAAGGCTTACATATTAAAATATATGCTTAGTGTAGGTTCATTAATTATTGTTTCATTTATCAGATTGCGATAATTACCAATTACTCGTACTTCTGCCTGCACCCACCCCAACCATCACCACGCCCACGTACTCTCCGGTCTTAAAGTAGACTTTTTACAGTGTGATATTCGTCGCCGAACGGGCATGTGGGATCTGATCTGATCTGATCTGATCTCGGGATCAGGGGAAGGTCAGTGAATGCAAGTAGCTGCTTGTTTATGCTGATTATTTTCTGAGTTTCTCCTTGATAGGCCGGTGTCGTCATCTTCTCCCTAAGTATGTGTGTGTGTGTGTGTGTGGTAAATATTGTATCCTACGGTTTCTTAAGTCTAAAGATTTGCTTCATATGCCTGCTGCGGTTCGTGTTAGATATAGTATCTGTTAGCTAGTTACTGTGCCAGGCACCTACTGCACTTCACACTCCATCTCGGACCTGTTCTGTTCTTCGGGTCGTTGCTTCTGTATTCTTTTTTTTTTTTGTATGTACAATCGCTCGAGTCTCGGCAGGAATGCCCACGCTCCACTCTCCACTCGCTCGACACTCCTCACCCACTCCACTAAACTCCCACTGGAGCCGGTTACGTATTCTTCAAGTGCAACGCCTGCTAGTGTCTACAACTATCCGTAGTGGTCTATGTATATTTTTGTTTCTGTTTATATGTATACATTTTACACTTAGCATATATGTTAGTCCTATATATGGTTGTATATTTGTTAGTAAAAGTCGGGTAATGCATTAAACCATCGAACGTAATTCTTTAAAACTCGCAACGCAATCAGGTTGATGTTTTAGATGCGACCAACGCATCGCAAAATTAACAGATACACTACGCGTACGTCTATATATATCGAATATATATATATATATATGTATGTATATATATATATATACGTCTGTGTATATGTATATGTAAAAGGGTGTTACATAGGTATATGTAAGTGGTAGGTAGGTAGTATATGCATGTGTATAACGCTTACTTATCCGATAATCCGATAACTTATCCGCTAGCCTAAGAACTAACTAAAACATTACAGTTACGGGAATCGCCGCGTGCGCCAAAGTTGAGGACACTTCTGGGAGGGATGTGCGTGTCTGTCTCTGTGTCCATGTCCATGTCCATGTCCATATCCGTGTCCGTGTCCATGTTCGTATCCGGCGTGTGTCCTAGTCATCTACATTTATTTACATTCCACGTCGAGGTGCTCTCGGCTACTCCACATCCATGCCTGCCTGCTGCTGTTGCTGTGCTGTGGCCTGATCCTCTGGCAGCACACTGCGGCAGATCTCGTACTTGATGACCTTGCCGTGTATGTGGCCATCAGGCAGGATCTGCACCTGCACCGGTTGCTGTCCAGACGCTGACGCTGCCACGGCCGCCTCCTGTTGTTGCTGCTCCTGCAAAAGTGGGGAAGGGCAAACTTTTAGCTAAAGCCTGGGACAAACTCTGGGCCAAGACTAGGTATGCAGCAAAGTAATATGTATAAACTAAACTAAAGCTTACGCTCAGGCAAGAGGTGGAGTAATCGAGTAGCAGGGGAAAATACTTAGAACAGAGAAAGCATAAAAAATAGACAGATGAGAGGAAGACAAGACAGATGCAGGCAGGTCAATAATATATCTTACTTAGGACTACATTTGCATACCAGACAAACAGAGCAGCATTTACAACAAATAACGAAAGAGATTACCAGAGATATAGACACTTAACGATTAGCGATAATTTGGATAGTTCATACACACCTAAACGCGCAACCTGAAGCCACTGAACGGATTTTGATTTCGATTGGGATTTTATTCAGCGTAGAATTATAGAGTTATGGGTTTATTTTGATTTATAGTCTACCAGGCGTCGAGGCGTCAAGGAGGGGAGGCACACGCAGCACACACACACACACAGGCACAGTCACACTCGGCCACAGACCCGACTGATGTCCCCCAAAGGATCAAGCAGCGCCGCCTGGTTTGAGGTGCAGGTGCAGGTGCAGATGCGGTTTTTGCATATGGATGTCGTTCGAGAGTTGGTTTATTTTTTGATTAATTGGCTTAATTTTCAGTTTTGTGGCAATTCTGTTTCTTTCTGTATGTTTCTGTTTTGTTATCTTTTTTTCTGTTTCGTTTAGTTCTTAGTAAGAAGTAGTCGGTACAACAAGCTGCAAAGTATTGGAGAAGGATATGCGATTATGTTTCAGATTCGATTTCATTGGTAGAGTGATATATGGTGGAGTATGTGGAATAGATGGCCAGATGATTAGGTAGATAGACAAATGATGGATAGATGCAGACGCAGACGCAGAGCAAAAGAACATTGCTTAAAGTAACCTAAGGGACTTGACATCCACAGAGCTAGATTTGGTGGAAGGGGATTACGGAGTCACACTGAGAGCATAGCCTGAGAGTAGTCTGCTGACCGACCGAAACGCCCAATCTTAGTGATTTCTTGGTCAAAATATGCCAATCAGGATCGTTTATTGTGGATTTGTTAACATTGCTTATGTGCTGAATAATGTACAATCGGGTTAGGGCTGTCTAACTTACTCCCAATAGAATTACGTGGACTTAAGGCTAACTAAGTAGTTTAATGAAAGCATTTTTTCGAAGCGGAACGATCGAAAGAACAGAGACATAGTGTCGGGGGTCTGGATATCTGTTTTAATTTTTTATTTTATCTGGATTCTCAGAAGGAGAGGCACTTGTCTGATCTGGACTCTAGCATACCTGTTGCTGTGATATGGCTGGCTTCGTCTCCAAGTGCTGGCGCTGGTGCAGCATTAGATGGTTCTTCTGGAAGAAGGCCTTTCCGCACTCGCAGACGTGAGTGCGCACCGTACAGCCGCCGTTCGGGTGGCGGCGGTTGTGCTGCATGAGGCCGTGCTTGGCGGCGAATCCCTTGCCACAGCTGGCGCAGAAATGCGACTTGGGCTTATTGGCCGGCACCACATTGACCACGTGCTGTTGCTGCTGCTGCTGTTGTTGTTGCTGGGCAACATGCTGCATGTGCTGTTGCTGATGAACGGGCATCGTTGGCACGGCAGTGACTACGGCCTGCGGATGGGTCGAGTTGGCGGCCTGCACCAGCGTAGTCTGCGACATAACCTGGCCGGTGGACGATATGATCTGCACGGGGACTGGGTTCTGGCCCACCAAATTCGGATTGGCTGTCACCACAGTGCCCGGGTTCAGGCTGGCCGTGCTCAAGAAGTGACCCGGCAGCGCTGCCGTCAAGGCGCACAAATCGGTCATCAGACTCTTATCGCCGGTGTGCAGTCGCAAATGCAGAGCCAAGGCCTCGCGACTGTTGAAGGCGCTGCCGCACTCGCTTCAGGGAGAATAAACCAAAATATTAGGCGTTTATTTCAGTGAGAGATTCGATGAAAACTTACCGGCAAACGAACTGCGGACGCGCCACACCATTGGCATCCGTGGTGGAGACCGTGAGAAGCGTAGAGTTGCCCGGGTTACTCACGACGGTGATCGTCTGCGGATGCTGTCCCGGATGGTGGTGGGGCTGTTGCAGCTGCTTGAAATCGATAAACTTGGATAAGTTGGTCCCTGCCGAAGATCATGGTGAAATCGATTGTCTATATACCTGTTGGTTGGCAATGATGGTGGCACTGCTCGTGTTGGGATTGACGCCATTGTGCGCTGCCCGAACGTGCTGGTGCAGCTCAGCCTTGGTGAGGAATCCCTCGCCGCAGCTGACGCAGGGATGCGCCTGCTCGCCGGTGTGTACACGTCTGAGACATGAAACATTAATTAGGGGCTCATTCCATTAGCCGGGACTAATTTCGAACTCACCTCATGTGGGAAACTAGCGTTCGCTTCTGTAAAAACTCTTTTCCGCAAACGGTGCAGGAGTGGGGGATCTTGCCGTGTATGCGTCCGTGATTCACCAACTGGAACTTGCGTGGAAACGAGGCACCGCACTCAGCGCAAACAAATGGATTCAATGAACCATGGAAGCTGTCCAAAGGTAAAGAGAGACGGAGCCGGTTTAGATCGGATCAGACATGACTCCCGAAGGGAAAAGCAAGACTCACCGCGAGTGCATAATAAGATGGTTTTCCTGGGCAAAGCTCTCACCGCATTCCTCGCAGACGTATGGACGTTCGCCGGCGTGGAATTTGCTGTGCGTGACCAGGTGCCGCTTGAGTGGGAAGGCACGTCCGCACTCCTGGCACACGAAAGGTCGTTCTCGGCTGTGGACGCGCGAGTGCGTCAGCAGATGATGCTTAAGGGTGAAGCTCTTCTTGCACTCCTGGCACTGGTAGGGTCGGTCGGTTGAATGCAGCAGTAGATGCGTGTTCAGACAGTGTTTGTGCGCAAAGCTCTTGCCGCAATGGGAACAGATATGGGGTCGCTCACCTGTCGAGGGGGAAAGGAAAGCATACATAGTGGTTAGACCCGCTCGCTGGATAGGGGTAGAGGGATAGGAACAAGAACAACCACCTGTGTGCACGCGTGCGTGTGTTGTCAAATGATGCTTGAG
This sequence comes from Drosophila miranda, assembly GCF_003369915.1. NCBI lineage: Eukaryota > Metazoa > Arthropoda > Insecta > Diptera > Drosophilidae > Drosophila > Drosophila miranda. Next base: position 19,757,680 of record NC_046676.1, read on the forward strand.
CAGAAAGGACTTGCCGCACTCGTCACAACTGTACGGGCGTTCCTTCTTGATGGTGGCGTCCGTCTAGAACGGGGAGAGAAAGGCGTGTTGCAGATGGATTACTTTTCTTGGCAGACTCTTGGCGTTCTCCAGGAGGCGAGTCCTGAGTCCCGTGGAATTGAATTTGGCATGTGTTTCGATTGGGATCGAGTGGGATGTGGTATATGTATGGTGGATATTGTTGGCTTACTTCGCTGAAATGCATTGATTCCTGTAGTTCGGTCTTTGGGGACAACTCTAATGTGCCTGGCTCCAACTTTAAGTTGGGTGCGTCGCCCTGCGAGTCCTCGTTCTCTTCGAGTCCTTGTATTACTTTCTGGACTTGAACTGAAATACCAGGAAGTATGTCACCTAAGAGTGTTGTTGCGCCGCCAACGGAACAGAAACCAAATGGAATTCAAGAGAAAGAGACAAAAAATACAAAAGAGAAGAAACAAACGAAAATCAAAGTACGAACCAAACGAAAGCGAACTTAAATCAAATTATAAATCAAAAACAATAAATGCAATAGCAAATTAAATCGAATATTTTTACGTAAAATAACGTAATGCAACCGGAATATGGGGATAAAGCAACCAGAACCGAGAATATGCCAATGCCGGGTGCGGATACTGCGGGATTTTACATCAATCGGGTGGTGGTAGTGGTTGTGGTAGTGGTGGCAGTGGTGCTAGTGGCGGCAGTGATGTGCATCGCACAAGTACAGGGAGTACGAGGATCGGTATCGGTATTGGTATTGGTATTGGTGTAGGAAAGTGGATCAGTGGGTTCAGTAGGAGGAACAGTTTGGAGGAGCAGGAGCGGGAGGATTTGGGTAATCAACAATCACAGATTTGAGATGCTTACTTGGTGTCGCGCCAGACGCCGAGCTATGATGATGCGATCCGTCGGCAGCGGTGATTGTGTGCGTCTGATGGTGGCCGGCAGCGATGGCGCGCTTAATCAGGATCTCGTTGCACTCCTCTTGGGTGAGGTGCAGCGCCCCAATTGACCCAAAGTGCGACTTTGCCGCCGCGGAGCCCGCCGTCAGCACCGTCTGTCCGGTCTTAGCATCGACAATACTACCGTTGGTCAATGTGTGGTGGTGGGCAACCGAGGGATCCCCGGCAGCCGCGGCTGCTGCTGCTGCGGCAGTTGCCTGATCGACCAGGAGATCTGTGTTGTAGATGTGTTCGTTCAGACCGCGCCCGCCGCCCACCAAGAGATGAGTTGTAATGTGGTGCCATGAGGTGTGTGTAGTGTAGTTTGCAATCAGTTAGGTGATGGATGATGATGTGGTGCGGATAGGGGGTGATGTGGGGTGGTGGTGGTGGTGGTGGTGCAATAGCAATTACAAGTAACACGCACACACACAGACACAAGCACAGCGCAGCGCAGCGAACATAGACAGTGGTGGGGTTAGGTGGGAGATGATGGGTTCGGGGGGTTCGGTTACGGGTTGGTTCAAGAGCGAGCGAGATCGAGCGAGAATAAAAAAAACGGGAGTAGAGAGAAAACAATCGATTAACAAAAACCCCAAATAGATGGATAATCACAACAGCAACGCGTGCAACACGGATAGATGCCTCGATGACGGCTGCACCGATGCATATATCGATACGACCACTTACAGTTCTTGTCCAGGCTCAGCACCTGCTGCTGCGAATCCTGTTTCTTGACTACCGACGAGCCTCCCCCAGTGGTAATTACTCTGTAAATGGAACGAAATAGATAGAGAAGAGGAAGAGTGGGAGCAAACGGAGAAGAATGCTTAGTTGGTTGCTTTCTCTTTTGGGTGGCTGCTTGAATGATTATTCTGTTGATAGATTCTGAACGCACCTCTGTGTACCGGGCGGAAACGAAGGATCGTTCACAACGTACATGCGACGCACAACATTCCCCTTATTGCCGGTTAGAGCACCTTTGACATCCTTTTGTACGGCCAATGATCCATCCGTGGACAGCAGATAGGGCATCTGGAAAGGGTTTTTGTGGCTTGAGATTGCTTGATTGTAGATTGATAATGGATGGATGGACGCGGTGTGTTCTTTCCATGGCTCCCACCAGTTATATATTGGTCTGTTAGTGTTTTATTGGATACTGTGGATCTGCGTCCCCAAGAACCGAACAAAGTACAGGAATGCAATTCTTCCAATGGGCCTAATGGGGGGGGTAGGGCATTTTTTTTTAGTCAAGACGATGGAGTTAGGCTATAAATTAGTACAGTTGCCACACGCTATGGTTAGTAGTAGTAGTAGTAGTAGAAGCAGTAGTGGGACAGTGGGCTTCAAATTGTGGCTTCTTCTCTGGTTGTTGTTCTTGTTATAGTTGTTTGATGCTCATTCGTCTGGCTCTGATTGATAACCACGTCGCTACACCTGCGCAGGCAGGCAGCGGTGCGGCAACAGATGATAAAGAGGAGTACGAGGCACGCAGGTAGAGGAGGGGAGGAGGTGGGTTGAGAGAGAGGTCGGCAAAATGCGCGCCTTTTTTCATTCTCTCTCTATCTCTCTCTTTTTCTCTCGCACAATTGGAACGCAAAAGTAATCAAAACACACGCGTGAAACAAAACGCACACCAGAACACGTCATTTCTGGCACTGGTGTTGGCTGCGCTGCACATACATACACATATTTATATGTACGCATACATACAATTGCGTGTGTATTTAGCGAGCGGCGAATTCGATGCTGACGCACACTAGAGAAGAAAACGGAACGGCCGAATTGCGGCGAATTGGTGTGGGGCGGGGAGGGAGGGTTGCACTCCAGGGTTTACTTCTGGCCCAATGGACAATTGTGTAACTGAAAATTGTTGCTTACCAAATGAAACCAGAAAACGAACAAACAAAACAAAACAACAGAGAAACCATAAGAATAATTATAATATAAAAATAACTCAAGCGGTGGGGGTAGGGAGGGTTAACGATATATAATAATCAGAATCAAGGAAGTACGAATTATCGATTCAATCGATTGCTTTTGCCAGCCAGACTGCCACGAATGTTCCACCCCGCCAAACCCATTATTAATGGGAATTTTAATTATTATTAAGCGTCGCTGCATTTCCCACTAGCCCTACTCTCTCTTCGTCCCTTTCTAGCATGTACAGGTGCGTGCTTTCTCTGGTTTTTTGCATACACAAATATATACGCACACGGCTTACAAATACCAAATTATGAATGTTTACGAATGAAATGGAAACGAATACGACTTGTATAAATGTATGGTAAAAGAATTCTAACACAGCGCCGATTTCCTCGCATGACAACGCAGTTACATAAAGCGTACGAGTATATGTATCTACGTGCGTATGTATATCTCTTGTCGTTTCTTTTTGTATTCCCGTATACATACACGCCGTCGCCGAAAGCAGCGAGTGTGAGTGAGCGAGTGTAGTGTATATATGCACGCTCGCTTGCCTGCAAGTATGTACGTATGCATGTATGGCTGTACGTATTGCCCGAGTATATGTGGCGCTTGCTTTCTTGTTGTTGGGAGCCCAACACGATTCGCTGTAGGAAAGCAACACTGTTACGTGGGCGATGGCATGGTTAGGGGGTGGTGGGTGGCTGCGACTGGTCGAATTGGCTATTTAGCTAGCAGCCTGCACTAGCAAAAGCACTCGATTATCGGCAGGGGCGGGGGTAGTAGCAACTACTGCAGCAACTAATTTACGTATAGATACAGGAGCTAGGAGCTAGAGCTACTTACCGATTCCCCGCTGACGGTGTAGTTTATGTTGGGCGATATTTCCAGAACCGATTCGGCGGTGCGGCTGCCGTTGTCTGCGAAGCCCCAGGTGTAGCCGAAGGGCGGCTGTGGGTTCTGGGCGGCGCACATTGTAAATGGAGCAAGTGAGGCAGATAGAGAAGAGTGGGAAGTGATGGTATGGTGGAGGGAGGGAGGCGAAAGAAAAAAAAGCGCAAAATTTCCAAACGCAAATGTAATTGCACTTCTCTGTTGCTGGTATTATATGTGGTATTAAATCACGTACAAAATACTAGCCTCCTCTAGTAGTAGTAAGTGCAAACGGTAATGGTAATGGTGTTGGTATTGTGCAGAACAACACACAACAATTTAATTATTTTTCACTTGGGATCGCACTGCAACGAAAATTCGTCGTCGACGACGAGACGAGACGAGTACGGCGACGAACTATAGACCGAAAAGAAAGTCAAGTTGCTTTTGCTTTTGGGTTTGGGTTTGCTTCTGTGGCTGCGGGCGCCATTTTTTTCCGTTCTTGCGAACAAATTCACTTCGGTGGCGTGCCTTTCGGTCCAGGGCGCTAGGTCTCAGGCTGCGACTCGGTTCATTGATAAGGCGCACCGCACTTCTATGTGTGTGTTGGGTTGGTGTGTGGACGCGCCGTGTGCTGATGTGCAGTTTTTGCAATTAAATTTATAAACAAAATAACGCACACTTTTTCCTCCAATATTATTTTCACAGACACAGACACACCACTGAGCATTCCTTAGTGTTCGTGCCTGTCGCCATCTTGCGTACGGTGCCAGGGTTGTATTATCGGACTTATCGGTAAAATATATTCGCCTGACCCTCAGTTCTCTTCCCATGATCGGAAATAGTATTCCTCGATTTTGATATTCGGTTGAATATTACCAGCTAGATAGAACTCTCAACCCTGAACACATAATTTTATCCGATTGATGAATCTGTTATCTACAGGATTAGCTAATTTTATGGTATCCTTTTTATTGGATAGTTTATAGAAAAAGGTTTAAACCAAAGAGGATGAAGCATAAAAGAGAGGAAAAATCCCACCACTGCTGGGGCTGTCGATACTATCGATTACTGCGCGCACAACTATCGCCCAGCCATCGCAATTACATCGCTGCAGCACAGCATAACCTTGCATTTGTTAAAAAGTTGAATTAAACATAAATATTTGAGGATGTCTCTGTCGCCGGCTAGTGGCATCGGCCGCTTCTACAAGCACTCGGCCAAGATCATCCGCTTCGTGCGTCTGGGCTGCACTAACCGGCCCTTCTACCACATTGTCGTCATGGAGGTATGGATATTGTCCCAGGGATGTTGTAACAGAGGCGGCTAATAACACGAACAATTGTGCCCACAGCGCCGCAAGAACCAGCACCAGCCTGTGATCGAGCAGGTCGGCTCCTACGATCCCCTGCCCAACGACTTCAACGAGCGCCTGGTGGCGCTCAACACGGAACGCATCCGCTTCTGGCTCGGCAAGGGAGCTCACATCTCCGACCCGGCTGCGGAGCTGCTGGGCGTCGCCGGACTGCTGCCCATCCACCCACGCACCTACATGACTGCCTGGCGGAACCGTAGGAAGCTGGCCGAAGAGCAGGCGGAGGCAGCAGCAGCGGGCCAGGCCGAATCCGCTTCTGGGTCCGCATGAGCATTGTTAGATCAATAATAAAACCCTGTTTTCGATTTATGTATAACAAGCGAGATTTCTTCTTGGTTAACTACGTTAGCGACAGTCAAAACTGGATGCCTCAACAAAAAACGGATAGATTTAAAATTTATTGGAAAACGTAACCAATTCGACGTGACCAAACCCTAATTGCGTGCTGTCTAAAAAAATCCTGCGTGCAGGCGGGAGTACCAAATGCATGAAGAAGTGGTCGGCCGGCAGACCTTGTTCCTAATCATGCTTCAGCACATTGGTTGCCTTCTTCATGCCATCGTCAATCAGCTTGTCGACGGCTGCAATGGAAAGAAAAATCACATTAGGTTCGTTTAGGGAGAAGTGGATATTGTACTTACATTGGTGATGCTTCAGGAAGTAGGGTCGCACCAGTTTGTGGTAGATAATGGTGGAGCCGTTCTGCTCCGTGGGCAGCATGCACCAGATGAGGAAAGCACACTGAAACAGACGAGAAATTAGTTCAATCTTCAATACAATCCCATGCGATGGGTTACCTTCAGCAGCCAGTAGAAGGGTATGATGTGGGTCAGGACTCCCGAAAAGAACTCGATCACCGTGAAAATGCCGAAGGTGACCCAGTAGATTAGCCACTTGGTATCATCCTGCTTGGTGCTGGACTCAATCGCATGGATCGAGATGTAGGCCGGGTACAACACGCCAATAATGTTGCACAACAGCTGTGCCCCATAGCCGAAGATCAGATAGAGGACGCAGAAGCCGGCGGCACCTGGAAGAGTGGAAAAGAACACCAGTTAGAAAGTGGAAGGAGGGTTACAGGAAAGGGCCCAGGGTCTGTACCATAGCGTAGCAAGGCATTCTCTTTGAAAAGTTCGATCACTTTACTCTCCACGCTATCAACTGCCATGATCTCCGTCTCGATGGCCACTGGGTTGTGCCCATTGTGGCAAAAGGGCCCTTTGGCTGTCGCACAGCATCGTGCAGGGGCGGTTTGTGTAAGCACGGGTCTGTTGGGGCGGCTTCTAGCGAGATTTTATCCATAGATTTTTGCCCCGCTAAATCCAAATTTCTGAGGAATCCTTACAGTCCATTTCCGATGGACGGTGCCTTGCGGCCCTCCCTGATTTGGGGCCCTAATTGGTGTCCCCCGTTCCGCCCCAAGGCTGTGAGAGGCTAATTATAACCATTCAGCTGTTGTCACAAGTGTCATCTGCAGACTTCTGCACCTGATGCCTGACGGCGGCCCGATCCCGGTCAGTCTCGCCTTGCCAGCACAGAATAGCACAACGGACTCGCCGCGGATCGCTCTATCCACCGCATAATGATGTCATGCCCGACCGCCGATGAGTATTTCGCTAATTATACTTATGGGCGTTTTATTGTTCAGTTCAAAGGTGTTCGGAGATGGGGGCCAGCAGGAGGATCGGTGGGGACTCACCTGAGCCAATGTAGATGACGGGAAGCCGGACATTTCGTCGCACCGATTGGCGGTGTTTTATTTGCATAATATAATCCCAGAGCCACATCTGGGGCTTTCACGCACACAGAGGCACGCGCTCACCTGCCAGCCAGCGTTTTTACACGTGTGCAAAGCGCCACGAAGGCAGAGGAGAGCTGGTCCGGAGCGAAGTCGAAACCGAGTCTGACCTTTTGCGCTGACGACAATCTGGAGATCCGATCGGTACAATGCTCCACACGGTAATCTATGATTGCTCAGCGGACGGATAAAACATACTCTCGATAGAGTAAACAAAGAAAAGCACAAACCAAAAAACTTTTCATGGAAGCTATCACTCACACACAAGCACTGCATACGTAAGCTGACACATGTCCACACATATTCATGTAGAGATTCTACCTGGTGTGCGTGCGTACTCGCCGATACTATACCCCAGAGATAGACCTTTTAATTACGCTTAAACGGTGCAGCGGCAGTTGCCAAGCTGACGATAGTGATTAATCCCCAAATTAGGCACCTTCCCCTGCCCCGCTGCCTGCCACGGACTAAATGCCATGTCACAGCCCCTCGTCTACCATGCTATATATAACAGGTTGCTATTTATACATTTCTTTGTGAGAGAACTCTATTGCATCTTTTGGACTGGCGAAACCGTTAAGTGCTTGGATGTCCTCCTAAGTAACTGGGGGCGATGACGTCGTCCACACCAGGATCTTCTACTCACCGAAAAATATGTTCAGGCGGTCAACGCTAGTCCGCTCTTCCACGATATCCAGCACCTTGGTCCAGGGTTTGTTGGTGTCGTGCAGCGATTTGGTAACCGTCTGCTTGTACTGGCCAAACCACTGTTGCAATTGAGTATATTGTGCGGCCATTTTTACTAAATTAAATTCCAATATTAAAAAACTCCGTACTCAGTTAAAATTATGCCGACTTGTGTCGATAAGCCGATGAAAAAACTGATCTTAACACACTTAACCCCCTACATTTAAACAGGTGAAATCCTTGAGCTAAATTGCGAAAAAAATCCTTTTCCTTTTTCTTTCCTTAAAAAAAAGTTACCAAGATATATTTCGCCTGAGCTGCGCTAAAGTTCTTAAAGTTTCCTAATATTCGTGGAGAGTATTTTAATAACCACTGTCCGACAGTGGTGGGGTTTTTCGACTCTTCAGTTTTATGCTTTGACATCTTTTGCTTAAAGCTTTTGTATAAACTGTCCAATAAAACGGATTTCTTAAAGGTAGCCAATCTATAGACAATTTATTCATCTAACGGATAAAATTATGAGTTTAGTGCGGAATGTACTATCTAGCTAGTAATAATAAACCGAATATCAAAATCAAGAAATACATATATGGATTGTACAAATAATTCATCAGTATATTTACGGTATATTTTGGTACTGAGCCGTATTTTCGGTATATTTCTGATAGTTTACAGTATTTGGCGCTAAATGCCGCTCGAAAGCTATGCCGGTTAAACTACGGTTTAATTGAATTAAATTGTGCTTAAACCGATTGGAAAGTAATGGATTTGAATGATATTTGTACTGTGAAGCAGCTGCTCGATAAAAATGTCGAAGGTAGCTAAAAGGGATCGAGCACTTATTGGTCTGCACGATGTCTTGCTAAGTAGCATGAGAAGTTTCAATTGCGTAAGCAATTTCTACGATCCGGAACTCAACGGCTGCTTCAAGGGTAAGTCTGTGCATAGAAAACAATCAAACCTCTAAGAAAAGTCTTGACACAATTCATGTTTCCCCTTGGGCAGACACTGTCGTTTGCTGCATGAGCACTTTGCACCTCAGGGCGCCACCAAGGGCAGAGACCGTGTTTGATACTCCGCTCTTACGAGAACTAGGAAGCATGGTGAAAATACTGATAACCTATGTGAGTAGTACCATGCCCAATTTGTGGATGGCTCTCCTCCTCTGGTATGGACCAAGAATGATGTCCAGTTCAAACAAAAAGCGCATATGTTGGACATTGTCTTGGCTCGCTACAACGATAGCTGCTATTATCGCGCCCAGATCATCGAGGAATCAGACCGGTACTACAAGATCTTATATGTAGACTACGGCAATACAGAGTTTGTGCCCCTAAATGCGGAGATATAGGCAGTCTTCGGCCATATCGCTCCGTTAGCTGCTACATAGATGGCATCGTACAAAAAAATTTCTCCCCAAAAACGGCCGCCGAGAGCTTGGAGTATCTCAAGAGCAAAATACTCAACGAGGAGCAAGACGTAGTGCTGGCCAGTCGTCTGCACGATAGCTTTACGATTCGATTCCTTGGCGACAATGCCGATCTGCCCGAAAATCTAATGAAGTGCGGCTATGCACAGCCCGATGGTCCTAGAACCATATGATTTTGATCTTGATCAGTAAACGGATTTCCTTGTCTTCTCATACAAAGTATAACATAGCCATTCAAATAACATTTCTATGGTCCTTAAGGGAAGCACAGCGGAAGGACGGTGCTGGAGATCGATTTATCATTGATTACTTAGCGTATAATTTTCGTATAAAACTTGTAAGCAAACATGGATAACTACATACTATAAATTGGGAAAGACGGACGTGCTTTCTGGCGTAGTATTGCGTATCCTTTTTTAGCTTTTTTTTTAGTTCCATATCCGTACAAAATAAACAATATATACATATGTATATGTCCCCGAGTATATTACTAATTTCTCTCACACGTCAAGTCGCTTGATTAATGTTCTTCTTGGAACTCGCCCAATTGCACAACACAAAGCAAAGGCCTCAAAATTAAAACAATAGTGATAATTGCCTCTAATGTGGAAGCACAAAATAATCAAAGGACACCGAGCTATTGTCGTGTTAATTCAATTGGAATGTTTCGGCAAAAAGGGTAATAGCTGAAGGCCCAAAGGTCACGACTCTCAGAGCAGGAATAAGCTTCGTAATGCACTGTGAATTGCAAGCTGGACCCGCCTTGAAGGCAATTGACAGTGCTGTGTTGTATTGGCTCTGAGATTCTGGCAGATCTGCTGCCCAGTCCTTGTAGCACAAATTTCAAACAAATCCATTTTGCCGCGCAGCTCTATCGACTATCCATAATCGATAGTATTTATAGCATATATACTATTTCTGATCATGGGAAGAGAACGTGTCGATCAGTGCGTATTAAAATACACTCTACGAATCTGATAAAACGTGAAAAATTTAACGCGTAAAAAATAATGTGATTTTTATTGCAAGTAAAAAGGATGGACAGGATTGACACACAAGCACACTTAAAAACACTAAATTTGTCCGGTTTAACTCAAGTTGTTCACCTGTTTAAATAGAGCGGGGGTTAAGTGGGCTAAGTTCGTTTTTTTCATTGGCATGTTTATGGAATATCTTGAATATGAGACGGTATATTTCGGTATATTTTATCGATAAAATCTGCGGTCACACTGATTCACTCGAAGCTGAAATCAAAATTAAAAAATAATTTAAAAAGTGCGTATCCACTGCTAGAAAGGTAACTAACTATTCGTGAACATTAATTGAAACATTCGGGCCAATGGCATTGAATGCAATTCAGACAAATCCATCAGCAAATTCACAATAATTCATTGCCCCAGCAAAATTTTCTTCTCCATTTGTACGTGTATTTGTGTGGACAGTGACTCGTTGGTTAGAGGGAAAACAAAGAAAACGTCGAAAAGAACGACGTAAAAACGCATTGCAAAATCATTTTATTCCGTTTAAATGTTGTTAATCTAACGCTGCTGCAGAGCAGGAAAAGTAAATTAATTTTTATTGTATTGATTTTTTGCCTTGGCTGCAATTCTCGTGCATGTAGATGTTGTTGTTGCTGTTGCTCTAGTTGTTGTTCCTTTTTGTCGTTGTTGTTCATGTTATTGGTGCTGCAGCTGCGCGTCGAACCTGTAAATGTTGTTGTTGTTTGGTTGGAGATGCAATAATTGTTGCTGTTATTTTGGGTCAGAGCTGCGTCGCAGCAGTGAAGCAAAGTGAAGAGAAGAGACAGGAGCGAGCGAGAGAGCGAGCGGGCCAAAGCCAAAGTGTGCAATGATGAAAGAGAACCTGCGAGCGAGGGAGACGGACGGAGTAACGGACAAAGGACACTGCAATTTGAGGTTGATGTATGCTGCCTGCCTGCCTGTCAGCCCTTCCTCCCACCATGCCTACCCCCCACCGTATACACACAGCATCCTCTCACAGCACACGCAGAAACAGAAAGAAAGAAAAGCCATCCGCACTCAAAATGATTTTCGTTCGTGTTCGCAGCGTTCTCTTCTAACTGTGCTTCTTCCCCGTGCCGTGCCCTGCCACAAGTACCTCTCAAGTACCGCGCGTTCAGTAGATCGTTGAGTCGACAATGGACAACGACCACTACGACCATCCAAACTTTTCCTCGGACAGCAGCAGCACGAGCAGTGGGAGCAGCAGGAACGCAGTAGCAGCCGCAGCAGCCGCAGCAGCCGCACCAGTAGCAGCAGCGGTAGAAACAACAGCAGCAACGGCAACCACAGTCGGGGGCTCCCATGAGCCCATGAGTGAATCTTCCTCTCCTTCCTCCTCCTCGTCCGTCCCCCATCCCCAGTCATTCAGTGCAGCCATTTTATTCAACATTGATACAGAAGAAGATGAAGACGAAGGTCACGACCATTCATCGCATGATCATCACTCTCCTACTCCTCCTTTTCACCAGACTGCACCGCAACCCGCATTAGAGCCACTACTGGAGCCAGAGCCCGAGCAGCAGCAGCAGCATCCAGAAATAGAAATAGAGCCAGAGCAGCAGCAGCCACTACTGGAGGACGGGGACTCCGATTCGGAGCGAGAGCGAAGTCCACAACAGCAGCAGCAGCAGCAGCAGCCTGTGGGCATAGTCGCCAACGCGATTGCGGATACCATTGACGCCGGTGCCATTCCCAACGAAGCCGTGGAGCGCATCGACGATTTCGAGGACGACGACGACGACCTCGACGAGGGCGACGACGCTGTCTCCGCTCCCCGCGATATCGACGACCAGGCCCCCTCGACATCCGCTGGCAGCCAGCGGCTGAGCTCGGTGGCCGTCCTGCCGACCCACTCTTCTGCCGCTATCACCGCTGGCCAGAGTGCGAGCCGTGCCTCCCTGAACCAACAGTTGGGTACCCCGCCCTCTGCCCCCGGTACTCCAGCCGACGACGCCTTCGACGATCAGGAAAACGACAACAATAACAACAACGCGGCCGCAGCGAGACGCACTCGTCATTTTTACAGCAACAACGGGAGCCGCTTCACCAACGACATGTTCCCCGGCAACTGCCCCCAGAAGAACTCGAATCAGAGCTCGCCCCGCTCCGGCAGAGGACGTCACCCGCCTACACAGCAGGGCGTGGATCCGCTTCGTCTACTCTATCCCAATGTGAACGAGACCGAGACTCCGTTGCCGCGCTGCTGGAGTCCTCATGACAAATGTCTGTCGATAGGACTGTCGCAGAACAATCTGCGCGTTACCTACAAAGGTGAGTGCTACCCGACCCACTGATCCCACTCGCACGTGAGAAATCTGTCAGAGGACATCGTCCTGTAATATGTAAAATTTGTCGCACCCAAGGAGTAGAGGAGTGAAACGACACCCAATGCACTTTGATGGCCATTTGATGTGCCTGCAGTCGTCCCGCTCTTCCGCACCAGCTGTGCTGTAGCTTTTGTTTTTCAGCATTCACTTCTCCCACGCTCATTCGCGTGACTGTGCAACAGCCAGTGTTGTGCTGTTAACGCAGAATGTTGATTAACAGAACAGCTGACCGAGTTGCGTGCAAAGTTGTATAGGTGGCGCTACTGCGTCAAACAGAGATGGAAAATGAATGTGTTGTAAATTGTAGATTTTATAAGCGAAACCTTTCCCGTTGCAGGCGTGGGCAAACAGCACAGTGATGCCGCCTCCGTGCGAACCGCCTACCCCATCCCATCCTCCTGTGGGTTGTACTACTTCGAGGTGCGCATCATCTCGAAGGGCCGCAACGGCTATATGGGCATCGGCCTGACTGCCCAGCAGTTCCGCATGAACCGCTTGCCAGGTATGTGTCCACAGGGTTAGTTAGGGGCAATCCCTCGTACTTCCTAATGAACGCACCCCCCTTAACCCAAGTAGGATGGGACAAACAGTCGTACGGTTACCATGGCGACGACGGCAATTCGTTTAGCTCCTCGGGCAACGGCCAGACCTACGGACCGACCTTCACCACCGGCGACGTGATCGGCTGCTGCGTGAACTTCGTGAACAACACTTGCTTCTACACAAAGAACGGCGTGGACCTCGGCATCGCATTTAGGGACTTGCCGGTTGGTAGTCGACGACCCGTCCACCCGCTCCTGCCAAGGCTAACCTCCATTCAACCGTATTTCCACAGACAAAACTCTATCCGACAGTGGGTCTGCAGACGCCCGGTGAGGAGGTCGATGCCAACTTTGGCCAGGAGCCGTTCAAATTCGACAGAATCCTCGACATGATGAAGGAGATGCGCGCGAATGTTCTGCGCAAGATCGACAGATACCCACATCTGCTGGAAAAGCCGGAGAACCTAATGAATCGGTGGGTGGTGCAGCAGAACACTCAAGTTTCAAGCATTAATCGTATTGCACCTTTATTGGCAGGCTGGTCTCCACCTATCTGGTGCACAACGGCTACAGCAAGACGGCCGAGGCCTTCAACGGCTACACGAATCTGCCATTCGAAGAGGACTTGGCCTCCATCAAGACGCGACAAAGTTAGTAGTGGAGTTCCTTTGAAGCACCGGGGGGAAACTAATTGTTTCCATCTTCCATATTTCCAGAGATCATTGAGCTCATACAGACCGGCAAAATGAGCCAGGCCATTGAGCACACGCTGCGCTCGTATCCCGGCCTGCTCGAGGCCAACAAGAATTTGTGGTTCTCTCTGAAGTGTCGTCAGTTTATCGAAATGATCAACGGAGCTGACATCGAGGTGAGTCGAAGACCTGAGTGGTTAAAGGCATCAACGTCACATTGTCCTTTGTCTTTGTACCCAACAGCCGGGCAACAATAAAGTCACAGCCACGACGCAGACCATGCCCACAAATCAGACCTCTGTGATACAGTCAACCAAGGCGTTCAAGCACAGCAAGGGGGGCAGCAGCCACAGCCACAGCAACAGCCAGAGCAACCAGCCAACACAACAGAACAACACTGCGATTCCAGCTGTGATAAAACTAGAGGGCGGCGAAAAGCAAGATCTGAAAAAGTTCGTAAACTAAAGTGTTTGGCGGAGTTTTTATTGAAGAGCTTTTCTCACCTTTTGCAGCATGGTCATGGACGACAACTCCAACAAGTGCGCGGAGCACGACACCAACAGCATGGATGTGGAGATGGAACCGTGCCAGAGCCACTCTAACGGCAGCGGCGACTCCTGCTCCAATGGCAATGCCAATGCCGACACCAGTGCCAGTGGAGTGCGCCACTCTTTAGATGCCATCGACGAGGAAATGGGTATAGAAATAGAAAAATCAGAAACCAGAAAGAGAATCAAGCTAATCAAGGTTGCCCAAACGCACCCAGATGTAGACGTTTCACCGTCATCTCGCAGCTCTGGTCGTGTCATCGAGAAGATACTCGAGTTTGGCAAGGAGCTGTCCAGCATGGGCCAGCAGCTGGAAAAGGATAACCTCATGACCGAGGAGGAGCGTCAAATGTTGGAGGTAAATCCCCCTATTATTAAAAGCCGCCTTCGCGCTTCCACTCTACACCGATTTCGATTTTATTTCGCAGGATGCATTTAGCTTGATTGCCTACTCAAACCCCTGGTCCAGTCCGCTCGGCTGGCTCTTGTGCCCCTCGCGACGTGAAAACGTCTCCACCACGCTCAATTCGGCCATATTGGGTAAGTCCTTTGGCACCAGTCGTTTCCCCACTGCAATCTTACGCTCTGCTGTGTGGCTTTCGCTTGCAGAGTCCCTTAACTTTGAGAAACTTCCCGCGCTGGAAATCCTGGTGGCTCATGCATCCGAGCTAATCAAGGTGATCGGGCAGCACTCGCTGGGCGAAGATGCTTTCATTACCATCGACGATGTGTTCCCGCAAAATTGACCCAGTTCGCCGACGCTGCTGAAGATGTTCGAGACCACGCTGACCCTGCCGCGCACCAGCGTGCTGACCGAACCGCTGGGCAGCGTAGTACCCTCCACATCGACCGCGGCGGTGGCTGTCCAGACGACCAAGCGTCGCCGGCGTCGTCGCAACAAGAGGCGACGCAAGTCCTCGCTCTCCGGCATCACCGAAGCGTCCTCATCCCGCACCTACGATCCTGTCATGACGGGCAGCAGCAGCAGCAGCATGCGTAGTACGGGTGGGGGGGGCCCGGGTGCATTGCGTCGTGGTCGTTATCGCGGGGTCAGCTCATCCTCAACATCAGCAGCAGCGGCGGCGGCGGCAGCGGCAGCAGCGTCTGCGGCGGCATCAGCAGCCGCATCCATGAGTGGCGGAAGCAGTCCTTCGATGTATATGGATCCGCAGGACTACTTCGAGACGCTCGACTAGATTATTTACAATTTTCGTAGTAGGTTAAATTTTGTTGTTACTTCAGTTCTCTTCTTTTTTTACCAGCGCGCCGACATGCAAGCGAACGCCAATTAAATTTCCCTCTTTTTAACTGATTCATTTGCTAAAGATGCGCGACATCGGCGACTATTTGCGGCCTTTTGATTTAGCGTGATTTTTAATAACTTTTAACGCATATTTTATATAGCCCCTGTAATCATAAAGTGTGTAATATTATGATGTATAATTAAACTGCGAACTGTGCTGCGTCACGACACCCCTGAATACCTTTCAAGCGCAACGTCTTTTGTTTGTTTTGCCCTTGCGCCTCAACCTGCCCCACACATACACATACCCAAACCCAAACCCATAACCCATAACCCATAACCATACTCACAACAAGCTGACAACAACACGCAATCCCCAAACCACATTTAATCTAGAAAGATACGACTATTTAAGTAAAAACAGTTCAACCATCTATGTAGCATGTTAATAGAGAAACCCGTCAATAGTTCAATGCTGTAAACGTTCGTAGACTCTTACTCTCCTCACTCACTCTCTCTGTCTCACACTATCTGTCACCCGATCACGATTACGTTGATCTGTCCAGTGCATCACGGAACGTTCCATCAGTTTCACTCACGCATCTGCTCTGCGGCAAGACTAAGGCAAGGTATCAGCAAAGTTTTAAGTGCAACATTTCGCTATAGTGGTTAAGCAAATTACATTTACTCTAAATATATATACTTATACTATGCATATATACATATGTATGTATGTATATATACCATGTCGGACATACACACGAAAGGCAAGCATGAATTCAATTAACTGGATAATCGTTTAAATATATTGTATGGATGTGTATTTCAGGAAATCAAAACCGTGTTTTATTTGGTGAGGAACTAGGTCTAGGGCCACGGCTGATTAAACGATCAAGAGTGGAACCGAATAGTCAGAAAATTGCAACTCCTAAAAGAAAGTCTCTCCTTTTCTATAACTCAAATTGCACCCACGGGTGTGTAAAGATGCGTTTCCCAACAACTGTTACAAGCAATATCTTAGCGAACAATTCAGTGCTTAAGTTAAACAAACAAATACATATATTTATAATGTGCTGAACCGAATACATAAGATTTTCCCGTGTGAAATGCGATTGAAATATCTGGGTTGACATCATAGATACCCGACGCTCCTACAAGTCGGGCTGTCTTATGCGCTGCACGCGCTCCTCGTTCTTCACATGCTGCTTTAGCATTCGCATTATCTCCGTATCATACTGGGGCGGTGTGGGCTTCGTTTCGGTGGCCCAATAGAATATGTCCCAGTCGTTGCTCACGCCGTTGATGAGCTCGTCGTACTGGGCTGTCTGGGCGGCGGAGAAGTCCCTCAGATGCTTGGCCACAAACGTGCTGAGGAGCAGATCATTCTCGAGCATGCCACGCTTCCGACTCTGATACAGCAGCCTGGAATTGACTAGAAAGGTAGTATTTTACTTGGGCTAGATATTCATTCGATTTACCGCTGCTTGCGAGTCTCGAGAGGCTCGTCGGGTCGGAGTGGATACTCAGGCACAGGCAAATGCGGGGGATCATCGTAGTCGACTATCTGCGACGGAGTTGTAAACTCAGTTTTGTCGAGGCTGCTACTGGCCGAGCGATGTGGGGCAATCATGGGCCGCACCAACCGACGCGATGCTGTGATGAACTAAAGATAACTAAATTAGCTACCATTCCTGGTTGACTTGGAGAATCTAACATACCAGAAATTGCCGCAACATTATTATTTAAAAGACACAATGATATAACATCAGTGTTGGGAAGTTCAGACAGAACACAGTGCTGCAAAGCTCCCCAAAACAGCTGTTGTAAAGTCTTAAAACTCTGTTAAACTGTATGTTAGCATGAACGCCGTTTAACATGAGAGCGATGACTATTTGCATGCCACTTAACATTAACAAAGCTGTTCAATGACTGTTAAATAGAGGAGGAAAACTCTGTTATTGTTATGTTAACCGACGCGGGCGGAGCGAGAGGCAGTAAAATTTTCGCACTGGAAAAGTTTGATTTATTAGTGTATAATTGAAGAATAAATAAAGTGCAGTGCTCCACAGTGCAACGGTAATTGTCTCGATCAGTTTGAGTGCATTAAACGCCCAAATTCGCGTTGAAAAAGTAATGAACGAAGAAGAAGAGAGCGAGAGGTAGAAGGGTGCTCTTCTGCTCGTGTGCAAGTGTTGTGTGTATACGGCGCTGGAACTAGGCGGTGGAAAATGCTTTACCTCCCACGGGGGGGGGGTGGTGGGGTGTGGGCTCGGCTCAGCCTGTGTAGCCTGTAGCCTGTGCAGCCCGTGAGAGTGCGTAGTGTGTGCGTGAGCGTGAGCTAAATGAAAATTTATACGAAACACCACCCAGCAGAAGCAGCAAAAGAAGCACCCCACCACCTCCGGGCCTGGGCAGGCGGCGCACCCACGCAGGCCCATGTCGAGTTTGCATAAAAAACGCATAAAACTACAGTATTTTCTGCATAATTGAATTGATGGCGAAAAGCGCTGCTTTTTCACACCCCGCAGCATCGAATCATCGCGCTCCCCTCCCCCTCCCCAGCCCATAGCCTGTAGAGCCGGCACCCGCTGCCACATTGCGCCTACGCCCTCGCCTAACACATACACACAGAACACCCAAAAAAAAAAAGAAGAAAAAGAACAAGAACTAAAAATAGGGAGCAGGACTCTCTCCAGAGCTCCATTCCAGTGCTTAATTCATTTACATGATAAATTACCAAGCCCCGCGCTCTGTATCTCCGTATCGTATCTCGTCTGGCACCATCGATGATATCTCCCAAACTGCCGATAGCCCTATCCCATTGATAAGATAGCCGCGATTGATGAATTTTTTTCCATATATGTATGTACATATGTACATATGTATGTATGCATTTCGTATATTTCGTATATTCCGACCATATGCAAATTGGCCAGCTATCATTGTTTTTGCCTCCGCGCTCTGTGAACGAGAGCTGATAACAACAAAAGCAACACCACTGTAAGCAGTGCGCGCCCTATTGGACGTCCAGACAGTGGCGGCCCTAAAGAGTGGCTCACATCATCCATCCATACTGTCGTGTCGTGTCGTGTCGTCCTTGTCTGCTACCCTGTGTCCATGCGTGTGAGTCATTCCGTTTCGTGCCTCTGACCTGTCCGTTCGTTAGAGATTGTTTATGGGGCAACGACGACGACGACGACGATAATGATGATGATGTGGATAATGATGATGATTCCCCATTGCAAACAATTCTGAATTCCGTTTCAGCTGAACTGTTAAATTGTACATACACATAAATAAATGTTCTCCTAAGAGGAAGCGTGAACCGGGAAGTTGCCTACTCGCCTAGCCTCCATCACCCCAAATAATCCGACGAGAAGCAGAGCAGGAGCAACACCGCAAACATCAGCAGATCATCAGAAACCACCATCAGAGCCACCATAATGGGCTGCACTACCTCCGCCGAAGAGCGCGCTGCCATACAGCGGTCCAAACAGATCGAGAAGAACCTGAAGGAGGATGGCATTCAGGCGGCCAAGGACATCAAGCTGCTGCTGCTTGGTAAGTGCCAGCGGAAGTGGAAATTCCATTTCCCATATTCACCATTTACCATTTACTATTTACCTTTTCCATTGCTGTAATCTAATGGAAATGGCCACTTTATCAATTGAGATTTCGAGGCCCTTGAGTTGGCTGGAAAATTGTATTTTCGGTTTTATGTGCTGATAGATGGGGTACATATTTATCGTGCACTTTCACTGAGCACAGTGGGTAGGAAGTACATTTTTGTGGATGGGAAGGGGAAAAGGTAGTAATTAAGAGAAACAGTATCCTGTAGCTCTACCTGCACAATATACATACATGCATACATATGTATGGATGTATCTTTAGGTATACAATTGTACCCAGTTGTCCCACTAAAACGCCCCATCCCAAGGCTAATTCCTCCAACGGATGATGCATCTATTCCTGACGTGTTTTTTGGCCAAGGCTAAACCGAAACCACAACAAAAGAGTACCCATTTGGGGCAGCTCTTCTGCTTGCATGTCGAATTACTTTCACGCGTGAAGGGATGTCACGGAACCACTGTGCAGGCAGCAGCAGCAACAGTTGCATCTGCATTCGAGGGGGTTGGGGGAGGGCTAGACAAGTGTGAAGACTAAACACTTTCGAGGAGCCATGTGGTATGTGGCGGCGCTGGCTGTGCCCTTGCCTCAAGTGCGCCTGCATCTGCATCGGCATCGGCATCGGCACTAGCCGCAGCCGCAGCCGCATCCGCAGCCGCATCCGCAGCCGCATCCGCAGCCGCAGCCTTAGCCTTAGACGCGTACGTATGCATCCGCCAGCGAGTGGAAACAATCGACGCCACTTGACATTGAAACCACTGCACGTGTGTGTGTGTTAGTCTGTGTGGGTGTGTGGATTGGTTGGGGTGTGTGGCTGTCGGTTAACCAGGTTGGGCCCCTGACATTGAAATGCCAGTTAATGCCACTTAATCTGCCAGTCGCCCAAAAAGAAACAAGACACGAAGATAAGAAGACAGAAAGAGAGTCGAAAGCTGCAACATCGATTTGTGTCGACTTTTTCTGTGTGCCTCTCTATCTGTGTGCACCGAAAGAAACACAAATGAGAGACATGTTTCAGAAACTAGTTGCAAAACCTTTTAGTTGGAGTCTATGAAGCTCATTATCAATGTCCGATCTTCCATGATTAAAGACGAAACTTAAGCGTTTTATATTGTTTTGTTATATTTTTCACATTAAGAGCTTTTTCGTCAGTGTATGAGCCTTGCTTCTCCCCACTACCTTCTGTTCTGTGCAATCATGCAAAACTTTGGAGCATCCAAACAACAGCAACGAGAACGGGGAAGAACAGCACGTAGTACAGCGATTGCAGCTCATGTTGCACCACAGCCAGGACGAGTGGCGCTTGGGGAGTGGGCTGAGTGGCAGGCGGAAGCATCGAATGGCGGCCAGGAAACACTAACGAAACAATGGCCAGAAAGCCACCGGACGGAAGGAGCGACATGTATGTACAGGACTTGGGCGTTCGCTCTGTTGTGGGGTGTGCCCCGAAGTCCCGTTACAACGAGGCGGAAGTTTAAAAGAAATCCCACTCGAAGCATAATTTCAAGCCAAAGGTTATTGAGCAAGCAGCGTTCGTTGTTGGTTTGTTTTGTTTGTTCTTTCATTTGTTGCTTCTTGTGGGCGACTGAGATGTGGCAACAACGGTACACACGAGAACACTGTTGAACTGCAATAATACACGCAAAGCTGTGCTAGATAAACACCAGACAGTTACTTTACTAGATGGTTACAGAGAGAAGTAAGAGAATGGCAAGCAAGATATGGTTTATCGATCATAAAAGGAACAAGTTTGAATGTTTTTGATGTAGAATTCAAGTTTTAGCAACGATTAGGACTATTCGGATACGACGAGACCCTTAGATATCGACTGGGATGAACACTCGCTGTAGAGATTTCTCATAAGCGAACAGATACATACGTTCGTGATCTCTTACGATGAATTCCATCACTAAACAGGCGCAATGTTCTAGAACGATCAAAATATGTTTGAGTTTTAGACAATTATTGGATCTCACTCATGAACGTGGCATGTAACATTCTAGTGGAATGTCAATTGTTAATTCTGATACTCTCACAAAATGTATGGCATAATAACTCAATGGTCCCTCAGCAAATCAGAGCAGCAAAGTAATTGAGTTTGGGTCGGTCTTCTTCCACGTGCGCCACTTTCATCCGGCTGCTGGGATCGGATCGATTGCTCCGATGCAAATACCCGTAAGGCGGCCATTAAATAAACTACACAAGATGCCAACTACAACACAAATCGAACTTAATTGAGCAGAGTCAAATGTCGGCGCGAGTGGCAAAAGGCCCCGCGACCTGGGACCCGTAACGGCACGGCAATGGCAGCCCCGACTATGAGAGGGGGGGGGTCGAGGGACGGACGGACGTATAGATTGTTCCATCAGAGCGCTGTTTCATGCGACAAGTGCACAAGTGCTCCACTTTGCCGCTGTCCGTCCGATGTGTCCGCGCTGTCATTCAGAGAAGAGTTCGCGTGATAAAAAAAAACTTGTCAATTTGTTTGCCGTTGGCTGCGGTTTGTGGTTCCTGCCACTCACCCACCCACCCTCTGCGCCATCCGTCATTCCCGTTGGGGTTCTGGGGCTGATTCTGTTTTTGCTTCGGCTTCTGCCTCTGGTGCCGTGTCGTTGTGTCTGCTGGAGCCAAATTCATTCAATAATTTCATTTTCCCATTCATTGTTTTCAATTTTTTGTGTGCTGCATCCCGTCAGGCCGTTGATGTCGCTGTCCCACACCGATTTGGTCCATATTCGTATTCGCAAAATGATAATTCAATTAAGCACGTTGGGGGGGTTGTGGGAGGGCAGCCATTCTCCTCATTAGCCATTCTCCTTCTTGGCCTTTTGTTTCTGTCACGCCATTTTCCAATATGAATGCCAATTACCCGTTTACCTGTCCTCAGGCCACACGCCCCAGGGCCCCAGGGCCCAGGGACATCGGGCAATTATCGCGGTGAGAAATTCTCGGAAAAGTAGAGAATCCAGGATATCGGATTGTAATTGGATGGCAGTTTTGCATAGAAAACTTTGAAAGAAGGAAAGTTTGAAATTCCAAGAAGTTCTATGACCAAAGCAGGGGCATTCCTGGCAGGGGAAATTGAACTGAATCAAGGATAATCGTTGCATCCATATCGCATAATGGTAAGCATCCCATCTAGAGTCGAGCGCGAATTCCATTAGCACTCGAATGGATTTATGGCTGTGCTGCATGTCTTTGTTGCACAATTAATTGGAAATAATTGCTGACTTCTCTCCCTCACTCGCTCTCAATCGGTTGATGGCCGTGAATGGCTTTCTTTATTGAACCATTAATTGATTTACACATAATGAAGCGCTCCTGCCTGTCGCAGTCTCGGCCAGTGGGGCCAAAGGCTGCTCGACATCGGGTCCGGGCATTTCCAATCAGTGCTTCAATGACAGAATGCCGTCGGGCTATCGGGCGAATCAATGGCATTGTTATATGGATATACTCCCCCCTTTTATCATTCGATTCTCGATTCTTGTTTTCCGGCTGCTGGAGGACAGAGAATTGGTCCTGGAGCAGGAGCAGGAGCAGGAGCAGATCTTTTGAGTGGTCCTGGCCAACCGTTATGTGCTAATGCGCTTTGCTTTTGGCCCATAAACGTGGCAGAGTTTCTACAAAGCCGCTGACTTAATTGTGTGCGATGGCCTGTCCGGGGGCTGGGGCCCGGGGCCTGTCTCCATTCAAACTGCAAAGCCACTTAAAGTTGCCTTTAAAACGAAAAAAAGGAGAAATAGCATGTTCGCGTGGGCGCTCTCGCTGCGGTGGTTGTCCTTGTCTTGCTCTTACTCGCTGCTCGCTGGCCTATGCCCTGGAAGAGCGCAAACTCCGTGGGACAGTTGTCTCTCTCTGACTCTTGTACTTTCCCTTCCAGTCTTCCATCTTCCATCATCCATGTGCACAAGCTGCGCATGCACCGGCTCTCTCTCGCGCTCTGCCTCTCTCTCTCTCTCCTTCGTGGCGGAGAGCTTTCCTCGGCCATTGAGGAATGTGTGTGTACTCGCACGGAAAGCTTCTGCCCATTGCGTACGCCGCTGACAGCGCTAGGGCGGCTCCGTTGCCACTCTCGTCCACCCAGGCGCAGTCCAGTTCCGTTAGTTCATCCATCCAGCTCCAGCTCCAGAGCGGATACCACGCACCCGCGAAACGAAACGGCAGAAAGCTTTGCCCAATGCAAATAATCGTTCAACTCTAGTTCTGTGATGTGTCCGTACTAACCAAAAGGCCTTATTTTTGTGGCAATTGGTGAAAAATTAATTTTAAAAGATATTCGTGTACCCAAAAATACCAGCCCCAGTTCAGTTTGGCGCTTAAATTTGTTAAACAATTCGAATGACTAGAGCCGTGCGGGTGGCAGCAGAATTTTCGCTTTTATTTTCCTGCCCCGAATGAATCATGAATCATTTCGCTGCGTGCTGGAACACGAAATGTACAAACAAAGAAAAGTTTCTGCTTGTGCTTTTCACATTTCGGCCGAAACAACCAAACAATTGCCTCGCCTCGCCTCGCCTCGCCTCGCCTCGCTTCTTCTCTCCTCTCCTTTCGCTGCTTTGCGTCAGCATGTGCCCATTTTCCAGGCCCATCCCCTCGCGATCTCTCCCTGTGTTCCGTACCCTGTCCCCTGTGTGTGTGTGTGTGTGTGTGGGCTTGTTTATGGCCACTTGTAAGACAGCCCGCCCTAGCAAGGGTGGCAGAGCAGAGCAGAAGCGTGATGTGAGCGGCAGTTGAAAACAATGGAGCTCTCAATAATACGTACTTCCCGCATGGTCACATAATTGTGCAAATGTCAAACGCATACACCGTCGAGTACATCGAGAACACCAACTGCCGATATTCCCGCAAAAAAATGGGGGAAAACTCCAACGTGCAATAATTTATTGATTTCTGGTTGTTTACTGCGCCACACGGTCCCTACATATGGACTCGCATGTACTGACATATCTGCAGCGCAACATGAGTTTTCGCTAATCAAAAACTCAAATCTTGGGCTTATTCCTTAATTGTACTTTTCCCCTGGGCACAGAAAGCACTTGGAGAAAGCTTTCACACTCGCGCTTCCATCGCACGCTCTCTGACTCTCTCCCACTCTCCCACTCTCACTCTCTGAGTGGAACTTTTCTAGGAAAAACAAATTTCCCCAAAATGCAAGCGAGTAGAGAGTTCCGTTTCGATTCGTTTCGTTCCGTTTTGTTCTTGTGGCAATTTTCCACCGCTCGGACACACGGATTTTTAGTTTACAATTAGAGTTTATCGTTGGCTGTGACCCGTTCGGGTAGCGGACAGCGGATACTCGTGCCTCCTGCCTCCTGCCTTCTGCCTTCTGCCTTCTGCCTCCTGCAGCCTCCGTGGATCAACAAATGCGCAAAAATCAAACAAAACTGAACTGTTGGCTTATGTCACTCCCGTTTCCTTCCACAGTGCAAACCGAATCGAAACAGTGACGAAATACAAGATTAACATTGAAAAAGTGAACAGAAATCCTTGAACAAAAGGCACAAAAGCAAAACAACAAACCGCAAATTTTATCCCTGTGGATACGAGTTTAGTTGTTTTTCGTTGTTGGTTTCCTCGCGACCCCCTACATTGTTTTTCTTCGCTGGCAACGTAGTCGGCCATTGAGTTGGCCGATACCAAACGACCTTCAAAACGTTTTGCGTCGAGGCAATACGCACCATGGGCTGCGCACAGTCTGCCGAGGAGCGAGCCGCAGCCGCCAGGAGTCGCCTCATCGAGCGCAACCTCAAGGAGGACGGCATACAGGCGGCAAAGGACATTAAACTGCTGCTGTTGGGTGAGTGGCTGCTTCGTGGCGAGGGCCTGTGACGGCCCCCTGGAAAAAGACTCCCAGTCGGACAATGCAATGAATATTTGATTCGGACGCTGGCTATAATTAGTAAAGCATACTTAGTGGCTGCCAACGTCATGGCATTAGAAATGGATTGAATTGGAAGCGATTTCCGGAAAAACAAACCACTCTTTATATAGAATAATGCGTAGCAACCCAATCAAATCCACCGAAGAATATAATTTTTAATAATCCACGGATTTCTTTCAAAACTAATCAAAGAATTCAAAAAATTACTTTTCGAATAACATGAATACTCCTATAGAATCTATCAAAATTTCAAAACAAGCCGGCCTATGCTATAGTCTTAGAAAAAAACCTTAGCAGCGTAAAAAGTAGTAGAAGACTTGAACTTTGGCTAGATATACCTTCAGTTATAGCTATTGTATATTAACAAATTTATGAAAGGTCATACACTTATCTTTCGAACTAATCGATTTTGTGGACATCGGCACTGTGGATGTCGAGTGTCGAGAATAGATTGTGTGTCTCTATAAGTCAAAGAAGGGACAGCCCCGTTTCCTATTTGCCCCTGCTGATTCATGGTCGTATATGTAAATCATATACCGTCGCACTGGTAATTGTATTATGAGTACTCTTTCATTAGATTGCAGTCTTTCTCCTCGATGGCCTGCCAATTTCTTTAATGTGGCTTCTAAGACGTAGATGCCTTTCCTTCTGGCTCCCTCCCTCGACCTGGCTCGCCTTGCGGCAAATGTAAATGCCATAAATTTAATAATCGCAATAACATAATTGTACTTGTGCAAACATATATGTACATATGTATGTATGTATCGAACGGTCAGCTTAGTTCAAGGCCATTGTGCAGCGTGGGTATGCGAGATGGGGGTCTGGGTCCCCCGATTCGTGGGTAAGCGGGGGAACAGCACCGCTGGGAGAAATTAGCAATTGAAGTATTTCCACCACATCCAAATTGCTAATCCCGGGGGGAAGCAAATGTTCAAAAGGTTCGGAGAGTTCCCAATAAAGTGAGCCGCAATTTGGCCAAATTTGGACCGCCAGTGTAGGGAAATTGCATTTATTTGGAAACGACTGCGCTTACTCATGGATCATGAGTAATATTCACATGTAGATATCTTCGCCTGCATATTGGGCACAGCCCTGCCCACCCCCCTGCATTCTGGGTGTTTACTCGTACAATTTTTGTGTATTTCATTTAATTTCCTCTTCGGCCCCTGGTGCTCGGAATGGGGGGAGGGGCCGTTGGAAAAGATTTCAATTTCTGACAGTTTTGCGTGTGTTTCTTTCTGTATGGAAAATGTTAATTTTCGGCTTCTGCTACTCAAGCAACACCCACTGCGGGTCGCGGGTACTGGAAATGTTTATTTAAAAAAGTTTTTCCTGCGCGCATCGGGGAATTCATAATAATAATCAGAGCCAACACGTACGTACACTCTATCCGTCCCTGTTCGATATATTCTCTCTCTCTCTCTCTGTCTATTCTCTCTACATGGATCTTGTATATTCCTGCAATCCACGAAAGCATTAAATTTAAGCACTTTGCCTTCAATTTCCACACAAACAAAACATTAATCTAAGTTGGTACCTGCCCCATCCCCCTACCAGCACCCCTCTTCCTGTGTTCCGTTGCTTCCTCCAATCCGATCAACGCCATAAACAACTCAAGTAAATTTCACTTCAAATCTAAACATTTTTAGATGAGAAAACTCCTCTATTAGCACTGGAGCCCTATTCTCCTTTCTCTGATCTATTCTTTATTTCTGATTGGTCTTCGGATTACTTTTGAGGGCTGGCCATTGAACCCTTAGAAGTGTTTTGTATTGTACTCATGTGGATCTGAAGAATAGAAGAATAAATCTAGAATGTTTATCGCCTTGAGAGTGCGGATAATACTCTCCAGAGAGATGTATTTGGATATATTATTTCTGTATTCCGTTTTTATCGGGTACTCAATCATTTATCTCTTATTGCTTATCTTTTCTTATCTGAGACAGCTTTTTATCTCTCTGGAATAGTTGTGTTCTTCCATATTGAAAACGTTCAAAACACAGATTTTCTGAGTGCAAAACCCACTCAGAAGTCACTCAATTAACAAATTGCATTCAATTAGATGGAAATTTCTGTTGGTAAACAGCTGGAAAATCCTTCAGTCATCGTGGGTCATCGAGCAGAAACAGAAACAGACACAGAAACCGAACAAGAAGAGAGGCTGAGACTGAGACTGAGACTGACCAGGGGCGGCAACAATTAATCCTTTGTTTGCCTTTTATGTGAATTTGTATGGTAGGATGCCGTGGTCATGGCCCTCTCCAGTTCTTTCGTTGCTTTTCTCATTTCTCTTTTGCCCGGCGGCAGCTCGAGATGATACATTGATGATGAGGAATGATAATGATAATAATGATTCCCATCATGCCCCACAAGAGTGTGTGTGTGTGTGTTCAAAGGCCATTAAGCCCTACTTGAGGAATACAAAGCACAGACATTTAGTGCTCGACAACTACTAGAGAACTGCCCCCTACATGAACATTAGCGACCCCTTTAAGAGCTGTGTCAGTGCACGCTCCTGATAGCCAGATAGCTAGATAGATATGTATATCTGTGTGTATCTGTACACTAACCATATTCTCTCTTTCTCATCCCTCCATTCTAGGCGCCGGCGAGTCGGGAAAGAGCACAATAGTCAAACAGATGAAAATCATTCACGAGAGCGGCTTCACTGCGGAGGACTTTAAACAATATCGACCGGTTGTCTACAGCAACACAATACAATCATTAGTTGCCATACTGCGAGCGATGCCAAACCTAAGTATTCAGTACAGCAATAATGAGCGGGAGGTAAGACCACACACCATCCGCCATACACCCACTGAATCCTCCATTTCCCCCCGTTGGGAGACTCACACATCTTATCGTCCTGTTCTGCTTTCTCCTTTCACTCACAGAGCGATGCTAAAATGGTGTTCGACGTGTGCCAGC
This sequence comes from Drosophila miranda, assembly GCF_003369915.1. NCBI lineage: Eukaryota > Metazoa > Arthropoda > Insecta > Diptera > Drosophilidae > Drosophila > Drosophila miranda. The sequence continues at coordinate 19,785,537 of NC_046676.1, forward strand.
GCATGCACGACACCGAACCCTTCTCGGAGGAGCTGCTGGCCGCCATGAAGCGTCTCTGGCAGGATACCGGTGTCCAGGAGTGCTTCTCACGCAGCAACGAATACCAACTGAATGATTCCGCTAAATAGTGAGTACCGTGCACGATTATCTGCTTATCTCTGGATGCTTTCAGTCGATACTGGGGCTACATCAGCCCACGACCGAAACACGTGCGACCTAATTTCGGGTCGATCTTTCCTATTGATGATGCTGTTATATGAACCATAATTACGTGATTTTTGCACAGTTTTCCATCTTCATGTAATGGGATACTCTTTTATTCCCTTGGCCCCTTGCCCAAGGCCAAAAATTTGATAGTTCTGCCTGGCTTTGTCCGAAATGCTGTGGGCCGCATATAATACATATACTGCCCATTCTGGGTAGGAGGAAGAATTCTCAAGGCACATTCTGGTCCTACGGATAGACCAATGAATCACCAGACCTCCGCCAAAGCAAATTGTGCGATTCGTCAATCCGTTGTTATCATCTAAACTCGGGTCGAGCTGCAATCATGCACGCCATGCATGTTGTTTGTTCCAACTCTCGAGCGTTCTCTTCGGCAGCATTCGCCTGTGCTTGTCGAGTCGAGTCCAGCCTCAAGGTGCCGCAAGGACACTCTGAAGATACTGTGGCTGCAATCGCTTGACTTGGCCATGGCAAATTCTTTCATAATTTGACAATTTCTAGCGTGACCTTGGCCGTGTGTTAACTTTGTGATCTTTCTGTGGCAGCACATAATTAATCAGAGGCTTGAATAAGTTGATGGGGAAAGACGGACGCGCTTAAATAGACAAGGCGCTCGAGGCGCAGACAAGCCAAATAACTTTCACAGTCTACGCCCCTCAGGCCCAAGTCCCTCGGTGATTAATGACCACCGACTATCGAAAAAACATGGTGCTTGTTTAATATTAGACCGGGTTATAGGGGGGTTATATTGTACGTACTCGTAATTCTACTTATACTTATATTTACACGATTTATGCGGCTATGTCGGTGTGCTCAAGTGTTGGGAGTGCTTGCTCTATGTACATTTGCTTAATTAAACAAAACGTCGGAGCAGCGGCTGTAGCGCTTCGACTATAAATATCACACATCCGCCGTGTGACACACGCACCCTCTCGCTCTTTCGCTCCTTCGCTCCTCCGCTCTTTCTTTTCTCAGGGACATCCGTGCCGTGTCCGACGCTTAGTCCTCCCGCAGAGTTAGCTTGAAATTCAGCGGCGACTGCGGTATGTACGTGGAATTGACGCGATACACAAACTCCCCGGAACTGTACGAGACCTTGTATTTGCGGAAGATCTGTGGCGAAAGTGAAACGGTACCCATGAGAGTGGCATTAAAGAGGGGGTCGGCATTTTTCCAGTACTGGGAATGCGACTGGGACTGTACCTTTGCCAGCAGCGTGTGCAATTCAATTTCAGCGAAGCGACGGCCCACGCACATGCGGCGACCAAAGCCGAAGGGCAGGCTGACAAACGGATGAATCTTGTGGCTGGCGTGGGGGCATCCAACTGCAGAAAAAGTGGGCGGCAGAGAGACAGGCATTATCCGGATTAGCAGTCGGAACTGTGGAGCATTCGGTGGGTGGGGAAGGGGAGAACTCACCTGCCGCTGCAGCTGTTTGTTTGAGCCAACGCTCGGGCAGGAAGCGCTTGGGCTCTGGGAAATATGCGGGATCGTTGGACACCACCAGATGTGGAAAGATGACGTGCGTCTGAAATGTGGAAGGGTCTGTGAAATAAAAGGGAGCCATGGCAGCAGACAGTGAGGACTTACGCCCTTGGGCACGTGATAGCCGTTGATGACCGCGTCCGACTGCAGGCTGCGACCATTCGCAATCACCACGGGACGCATGCTACGAAAAGTGGGTGAACAGGGGCGATTAGCGACCAGAATCACAATCAGCAATCAGTGCAGCCTTACCGCAGCGTCTCCTTCACGCAGGCCCGCAGATAGGGCATCTGCTCGAGAACGTTCTGGTTGATCTCGGCCTCGCGATGGGGGAACACCCTCTGCAGCTCCTCGAAGAGGCGCCTCTGCTTGTCGGGGTTCTTGGCCAGCTGGTAGATGGTCGAGGAGGCGGCCACCGATGTCGTGTCGACGCCGACCAGAAACAGATCCAGGGCCAGGATGGCGGCCAGCTTGCGGTTGCCCGTCTTCCGCACAATCCTCTCCACAATCGAAATGTCCGCCTCGGACTTGGGCAGGGCCCTGGCCTCATCCGCCTCGGCCTTGTCCATTGTCTGGCCGATGTTCTTCATGCAGATTCTATTGCAGAATATATATGACATATGAGTATGAGTGGCGGAGGATCGGCTGGCGCTACTCACGCTGTGAACTGATCCAGAGCCCGGACAAAGCTGCGGTAGGCCTTCGTGGGGTAGATGCGCCACAGCGGCATACGCAGCTCCAGCTCCGGCACCGCCCAGAAGAACGTGTTGATGGCGTCGATGATCTGCTGGGCCTCCTCGCTGCCCTCCGGCGAGAGGCAGCCCAGGCGCGTGTCCAGCGCGACGCGTCCCACAGCTGCAAGACAGACAGAGACACTCGTACCGGATCGAAAAAGATACATGCTGTTGCGAGAACTTACATTCCAGGGCCCATTTGTAGAGCTCGTGCAGGAAATTGGCTGGCAACTCGTCCTTCTCGTCGCGCATCGCCTCAATGCTGCACCAGAGACAACAACAACGGAGCGGAACAGAACAGAAATGTAGATTGCATAACGGCTGAAAGATGGCGTTCCTACTTACCGGCCCATAAATTCGCTGGCGATGTCGTTCAGCGGCGGAATGTACTTCTTGGCCGTTTGCGGCTGCAGCAGGATGTGCTGCACCTCCTGTCTGAAGGCCTCCCACTTGGGTCCGTGCCTGCGGTGGGCAAGAGTGGCGTTAGGTTATTCATGTATGGTATATGCCGCAATGTCCGTTATATAAGCGCGTTACTTACACGCCAATTAGGCCGGCCACATCGCCAAAGAAATCGCGTCGCAGGTCGCCCTTGTAGTGGCGCAGCGAGGGCATCGAGGGTCTGTGGAGAGAACGTAGAACGAGTGCGGAAAATGAGAGAAAAAACGGAAATAATTCAATGTACACACATGAGCAACATGAACAGGCTCCTGGCTACTGGCTCATGGGCTATTGGCTCCTGGCCTTCTCTGGGGACGCCTGCCCTTGCGTGCAGACAGACCGGCGACGACAACATCAAACACAAATTTTCTACTAAAATACACACACAAAACGAAGCGATTTCTCGGCTACCCGCTCTCGAGTCGCCCCCACGGCTGTGGTATACAATATTTGCATGATATTTGTCATCTACTCGCATGTCGCTGAACAAATAAAAGAAGCGGCGTATTTATTGGCTTTTGTCTAACCCTGCGCCCCCCCCACGTGGCCTGCCCTGCCCGGCTGTTTGACTGCCATTCCGCTGCTCGTAAGAGGGTTGCCCCGGGCAACAGCATACTCTTATTATATTGAATGACAGATCCCCCTTCCACAGGGACAAGGAGCGACGAGTGACGAGTGACGACTGACAGTCGGACGGAGTGTGTATGGTTTTGTGTGACCGTTTCTTTGATTTTGAAATGGTAAAAAAGGACTCCACTCGGAGGAGTTTGGCCCCCCGCTTTCGGGAGGAATTCAATCGGAATTTGCATCTCAAGCCCGATTTGAATATTCATTCAACGAACTATGCAAATGGAGATAATGGAAATGATGCCAAAAAAGATGCAAAGCTGGCAAAGGGGAATAAAGCCAAAGAACTCTCCAAATACACGATAAAACATCGATACATCTAATATGTATGTATATTAAAGAGTATTCCCCCCGAAACGAGTCTGGAATGACGACTCAGAAAACCAGTCTGCCCAAGACCCCCAATCTGACCGCAAGACTGTCACAATCGGAACTGAAACCATGGCTGAACCCTGCTTTTTGGATGGTCGTATAATTTTTCCCACCAGCAAACCAAACAAACACACATTCCTCTCCGGGTTTTATGAGCCCCATAAAGATTCACGCCTCTCGTTTCGTTTCGTGCCGTATCTTTCCCGATGTTGTTCGGACTTGTCTCGGACAAACCTTAAAGTGAAATATCTTCATCAATCAGTTGGTGCGTCAGTCAGTGAGGCAGTTAGCCAGTGAGGCAGTGAGGCTGGGAGGCTGGGAGGCTGGGGGGCAGCAAGATAGTTTCACACTTCTTCGCTGGGGGTTCCATTCATCAATCTCTCAATTCCGTTCGTGGGGCGTGGGGCTAGTGTTTGCGCATTACGTTGTTAATGTTGTCTCATGTCCAATCTATTAGCGATTCTTTTCAGCCGTTTTCATGATGACTTGCCAAATGTACTGCCGAATACAAACAGCAACAACAAAAATCTGTTTGGTTTCTGCGCCGTCTGAGATTCGCTATTTCTCTATTGATTTGTGGCAAGGCAGGCAGTTGTTGTTGCTGCTGCTGCTGCTGTCTATAAACTGCTGGAAACGTAACTTGTTAAATTTGGTTCATGGCCATGGAGATACACACTCGATAGGAGGGAAAAGAAAGCTTACAAAAGTAATGAGCAGCCGATGTCTGCCGATCTGTGTGACTTTCGTTCGCCGCCTGGCTTGTTGTCTTTCCTCTCTCTGCTTATGTATATTTCATTTGTTTCATAGATGCAAAAACCGAGAAACGGTCTGTTTTTGTATCTGCTAGGCCTATGCCACGGACGTAGAAGTGAAAGCTACGAATAATTTGTTTAATTTAATTTCATATTTCAGTGCGCCACGTCTGCCACTCTTTCGATTTGTTATTAAAATTTAATTTAATAATTACGGACTGGCCTGGCCTGGCCTGCACATCGAATGTGCGCACACTCGCGAATAAACAGGAACTGTACTGCTGTACTGCGGCCGTGCATATGCCCATGCATGACTGATTGCGTGGTCATGTGTGTGCGTGCGGGGGTGTACACTGTACTACAGTGCAGCCCGGGCAAGTGCAGCCATGCAGACCCATTTAATTAACCCGTTTTTATGGCAGAGCATTCGTACAAGAGTACTAGGCTTTATGCTTTTTCCCCCCAGAGGTTGCGGCCTGCAGACAGAGACCATTCGCTTCACTCACCGGTGGGGCATGGCCTCCTCCTTCTTGAATATGTTACGTATCTCGTCACCGTCGAAGACGAACAGCAGGTCCGGATGACCAATCAGGCCACCCACCTTGGCCATTTTGCCGTAGTTGACGTGCAGCTCATTCATAACCTTGTCCAGCTCGCTAATCTTGTAAGTGCCTGCAAGAGACAGATGTAGTCTTGTGGATGGAATCGGCTACGGGTTGATGACTTACCAATGAGCGGAGCGAAGCGCCAGGAGTTTCCAATCAGGGGCAAGGGATATGGACCGGGCACCTCAGAGTAGGGGCGCACTCCGGCTGTCGAGGAGGCGGTTCTGGCTGCTGTGGCTGTCGCTGTTTCCGTCGCTGGCACTGCAGTGGCGGCCAAGTGACTGCCAATTAGTGGAAATTATAGAGGAGCAGCAGGCGGGGGAGGCGGAAGCGGAAACGACTCGAGCATCGAGCATCGAGAATCGAGCGTCGAGGTCTCGCTATAAGAAAATCATTTACCTGACATTTAATTTCTTCGCCGTCTCCGACTGCCCCTGTCGCAGGCGCTGCCTTGCAATGGATTTTTCAATTTCCGTTGCCACCCCCACGCCGCTGGGTGGCGCAGCCCCGTCCACGCCCGTGCCCGGCCCAGGGCCCGCATGCGGCAGCATCGTCGCGGTGGCAGAGCCCGAGTAAGTGGAGCGCCGCATTAGGGCAAAGGAGGTTTTGCGTAAGCCCGACATCTTTCTCCCGTGTTAATTCTGCGGAGAAAGACGAAATATTATGTAACAAGAAGTACTCTTTCAAAGAGATACATCTCTAGTAAATGACTCAGAGACATCTACAAATACGAGACTGATTCGGATAGAAACAGACCCTGAGAAAGGGTATCGAAAGTTGAACCAAGATAGGCAGGGAAATTGAATTGTGTGTCTATGTTTTAGTCAGTTCTCAAAGTGCTTCTCCAGCAGAAACTTTTAATGTATTTCCAAGTATTTGCCTTGCCCCGTTTGCCGCCGTTTGCCCCCGTTTGCGCTGTTTGCGAATCAATCAATGTGAATGGAGAGAGGCTGTTCAGAGCAGAACCCCCGCTCTAGATCCCCCTAGAATCAGTCAAGCAGCAGTGGAAGGTGTTTGGTTGAAGAGCAAATATTGTTCCATAGCTCGAGCTGCACGCTCACTGCAAATCCCGCGCCCCAGCCCCAGTGGCAGTGCTTTTATTGGTTAACTTTGCTGCCTGGGATCCAGAGATGACAGCACTTAGTTCGAGCTAGTTGCCACACACAAAACAAGGCAAACAATCAGCGATTGTCCCTCTGATCTCGGGGGGGGGCAATACGAGAGTACACAAACCAGGGCCAGGGGCGTACCCACAGAGACAGAGGTCTCGCTGTGTTATGGCATATATTCCATTTTATCGTCTCAGTCAATAGGCAAGTGGCGGCTACCAACCGTGAAATTGTGCTACAAAAACTCTACGAAACCCACAGCCAAGATGTGAGTTCGAACAAAGAAAACACACACACACACGAATCGAAGAGTTATTGAAGTAGCGCCCAGTTGAGGGCCAAAACTGCACCTGGCCAAGACTTAGTTTCGAACGGATCGTGCCTATATGTACATATCGTATGAATAAGTACGATTCCTCCACTCGAATGGAGTGCATTTAAAAAACTGTTTAAAGAAAAGGAAAGGAATAAAAATATATAACAATAAAATAACACATTATTTTCGCAGTGATTTGCGCACCCCTAAAGGAGTATTTGACCTTCAGATGGAAAACTCTTGGATATTTAATATTTTCCGTTCGGTTCGGATGACTTAGGGCTTCCTGCCTTCCAGCTAGCCTCGTAATGCTTCAGCATTATTCAACATTATTGTGGGCGCACTCCATTCCTCTACCCAAAACACCGACCGCCTGCAAAAGAGCACGAAAGATTGCTCATACGCCGCGTGGAGCAGCGTTCGCTTTCGGTTCGACATTTTTCTGCGCCTGCTCCCTGAGGATAATATAATTTAAATGCCGAAAATGTGATGGAGCATCCCCACACACACCCCCGCTTTCCCGCTGTCCCGCTTTCCCGCTTTCCCACATTTTATTCTTTTATTTTGTGTGTACCCTGGAGCACAATGGCAGCGAAGCTTATCCTTGCCCTTGCCGCACAAGCAACGGAGCGACCTTGAGCACTTGAGCCAACAACCAAACTATCTTTGTGTGGGTGGGGGGGTGGAGGGTGTGGGTGTAGGAGGCTGGCTGGCTTTATCGCCAGTTGGTTATAATGAACTTGAGTGATAATCCTAGCGCCTGCGAGTAATGCATGAGAAATGTCAAGCAGTGCAGCAATTGTCGTTGACTTTTATGGGCCATTGTTCCAGCCAGAAGAGAAACATGCTGGAAGCTGGAGACTGGAGACTGGAGGAGACAGCTGCTGCTCTGCTCCACCTCCGAGATGGTCGCTACACTCGAATGAATACAAAGCAGAAATGAAATGAAAATTAAAATCTCCCATAAGACCAGTTCTATTAGCATTTGCCTGTTAAATGGAGGAGAATCTGAAAGTTTTAGCAGCAGCAGGGCAGTTGGATGCCATCTCCCTTGATTATGTCACCCATATATTTCATCTATTGACTTTCGCGAATGGTGGCTATTGGTCTATTGACCGACTGGAGGTGCGGCCGTATCTGCATTGGAATCTGCCTCAAAATCATATTCAAATTTGACTTTCGCACTGCCACTCTGCTCTCTTTCGAGCAGCCGATTGACTGAATGCCATGTCGGAGTGGACTTTAACTTGTTTCGCCCCCCCGCCCCCTGTGCGCGGAATCGCCCAAAATTAAAATGGGGGAAAAGACCTCGTGGAAATGATACTCTTCGAACCGTTTTCCACGGCCTGCCACGCCAGTTGGATGAGTTTCTTTCGACTCCGCAGTCGTTTTTGTTTGTGCACAATTAAAACCACTTTGGGCCGTCTTTTGTTGCGGGTTTCTATTGTTGTTTGGCCAATTTACCACTCGACTTTACACAGCAAAAAAACTCGGACGGAGATTCGCAACGTCTTTGTCACGCAGCCACCGAAACTTGTTGTTGTTGCCCGGGGATACCGAAAGCTATAAGTGGAGCTCTATGGAGGAGCTGCTGCTGCTGCTGCTGTTGCTGTTGCTGCTGCCTCGTAGACCAACCGCGACGCACTAAACGCGATCGTCGGGCTTCTTAGTCTACTTATACGCGTCATCGCCAGCCCAGCCACCATCGCCGGCGTTGCTGCCACCGCTAAGGCTGTTGTTGCTGCTGCTGCTGCTGCTGCTGCGATGCCCAGCGCCAACGTACAAATTTGTCGGCTTTTGGCGCGCTTTTGTTGGTTTTGTTGTTTAAGATGATTCTGCTAATTGCCACTGCCACTCTCCTCTCTCTCAGTCTCTCTCTCTCTCGCTGGTAACTTATTCTCTGTTTTTTTAGTACCAAAATATTAAATCGTAATCGAAATTGAAAGTGGTTTTGATACTGCTTATTAGATAGCAAAAGGTTGGGGCTAACGAACGAGTATAACGGCCTTTTTATACCCGATACTCAAAATGAGTATTGGGGTATATTAGATTTGTGGTAAAAGTGGATGTGTGTAACGTCCAGAAGGAATCGTTTCCGACCCCATAAAGTATATATATTCTTGATCAGCATCAATAGCCGAGTCGATTGACCCATGTCTGTCTGTCCGTCCGTCCGTCTGTCCGTCCCTATCAGCGCCTAGTGCTCAAAGACTATAAGAGCGAGAGCAACGATGTTTTGAATCCAGACTTCTGTGATATGTCACTGCTACAAGAATATTTCAAAACTTTGCCCCGCCCACTTCCGCCCCCACAAAGAGCGATACGAGAAAACTAAAAACGAAAATCTGTTGCATCCACAATATTGCAGATTCGAGAAATCTAAAAACGCAGAATCATAGATAACGACCATATCTATCAGATTGCTGAATCTGGATCAGATCGGATCATTTTTGTAGCCAAAAGCAAGAAATCAATTTTCAGTGGCTACGCAGCGCCCGACGTCACGCTCAGACTGATTTTCTGTCTCTCTCTTTGTCATGTCGTTTAATATTAGCGGCGTCTGCCGGAGGAGAGCCATACTGACTAAGTATCGGGTATAACTGTAGAGTTGCGGTCTCCGCAGCAACTCACAACGTTCCCCCTCGTTTGTGATTGACATTAATGAGAGATTGAGTAAGCGAGAGAGAGAGAGAGAGAGAGAGGGCAGGGGAAGGGGCAGCGGTGGGAAATTATGCAAAGCAAATGAATTATTGTAAAGCTGAAACTTACTGAAACTAACGAGCCATTTGCTTAGCCAAATTACGCGCAATTCACTTAATTGAAATTGAGGCAAAAAGCTAACATAAATCCACCTGACGACTCTGGCCATCTCAGATAAACTGGTAGGGAAATGAGTTTAGTTTAGCAAGTTCCTGCCACGAGTTAGAAGAGCTGCCAATCTGAATTGAAATTCTTCTCATACCAGTAGATGTTTTTGTGTGTAGGAGAACCAAATTTAAAGCCTGGATCATCGGATTTATAGCAAAATTGGTTGAGCTATAATAAAACATTAGTGCTTGGCTGGCTTTTCTTCAGCCGACTACAGTATGTTTCTACTGGTGCTTCTTCTATTAGCACTTATGAATATTGCCAGACGTTTAACACCAACAAGGGGATTATCTTTGATCCTAATCCAATCACTAGATCCGAAGAGATTCACCGATACTTCAGTTCCTTCTTCTATTCCTACACTTTTCTTGGGAAATACGCCTCTCTTTGTTTGCTGTGCCCATGCCCATGCTGTGAGTATTCTTGCAATGGAATCGGAAAGTTGCGAAAGCGTTCTAGAGACTGGCCCACTTTCCCCTCGTACATGTAACTCGTATCATCACGATCTCCTATCCACAGTTTGGAGCACGTATGGGCCACCTGCCCGGCCATGGATTACAACACATTTTCCGGGCTCACAGCTGCCTGCATAAGAGTTTGGCTGCGGTCCAGACATAATAAAGAAAGAAAACTTTTATGACGGACATGTTAAATGAGATCTCGATCTCTGCCCACGAAGTGCTAACTATGTGATGGCCCAATCGCCAGCTACTGGATCCGTTTTGGCCCCCTTCTGTAAACGTTTGTCTAAGAAATTGTAACAGAAATGCGATCGGTCGATTATGCAGTTTGCTCTTGCAACTCGACCAACTTTTCCACTTGAATGGGGGCTTCTTCTGTGGCTGTGGTTGTACTTATTGGAGTAGCTATAGCTATAGTTATGCCACGGCGACTGGGCATGACTGGGCCAATTTCCTCGGCCGCAGCCGCAGCCGTAGCCGCAGAGTTGCCGGACCGCAAGTCGGCGGTGAATTGATTCCACCTGCCCGCCGGATATTATGAATGTGATCGGTGGGGCAGGGCGTACTTTGGCGACGTTGTTGGCCAATTGTGCGTGTAATATAAGCAGAAACCAGTTGACCAACGAATGCCTGACCAACTCAACAAGAGATCCCATGCGATGACCGCAATGAGCGCAGATTCCTCACCCAAGCCAGGCCAGGCCAGGCCCATTCCAGGAAAAAGAAAGAGAAAACCTTCAAAACTATTTACGACTCGTCTGAACCCGTCCCCCGAAGCCAGACCCAACCAACAAATGATATCAGCTGCCCCGCAACTCTTGGGCCGCGTCTGGCGTGCTTTTGCCCTTTTTGAAAAGAAATCATTGCGTGCCTCACGTTAATTACGGCCAAAACACACACGCTGGAATGGACCATCAACTGCTCTGGAGATGGAGCTGGAGCTGAAGCTGGACTCTGCGGACTCCTCTTGGGCGACCTACTTGTTGGGGCACACTCCAACTCTGACTCTGACTGATTGAGGGGGTGATTGCGGCTGGGACTGTGCCACAGTTAGGGCTACAGCTGTTACACAACCGGCAAATAAAACTAATTAGAGTCCAAGGCATAGACACATTCGTATGTTGCAAAGCATTCATCTGTTGACACGGAAATTAGAACCAGAAAAAGCCCAACGGTGCCCAGCACTCTGTGTTTCTCTTGGCACTAATGGCACGGAAATGAAAATCATTTTGAATAACCAAATTAAGATCTTGGCCAGTCAATTTCTGCTATGAAGTTATATGTTCTTTCCCATACACTGAAGAATAAACTGGAATATACCACGACAAAATGACTTGAACCTTCAAGTCCTTAACCAAAAGAACTCCCCGGCTATGACAGATTGAGATTGTTGAGATTTCTCTAACAGCATTTCAAGTTTTGGAGTTTATTTTCTCTATCTTAAGATTGCACAATTTTTGAAAATATCTCCGCGCTCTTCGCGCAGTGTAGGGAAATGGACATGGAAATCATTTGTGCGCTGGCTGAGCAAGCATATTCTGTTCTCCTTTTGCGGGCCAGGACTTGGGCAGGTTTTTATTTTTAATTGTTTGCTCAGCGCTTTGCTCTGGGGCCTAATTGTTTGCTCAGGACTCGAGAGAGGTGCCGTGGCACATGGAGGGCGAGACAGACAGGCATTTGTCTGGTCAAGCGACGGACGACTGCGGACGAGTCAAATTCGGTTACTGAAAAACCTCTTTCCCTGCTGTTTTTTTTTTTTTGCAGTTTCCTGGACGATTTGGATCGGTTAGGCGCCAAGGACTACCAGCCAACTGAACAGGACATCTTGCGCACTCGTGTCAAGACCACTGGCATCGTTGAGGTTCACTTCTCCTTCAAAAACCTCAACTTTAAGTAAGTCTCAAGGAGGGGCCTTCCAGCTCCAGTGTTTGGGTTATGGAACTAATGTTTCCCTTTCGGCGATTTCAGATTGTTTGACGTGGGCGGCCAGCGTTCTGAGCGCAAGAAATGGATACATTGCTTCGAGGATGTCACGGCGATCATCTTCTGCGTGGCCATGTCGGAGTACGATCAGGTGTTGCATGAGGACGAAACTACGGTATGTTTGAGATGGCTACGGCCCCTGACACTATACAGACGATTCCACAACTGATTCCACTTTCAGAACCGCATGCAAGAGTCGCTGAAGCTGTTCGATTCGATCTGCAACAACAAATGGTTTACGGACACCTCGATCATATTGTTCCTGAACAAGAAGGATCTGTTCGAGGAGAAGATACGCAAGAGTCCACTGACAATTTGCTTCCCCGAGTACACAGGTAAGTCGATGCCTCTCGATGCCTTTGGGCTATCTAAATCTGGTTTTAAATCTTATCTTTTGGGCGGACAGGTGGACAGGAGTATGGCGAAGCGGCTGCATACATTCAGGCTCAATTCGAAGCGAAAAACAAATCAACCTCAAAAGAAATCTACTGCCACATGACGTGTGCCACAGATACCAACAACATTCAGTTTGTGTTCGATGCCGTCACCGATGTCATCATAGCAAACAACCTGCGCGGCTGTGGACTGTACTAAGCCATTGCCGGAACATGTGGAGGAGGTGGACATGGACGACGACGTGGAGCAGATGGGGGGCGTTAGCAGGGAACACCGTAACGGTATTAAAGAGCAGCGCGGGAGCACAACAACCCACCAGCATTGATCAAAAACAAAAGAAAATTTAAGAGCAAACGATGATAGAACCAACAAACAAGCAAAGCCCAAAGAACTTTTATTTGTTTAACAAAGCGAACAGATGATCCCGCGTACGATGGGAGGACATGCAACCAGTACATTATAATATTGATCCAGATAAGATGAGCAGATGCAGAATGCTAATGCAGATCACAGATCGCGGATCCCGAGATCGAGATCGAGGTCGGCTACGATATGAGATGTGAAGACACAGCTGACAGTGAGCCACAGACAAGCATTTGAGAAGCAGTTGATGATTGAAAGCATTTCCTATATACATACATACAAACAAAAAAGCATATACATACATACACACATACATATGCATTATGCAAGCCCCATGTACGACATGACAGCCACACACTAATACACGAGCATACACGCATAAGCGCATAGTTGTTGTTTGGTCTGAATAATTTTTATAGAATTTCATAATTCATAATTTACGTGTAGCTTAGTTTCCTCATGTATTTATTAAACGAATGCCGAACGAGCATATATACAGCATATGTATGTGCACACACCTCTATATATACACATACCCACATACAATACGTATATATATAAATAATATATTTAATGTTTCCTGTTGCAATCTCTCTTTAAAATTATTCATGCCATCAACGCTCTCTGCATTTGTCGTGCTTGTTTAGACCTAAGTTTTGAAAAGTTGCAACAAAACCGAACAACAACAAGCAGAACAACAAAGTAATAATATTAATAATAATTAATTTGATTGCGTTGCGTGTCAGCGTGTGGGCAAAAGTAAATATATATTATATTGTACGACATTAAAGTGAACAAAAACCAACCAAAAGGAAACACATAAGAACACACAAAAACACAAAAACACACACACACACATACACATATAAAAGTAATGAAGGAAAATCTTAAAAGTTTAAGTCTAATTTAAAGATAAAAGAAAAGGATATAAATCTCTATCTATTGTATTTACAAACATAAACTAAACTAAACTAAACGAAACGAAACTAACAAAAAAGTAAGAGTAACGCAAAGCATATGTGGCCACTTAACTAACTTGTGTAAAAATCAGCAGTAGCAGCAGCCATCAATGATTGATTGACTCGACGATTGATGCGTTTCAATGTATGTAAATTGTAATTTGTTGGATTTACGTGTATAGGAGAGGTTTAGCTGGCATACACACAACACACTGAACACACACGCACAACAATTTCATTTGTATTCACTTAACGCTGATTTATTGTAATTAAACGAATTTGTTGCATTTATTTATACATACAAACAAACAAACAAACAAAACCCACAAAAGGCAAAGCGCACCCTACTCTGGCAGCGCACAAAAGCATGCTATACTTTTGCCATGTCTCACACACACAAACCAACAAACGGATCAACAGCAAGGAAAACTCAAGCAAGGATTGCATGTAATAATCTATACACAAATTGTACGAGTACTTTGATGTAACAGTACGACACATAACTGTATGCGAATGCATATGTACATATGTATGTATGTATGCACAGTTGTATTTAGCGTGTGGCATTTAACCCGAGCCCCGAGTATGTTGAATTGTTTGATTAGACTTATTATTGTAATTATTACCTTTACGAGTACTTTTGTATATGCTTCGTATGCGCACCGTGCATTTGATTTTACAGAATCAGTTAGCGGCAATGAATTTATATTGTTATTTCGATAGTCTTTTTTTTTTGTATGTACACCCCCGCAGTCCTATACCCTCCCCTAGTTCTACTGGAGGCCCTCTGTACCCTTGTGCTCTTGCTCTAGATGGACAAATCCACTTATGTTTTATAGTTTTTAAGTCTAATTTATGTAAACGCACACGAACACACACAAACAAACAACTTAAGCATCAAATAAGTAAGTTTATTAGCGAAATAAATATTATTTGACATTCAGCAAAAGGTTCAACAATTTTCACAAAGCTTGACGAAATTTTTCGCATACTTTGGCAGTCCCAGCCAGCGTCTGTCTGCCGAGACCCCCCCCTCCAGACATTTTTCGAAAGTTGTGTTGGCCACAGAACCGTACCCCCTTTCCGTAAAATTACGTTGACCTCCAATCAGTGATTCGATTTAATTCGGCAAGCCAGCATCTTACCATTTCCATCTCCTCTAATCCCACTCTAACTATCCCAGCCCAGCCCAGCCCAACCAAATACTGTAATATTTAATACGTATGTATTTTCCATTCAACTTTTATAATTCTACCAAAAGGAAAAACAAAAACTAAATAATAAACACAAAATCATTTTCAATAAAAACTATTTATTCAAAAACAAAAAACCCCACATATTAAATTTTTATTTAGTTTTGTTTCAATGATTTCTTACAGCCAGAGAGACAGGCAGAGAGAGAGAGAGAGAGAGAGAGAGTTTTTGTTGGCCATGTTGCAAGCCATATAGTTGGAATGTGAGTGGATGGCTGGTGGCCATGTAGTACATATTTAAGGAACTGCCGCAGACCAGTAGAAGATCACGAACTAAGGTTCAATAATTGTATGTAATTATATTTAAATGAAAATTTATATATTTATTGACAATTTAAGCCACAACAAAGTTATTCATTTACCCTCGAGACAAAGTAAACCAAATCGATCTATATACAAATATTTATACATACAAACATACAATACATACACACATACATATGTACTATATTTTTCTCGTAACTATATCTAATGGAAAATACTCAAGCGCAGTGTTTACATATAATTTTCCTCCTCAAAGTAGCTCAACTCTTGCAAAAGGAGTGAGCGCAAACTAATTAACTAATTAAACAAACACTAAGATATGACTAATAGCAACTTCATTCAGATTCAGAAACAGATTCAAATTCAAGCATAGCATAGCATTAACCGCAGTAAACCAACTAACATTTTGCATATTTTCAATATTTAACGGAATAGAAACGGTGACGGAATGGAATCAAATATAATTCATATTTTTCTAAGCTCATATTGTACACCTCTTTGCTCCACACACTCACGAGTCGCAGCACTACTAAAATTACTTTAATAGCAGTTAAAACAGTCCCAAGTGAGTTTCATGAAAATACATAAACAGAAAAAAGGCGAAACCTAACTATTGTTAATCGTAACTCAAACCAAATGTCACAGGACATTCAGACGCATGATTTTTTGTAAGAGGAAACGAGGCGAAAAAATATCCCCAAGGAAATTTGAGAAATGAGAAATGGAAGAATTAAACCAAGAAGTTATTGAGGAGGAGAAGTCGAAATGGAACCATAGGTTAGAAAAAGCTTAGGAGTTGTATCTAATCTTATTTGTAGCCTAATTCAAATTGCTTTTGTTGTCCCTTTGCAGCAGTTCAGATTTATTTCACTTGTATATGGCAAATATTTATATATGTATAATACCATGCATGTGTGGAAATACGAGTGGAAATAGTTCTCCTCAGTCTTGAGCTCCTTTACTCTCTCTAATGAACCACGTGGACAATGTGTAGCTAAAGGCCCAGTTTTAATTAAAAAAGACGCGAGACACAAAATCTTACTAAGCTCGATAATGATGAATGAGATTAAATCGTTGAATTACAAATTTAATATATATATATACAAACGTAATGATATAAAAACAAAAATAGGAAGAAAAAAATCAAAGCCCTAATGTTTGTATGTAAAAGAAACTCGAAACGTTAGAGATCATCTAAAATTTAAATAAATATAAATAATACAAAAAAAACCTTTGAAAGCTGTACTAATTTATTCCTCACAAAATTCCATCAAAGATCCCAATACATATATTATTTTCACATTTATCTAGTCAGTTGTGTCCCAGAATATCCTTTAAATCGACCTGTTTCACAAGAATTGTGTACGATAGGGTAATACTCTATAATTCTTAATCGGGTCTCCCGAGCTATACCAGGAAAAAGGCTCGACTTACCATATTTCTAGCTCGGAAGACTTTAGACTATATTCTTACCGTAGTCGAATATTTCAAATCGATCCTTGGAGATCCTGTGATCATAAATGCCTAACATTGTGGCATTTTTTAGACACGGTGAAACACTTAATTATTTTGATGTCATGTGACCGCTTGCATCGGAGAAAACTGATGTCTAGGTAGCTAGAACTGGAACAGCCGGGTATCTCTCTGGTACAGTCACTGACACCTTTCTTTCCTTATGGCCTTATACCGATACGGCCAGGTAGGAACCTTAAGGCCATAAAGCACCAGCGCGCGATAAATACAGACGCTGTCTGCAAACACATGGCAGGTTGCAGATTCTCTGAAGTGGTTTGTCTCCAGTATCCGCTTTCCAGAGTACCATAAGTCATCTTCTTTTATTCTCTATATGACTAACATAATTGTCTTTCTTTATGCCATGCCTTGCGTTTTATTTTGTTTAATTTTTGTATAACTTTGTAATTCTAGAATTATTTTACGACTATGCTATTGCTTTGTCTATTCCAGCAGTTTCTTTTTCGACTTGGGCGTGGAGATGGTTCGCAAGGAAACCCGCCGCGGGGTCTTACTGTTGGGCGTTGAAGGTTTTGCTACTGTCGCTTTTATAGGGGTCTCCGCCTTCTCCTGGGTGTCCTCATAGACCAGACGTATATCCTCAGTGCGCTCACAGGTGCTGTCACTGATGGACACTGGATTCTTCGCTTGCTCATTTGTCTCTGGCAACGGTTCCTTCGTCGACGTTGGCATGGGAGGGTCTTCCTCTTCGAGGGGCCAAGCATCCATAGCCTCTTCCATAGGGGCCACAGGAGAGTTGCGGGGCATTTCGACAAGTACACGGGGAGTGCGCCTCACTGCAATGGGCGTTGCTGTTTTGGCGGGCTGGCTCTTGGGTGTGAGGGAGAAGCTACTGGAGCTTCCGGGAGTGCGGGGCTGGCGACGAACTTGAATGGGGGTAGCTGGACGGGATTTCTTCTCTGGCGACTCGAACTTCTCCTCAGAGCTGATAATCTCCTTGTCCAGAACAGCAATACCAGCGATATCCGACTGAAGCTTCTTTGTCGGAGGCTCCGGCAATGGGCTGCTCTTGCGTTTCACAGAAATCGATAGGGCCTCCGCTTTGGTGGCTTCTGCGTCCACCGTCTTGCGTGGCGATTGGTGTGTGGGGACTTGCATAGGAGTCTGTGTGGCTGTTTCGCCTGAGCTGACCATCTTCTTATCCAGAACAGTCGTGCCAGCGATGGCTTTCTGATGCTTCTTTGTCGGAGGCTCTGGCAATGGACTGATCTTGCGTTTCCCAGATATGGGTAAGGCGCTCACGTTAGTCGCTTCTGTGTTCTCGGCTTTTCGTGGCGAGCGGCGTATGGGAATGGGTGTTGGTGTCTGATCGCCGGTTGTCCCTGAGCCAATCTTGCGTTTGACAGAGATCTGTGAGACGCGTACATCCGAATCTTCAGGTTTACGCGGGGAACGGCGTATTGCAATCGGCGCGGGAGCTGTCGTTGCGGTGACTTTGCGTGGGGAACGCCTAAAAGAGATCTGTGTTGGCTTGACCTCTGCTTTCGTATTCTGCTTGGGGCTGCTGGAGATGGATGAACTGGCACTTTGCATGGAGGAATCGTTTTCGGCATCAATTTCAATCTCTCTGACATCTTGAATGTCAGACTCAGGGGTCTTCCTGTTGCGATTGGTCTTGGTCTTCTCCTGCAACGGTTTACGTGTAGCGGGTCTCTCATCTGCCGATACCTTTCTGGCTCTCGGTTTCTTTTTCTTTAGTGGCAGAGCATTCTCTGAACTCATCAAGGCAGCGCACAGCACTGCATCCATTTCCTCATAGCGCTCGCCCAATTCATCGATCTCAAAGTTCAACAGCGAACAGAAGCCATCCGTGCTTGAAATGATCAGTACAGTGCCGTCGCCCGACCACGTTAGGTCTGTGAGCCTAGTGTAGTGAATATTCGAGACGATCGCGAACGGAACCGGCTGCTGGGTGTCATAAAGGAACACAGAGTTCTTGGTGGCGACGGCATAGATCATGCGGTACGGCAGCGAGATGACTGGGGGATTCTTATCTGCATTGTACGGTCTCAGACGGTACAGTACCGGAGAGCAGCGCACAGCAACCGCGTACTCTTGGGGAAAGGGCAGTACAAAGGCCGGGCGCGCTAAATCGTAACGACTGAAGCCGTATGTGGTGTTAATTGGTTTTAAGACGCCATCGTAGTCGGTGATTCCTGCGGGAGTGATCAACAGCTTGCCATCTGGGGTGAAGCACAATCGGCGGAAGAAAGTCTGCAATGAGCCATCATGATACAGCCGTATGTTCCTCCCATGCATTTCATGGCCCTCCTTCACAGGGAGGGTGCACTTGGCGACCCTGTGGAGCACTCGTTTAGTGTGGGCGTCGAAGATACGCAATTGTCTATAAAAGCAAAGTAAAAGACAAGTCAGCAAAAGGTTGGCAGTGGTTCCTAAGAGTGGTGCTTACCTATCGGTGCTCATAGTGGCTATGAATTGATTGCACGGGTCCCAGGCTACGCCCTGCACGTAGCCCTTGTGATCCTCCAGAATGGCCAGGGACTTTCCTTTGTAAACATCCCACACCATCGCCGTGTTGTCCACTGAACCTGTCACAAGGAATAGCGAATTTGGGGCCCAGCTCAGATCATAGATATCCTCTCTATGCCCCCGCAGGACTTTCATCGTCACCCACGACTCCTTATCCTGGTCACTACTGCCATCGGCGTCCAAAATGTTGACGACTTCATGGTCGGCCCTTTGTTTCCAGATGAACACTACGCTCTCGTCGTCGCCGGAGGCCAATAGCTCGCCATTGGGCGACCAGCGAACTGTGTTGACCGCACGTTGATGTCGGGACAGATCCACAGCCAGCTCCAAGTCGACGCCATCTCCATTGTCGCTCCGATTCACGTACCAGATCAGGACATGTGCATCTGTTCCGCCAGAAGCCAGTCGGCAAATCGTCGGCGACCTCAGCCTCTGCCCGTTCATCTGAATGTCCACACTCAAAACTGGATCGCGGTTGTGCCACGAGATCTCCGGTATTTTGCATTTCATGTTATTATTGTCTTACTTAAATTAAACTTTATGAACAAAATTGTAATTGATGAAAAAATTATGCGGACTATTTCGCGCCTAAAAACGCGAAGTGTGACCAATTTCGACATGACCGTAACGAAGAGCGAAAAAAATCCCATGTACCCAAACAATAGGTATTTTTTAGGTAGACATACAGTTTCAGAAAATATGTAGTTGACATGTAGCAAAATGTGTAAACATGTAAAATGTGGAGTAATTCCCAAAGTTGTTGGCAGCACGTTGAAGCTGAGACCCACAATTTGCGCAACTCTAGAAGTTCTAGATACATTTTCGATCATTTCAAAAACAGCTGATATACTGATATACTTGAGACTTGAAACAGGTATATTTTAAAACTGAGACGGTATATTTTGGTATATTTCTGAGGGTCGGACGGTATATTTTTTATTATAAATCTGCGGTCACACTGCCCCTTACTCACTGTAAAAAAAAATGGTAAACAACAATCACATTTCATAAAATACGAAAACATAAATAAAATAAAATTAATTTAATTGATTTCCAGTCCGTGACGCTACATACCGACGTGGGCGACATCAAAATCGAGCTCTTTTGTGATGCTTGCCCAAAAGCCTCCGAGAATTTCCTCGCCCTGTGTGCGAGCGACTACTACAGCGGCTGTGTCTTCATTCGAAATATAAAGGGATTCATTGTCCAGACCGGCGATCCCACCAATACCGGAAAAAGCGGCCAGTCTATTTGGGGAACTAAGTTCGACGACGAGTTCAAGGAAACCGTAAAGGTGGGTGGCGGGAAAAGTACTTTCATTGCGATGAACAGGTCTCACCGTCTCCGTTGTTGTTTTTGCAGCACACTGACCGCGGAATGGTTTCAATGGCCAACAATGGGCCGAACGCCAATGCCAGCCAGTTCTTTATCACGTACGCCGCCCAGCCGAACCTCGACCTGAAGTACACGCTGTTTGGTCGCGTTATCGACGGATTTGATGCCCTGGATGAGCTGGAGAAGTTGCCGGTTAACCCCAAGAACTACCGCCCGCACGTAGACAAGAAGATCAACGGCGTAACCATACACGCCAACCCCCTGGCGACGTAAGAGACCATGAGAACAAAGACAAATCCGTTTGCTTAAAATGAAACGTATTTATAGCTCTTAAGTTACATGATATCTTCACTTACAGACTAATTGGTTGAGAAACATAGAATATTGTGCAAAAGGGTCTAGGACTAAATCAGCCGAGTCACAATAGTTAATATAAAATTGCATTGCTTTTAGAACTTTTTCATAGACTTTTGCACTTAATATGGAACTTACAATAGACAAATGTATAAGATGAATGTTAAAACGATCAACTAAAAAAGAGAAAACAAATGCTAACAAGAATCTCATACTACATGCAACTACATGGATTATGTGGAGGCGCCGTTTTGGATTGATTTAGCGGGCTTCGGATGATCCTTGATGTGCTGCTCGAACATGCTGCGAATGTCGGCCAGTGCCTGGGAGATGTTCTCGGAGAAGCGTTGGACATCCTGAAAGATAAATTTCGATCAGCTGGAGCTCGATTGGGAGTAATAAAAGCCAAGCCCTACCGTTTGCTGGCATGTTGTCTTTGCTGAGATATGGAAGAATATCAGATTTTCTCCAGCTATGATGTAGGAGACACCATAACCGTCGTCGGCCACAGGTCCAAAGCCACCTCCGGCACTGATGCAGTTCGGATGCTTCTTCAAATCCATCTTTGGCGTCTGCCCATGGGGGGTCTGACTAGTCGACAAGCGCCACGGCTCGCTGAGCACTTCGTTGAGGAAGGGCGAGTCCACTTCCAAGTACTTGGACACAACGTACAAGCAGAAGAGATGCCTGTCAATACCCCTTCCGCACATGGAATCCTGATAGCCCAGTTGGTGGCGATCGCAGGCTGCCTGTAGCATCTTGACGCGCTCGTCGTTCTGCGAATAGAAAAACCAATTAGGCTTGGATCGAACTATATTATGGGCCACCTCTTACCGATATGCTTTGGTTTTGCATGGCTTTGACCCACGCTGCGGACTCGATAGTACACGGGCGCACTGTCTCAGTTCTACCCTCGCGGAATAGGCGCGTCATCGAAGCCTCATATGTCAGGGAGAATCGTCCCGCATCTCGGTAATAGGCCAACTGCAGGGCCATTTGAATGTAGGCATCTGGGGAGATGCGGCACTTCTTCATGAATCCCTTGCCGTACTCCTGGTGCACCAGAATGCGCAGATTCACCTCATTGATTAGCTTGGTCACGTCTATGGTGGCCTCATCAATTTTGGACAGACAAGGTGTAAGATCCCAGCTCAGTCGTGTGGGCAGTGGGGGCTGGAACTCAGGTGTGCCCTTGGTGTCGCCAGCCTCGTCGTATCTGCAGGGTATGCGTTTGGTTAGATCAAGAAGTATTTCCTTTTCTGTGAGGCAGTAAACGAAGGCAACGTAATTAAGAGGCTTTGGTTAACCTTACGAAACAATAGTTAGTCACAGAAATATGGGAGAATTAGTTTGTGTTTGCGTTTAAGGTTGCTGTAGAATACAGTGTTCTGGGCTGGCTACATGCTAAGAACGTTTTCCACTGTATATCTGCCGCATACGGTGAGTGCGACAGTTTGAATGCATTTGAGAATCTTAAACATGTGCAGGCCCTCAAGGTTTCCCAAAACCACCTTTAATTACATTTTGAATTGTTTGGAAATTAAGTGTTTACCCATAAATATCATCACCAAATATATACTCCCATAGATGTCCCAAAACCGGTGCATCGGCCCTATAAAAAATGCGTAAATTAAATCAATTGTTAGGCCACAACCAGAGTTAATTAAAAATATGTATGTATGTATGTACATGTCAAAACCAAAGTCAAGAACTCAAATTGAACGTATCCAACCGACACCGACACCGTCAAACGTAGGCGCGTACAAAAAAGATCACTTTACCCATCCGATACAAGATCGTCGACGATCAGGTTCTCCCACATGTGTGAGGCAATGGCAGCGTCAGACCTTTGTTTGTGTGGGTTTCAAATTGTTCAAAGAATTTAGATTACGGCAAATCAAGGCTACGAAACGTCTTGGTCTGAAAAGAACAGTACGGAGTTCGAATTACACTTACCAGGTGTGCTCCGCATTGAAGCCGACGCGTCCATTGGTGGCCACACAGACGGTGAAACACTTGTCGAACCAACGATTGTAGCCGTTGCCGTGGAGCAGCTTCTTTCCGAAATTGTCGAGAAGCTCGGGCCGCTCCAGATCAAATTCGAATGGTTCATCGTCCAGGGAGAGGACAAAGGCTGCAGATTCAATGGTCCGCAGGGAGACATGGTTAACGCCTCGCGAGAAGTACGTGTTCCGAGCCTCGGCCCACTTCGAGCGATTCCAGGCGGTGAGTGCAGCCAAATGCTCCTCACCATCCATGGGAGTGGCCTTGGCCTTTAGGATCTCCTCGATTTGACTAGAAAAAAGAAAATGTTAGTTTCTAATTGTATTGGGAATCTGATCACGAACTCACACTTGAAGCTCGCAAGGACGCAGGATGCGTCCCTTGTGGTAGATGATCATTTTATAGTAGCAACCCTTGTGCAGCACCACAATGTGATTGGAGTCCTTGTAGTGAATGATGCGATCTGTTTCCAAGCCCGGAACACGAGCCGTATTGAAGGTGCGTTCATACTGCCAAGAGCACAGAGGAATCATGCCCTGGACCATGATCTGCAGAAGAGAATTGCTTAATAGGTTTTAATTGTCATATTGTGTTGTTTAACTTACAGGTTGCAGTTCCTGGTGCTCGATGAGACGACGGAAATTGAGAAGCAGGTGGACCACGTTGGCCGCCCTGGCTGCCTGTTTGTTGGTCAGATTCATGAAGATGGCATCCGTGCCGTAGAAGTTGCTGTTGACACAGAGTGGGCTGCGGCCGCGCAGATAGACATACTCCTCCCACCAATCGGAGACGTAGTTGGTGGACCACCAGCTCTTCAGGATGAGGTACCATTGCAGCTTCTTGCCAATATTCTGTTCGAACTCTTTGGCCAGGCGCTCCATTCTCGAGTAGTTATCATCGTCCAGGAGAGGTCGCACACTGCGCAGGTATCTCGTCATGGTGTCCTTGACGGATGGCAGCGGCAGACGTGGCAAGGAGCCCTGAAAACTGTACAAGCCAGGCTTGTTCCAGCTGGACAAGACGCGCACCACAGCCACCCACAACATGGTGGGCAGCGAAACGCGACTTCCCGGGGCCCTGGACTCATACATCCAGCCCTTGTACATAAGTAGAAGCTTCAGGGTGTAGCGCATGGTGAAACAAATCGAGAGCCAGATCACCAGGGCAGCCAGGAAGCAGGCAGTTACCTGCCAGTTAGTTGTGTTGGAGGGAAGATGAACGAGAACTCTGTTGGTCAGGTTGAAGGGAGCCTGGTAGCCGGCAAAGTGCAATCCAAGGGCAATGGCCGAAATAAGCCATAGACTTTGGATGTGGGCCGGATAGACGCCGTTGCGCACGCCATTCTGAAACGAGGATACGAAACGGTTAATCCAAATATATCATTATCAAATGTATCGTTAAGCTTACCCTGGCACGAGCCAAGCGCTTCTTCCAGGAGCGCACTCCCGAGTTCCACACGAGATTGAGCACCTCGTGGTCATAGTTGATGTCGAAGCCCTCGTGGGTGATGGCAAACGAGAATGCAACGGCGGCATGGGCTTCAGCCATACCTGCAGGCAATCGGTGACGTCACACCCAATGTAAATGTTCTGCAGGAGATAGACGGTTCAAAATGGGTTAATGTCTGCGCGATAATCTCTTCTTTTGTTTTAAACACTACGACTTTGTATGTGTGAGTATTTCGTCATAATAAACAATTAATAGCTGAGCTGATAAGATATCTTTTGTATTGGCCAGACATCTGAAATAAGTGATTCATGTGTTGACCAACATCTTGGCCAGTTACCCAAATTTAAATGGAATTGAAATGCGCTGCAGATCGTAAAACTACTTTCGGAATGCACTTTGCCATATTCATGTACGGAGGAGTGCAAAGTTCAGCAAAATATAGCACGACTCGGATCTTGTTTAATAATTTTATTCGCTTCGCGCGATTCGATGTCATAACATTTTACATGCAATTGATGATTGACGTCACTGAAAGCAGTTTCATTCAAGCGATAACCCCAAACGAGGTTCGAGATAGCGTCCCTCTCGGACTCTAAGTCTGGGCAGCAGCACCTAGACGATTTTATAGCTAGCTGGATTGCTGATCACTTCTATATATGTTGGGTGGATAGGGTAGACAGCAAACAGTTAAAATTTGGCCAAAAAAACCGACATTCGATCACTTGTAGCAGATCCATTTCCTGTTTATATTGCAAACTGATTTGAGACCTACGAGTATTTGCTGTGTATAGACTCGTAATCGTATGCATTTTCAGTTTTTTAATTGTTATTGCTCAGCGTCTAATACTATATGACAGCTATTGAAATTTATTAGTACGCCAAAGCACATAGAACATACATTCATACATGTATGTATATATTGCTGTGCATTTCTACTTATAGTCTTCTAGAACTATACAAATAGTAATATAGGGGAATTCTAATAATATCAATCACAGCATAGTGTTGCAGGCGTTATGTTTCTAGATCAGATCAGATAAACCTTGGAGCGAGGTAAACAAAAATGGCAGTGAAGGTCAGTGCAGTGGGTCTTTTATGCTATTGTCCATGTCCGTGCATATCAATAAACCAGTTCCAAAAACATCGAAGACCCCTTCAAGATACAAATTCGTTTTCGTTTGACCCAGATCGAGGCGGCGACGACTATGCGACGATGCCTAATAATTTGAGCAGCGCGCTGCCGGCTTTTATTTGTTTGCGTATGAGCGAGAGAGCAGCAATCACAACAGCAGCAGCAGCAACAGCAATAGCATAGACTAAAACAACAAATTCCAATACGATTTGCTGCCTTTTATTATAGTCGTAGTCGCAGCAGAGATCTCTTGCGCTGGGCCCCGACACTGTGGTCGAGACGGTACAAAGTCCAAACCGATTTTTTCATCATTGCTTTTCTGTGATGTGATCTCTTCCTAGATTTTAATTATATTGCAGAAAATTTAAATTGATGTGGTTTTTTAGATTGACCTTGCCTTCCCCATTCCCCCACCCACTGTGTGTGTGTGTGTACGCGCGGGGGTGGCATGTGGCGGTGGGGCCAACACGGGTTTTATGTAACAAGCTACAAGTCCCCACCACAGCTGATAAGGCAGCTATCTCAACGTGAAATGTATTTTTCAACTATCAATAACATGTGGGAGAATTTGGGTCAAAAGTGAGAGAGAGGGAGAGAGATCATAATAGGAAAAGCAAACCGAGAAAACCCGCAAAAATGCCACAGTTGCAGAAAAAAAAACACTGTTTATCCACTATTTGTGTTTCTTCGCCGCGTTCGTTACGGTCGACCTTCAGCTTAATGGAAAACAAACCTTCTTTGTCGATTCAAATGTTTCGGAAGCCAATTCTCGAAATCACTTTCAAATTAATTGCACTAACAGTGTTTCGAGAGAGAAACACAAACAGCACAATGGGATTTTTATTCGAGCAGCGAGTTCCCTTTAGCCTTGCGATTTGCGGTTGGTTTGCGGGACCAGAAAAACAGAAAACAACTTGATCACTTGAACGGCCGAGCGCCAACTGAACCAGACTGTGCTCGCTGCACGCGCATGGGGTCTTAAAAGGCGGCAAGAGACGAGTTTTGTGTGTCTGTGTGTGGGTGCGTCACGAATCGAGGGGCTCGTGGAGTGTGTTGACCGATGCCGGTTCTTCCCCACGGTTCCTCTCCTCTCTGAGTGTGTCTGTCCGAGGATCGATAAAGGCTTATCAGAGTTTAGCAAATGGAGATCCTATGGTGGAAAATATATCTACATACATGCATTAAATGATTGTCAAATCGTTATCTCCTGCTCAAGTTGGATATTTGGCCCACACAGTCTATACAAATACTATACTATTTCCAATAGTCATAAACTAGTAGAGATTGTGGTGCTCAAATGTTTTATATTATCGAAGGGAGGTGAGGTACTGTACTACCAAATCATAAAGATAATGATGTGAATAATAATTTTAATTCCCGATATGTCCAGTTTCGGCTTGGGACTTTGGCCTTTCTATAAATATAAATAGATATGTACATATGTATGTATGTACATACTCGTATGCTGTCGTCTATTTATGTAAGGTGGCGCATTCTCTCGCCACTACTTCAGTGTGAAGAACTTCTCTCACAAATTTCAATTGAATCTTATCAGGGTTACATGGGTGGTTAGCCTGATTACGTGTGTACTTACTTCAGACGATAAACGGCCTGAAAAACAAGTCTTATATGATTTGATTTTATAACATTAAAATGACCAAACCTGCGATAAGCAACAATTGAAAGGTTTTATCGCGTCTAACTATTTATAGTTGAAAGTCCAAGCATTCATACTACGCCCGTGGGGGGGCATGTGAAATTTGTGTAGTACGCAATTCGGCGGCCAAGGCTGATAAGGACGGGCGCGCAGTCCGATAATTCTAGGAATTGCCAAAATAACCTAGTGCAATCAGCGACGCGTTGGCACTTCTGCCTGGTTGGCATGTCTGGGAGGCCTATGGCTATCTAAATGATTGGTCTGCCTTAAAAGTCTGGAAAAAGAGTTAATTCCCACCCAGCCCAGACGAATGAAAGAGATCACAAGATGGCTCGTATATCTCCAGCGTGGACTTTGAACCTCGGCCACTTGAAATTGCGACGATACGACCATGGCAGCACCAGCGCCAGCGCCAACGACGCATGTCTAACACGGCCGAGACAAAGGCAAAGCAAGGGAAAGGCAAAGACAAGGGTGGGGGAACCAGTCGGGCCTCTCTGAAATATCATTCACAGCTGCCGCGGCAATTAGGAGGTCAATAGTACCTATCCTACCTGAGCAGCTTTTCAACTTAGGTAAACATTGGATTGTGGATCTGCCATTTGTTAGTCTTCTCTTTTGGATAAGGTTGTTTTCCCCTTAAATGCATACATATGTGTACATACATACATTTATTTGTATGCATATGGGCAGTGGAGGAAACTGCAGCAAGACACGTAGCCAGGCCAAGAGAGACAAAGAGACGGGACTGTAACTACGTAGTGCACACAGTTGCCTGTGTATAGGTGTGTGTCTGTTTTACAGATGTTTGCCAGTAGAATCTCTCGCAGCTTTTGCGCACCCACTCAGAGCAGAAAAGCTGGCGCTCAGCTCTCAGAGAGCAGAGCAGCGCCGCCGTCAAGCCGTATATAAACTCGTTTTGGACTTTGAACCGCGTTGAGAAAAGCGTGTTTTGAAAAAAACAGCGTAAAACAACAACGACTTTATTAAAAAACAAACAACAATCAGAGCCAGGGAAAGACAGCGGCGGCGGGTAGTGTTGTAATAAATACAATATTATTCACTTTTAGTTGCTGCTTTTTCAAACAAGTTTCCATGCGATTTGTAGAGAAAATTCACTATTCGGTGCTGGCTGGGACTTGCATGTGACCCAATTATTTACGAACTGGTTGGACTTGGTTGGTTTTGAATTTTTTCTGTGTGGGGGAGGGGTAATTGGGCAGCCCAGGTCGCTGGAGCAACAGAATCAGGCATTTTAAGGGTAATTTACCCAAATAAGAATCGGAAATGGTTCAGGGTTAATGCTAATGGATTCACAAGCACTTACTAAGTTTTTGGTGAACGCAAACGCCCACCGTTGTAGTCTTGAAGTGAAGACAATCTACGGATTCTTTTCTTAATCCAAATGCACAAATCAAAGAACACAACTCGAAGAAAACAACAGAAAACAGCACAAAGCGCGGAAAAGACCCAAGAGACAGACGACGAAAACGGCAAAGGCGTGCGCGCAATGTTGTAAGCGTTCCGGTGGTTAAGAGAGAATGAGACTCGCTCGGAGAGCGGCGGCAGCAACAAGCGCGAGAGTTTCGACCATATGATCGAAGCAACAACAGAAGGGTTACTGCTGCAGCATACACGTAAATCCACACGTTACATACACAAATGCAAGTTCCCGACTACTGAGATATATTTAAACAGAGCAAGAATGCGCTTTCAAGCTTAACATCGTTCACTTGTACCGGTGTCTTAGATTAAATATAAACTGAAATTTTCAGATGGTTTTTGATATTAAGGAAAGTGGAGTCTTTTTAATCCGAGTATGGGCTGAACTACTCGACTGGTGCTGCCGACTGTTCGCCATCCTTGTCCTTGTTGGATAGGCCACGTATGCTGACGTCGTAGACAACCTCTTCGATCTTCTTCACGTCGTATTTGAGGGCATCAAAGCGTTTGCGTAAGCCGTCGTTCTTCAGATTGAGCAATCGAAAGCCCGTGTTCAAATCTCCAATAAAGTGCGAGATGTTCAGGGGGCGCTCATAGTCGCCCATCGTGACGGAATTCGTGGCAAACCGCGAGAGCTCCGACGCAAGCTGCAATATGCCCAGCAAGTAGTCCTCGACGTCCAAGTGGAAGCCTTCACCGGGCTTGGTCTTCACTGTTGACAGAGCAATCGAATGCAAATTAAAAATGCTAAAGGCAGAAAATGTTTAATCCACTCACAGCCCAGCATTTCGGCCACTGTTTCGCGAGTCACCAACAAGCCCTCCTCCAAGTAAATGACCAAGGCAATAAGAAAAACCAACCGCTGTGTAATGTAGGTCCAGTGATCGGAGTATCTGGAGAGAGCAGAGCATTACACACCCACATAGGGGACCAAATATCTCTGACTCACCTGTAGTATTGCCCTGGTGGCGCCAATGTGGCCAATTTTACATACTTCTCGGCACAGGCTTCGATTAGCTTCCGGGCCGAGCCGCAGGCGCCGCTAACTAAACGATACAGGAGTTAGTGAGACCGACCAAGTTGCAAATGCGTCACCTACTTTGGCTTAAATCGCTGTGAATTATCTGCAACTTGATTTGCGCGTCCTTCGCCAGATGCTCGATTTCCCTCACCACAAGGCGGATATTCTAAAATGAAGTTTCCGGTAAAACTATTCTTTGGGTCTTGTATGGCCACTTACCTCACGAAGCTCCTGCTCGTTGTCTATATACTTCTGGTAGCTTGAAAACATATTTATATTCACGAAATTCGTCATTTTGTCGTCTTTTTGCTTTATGCCGGTTTGGACGCTAGAGATGGGTGCAGAATAATGCGATAGTCAAATCGCCATATCGATTATTAGGCAAGAAATCGATTGGTAGACGCAGTGCTGGAAAACGCTTTTCACATACAAAGGCTTCAAGTTTCAATTAAAATTAAATAAAGATTGTGAAAAATGTCCTACGTACGTTCTCATCCACTTAAAGGGACCTACAAATAGATTGCAGTTTGTTTTTTGCAGGGTCAAGGCTACAATCCCTACAATCAAGGCTATGCTGCACCGCCAGGCGCCTTTCCACCCCAAAACTCGCAGGTCTCCTCACAGGCACAGCAGTGGTTCGCTATGGTGGATCGGGATCGATCTGGAAAGATCAACGCTTCCGAACTGCAGGCGGCGCTGGTAAATGGGCGTGGCGATCACTTCTCGGATAACGCATGCAAGCTAATGATTAGTAAGTTGTCTATTTTGGAGTCTCTATTGTGACGTCAGTCATCAGTGTGACGGCGTGAAGGAACTGCCAGCCGCCCCAAATGTAGAAGCACACGGGCGTGTTGGGTTAGATCGCCGGTCAGACACTATCTCGAATGTTTACCTAACTTTTGCTGCTTTTTATTATGTTTATTCAATCGCACTTAATGGCAAACTTACCCACTACTTGCAGGCATGTTCGACAACGACGCTAGCGGAACCATCGATGTTTACGAGTTTGAAAAGCTTTACAACTACATTAATCAATGGCTGCAGGTCTTCAAGACCTACGACCAGGACTCCTCTGGCCATATCGAGGAGAGCGAGCTGACTCAGGGTAAACTATTATAAATCATAATGCTATCATCGGTTGATGGTTACTAATGGCTTTTCCTTGCCCACAGCCTTCACTCAGATGGGCTTTCGGTTTTCGCCGGAATTCATCAACTTTCTGGTGAAGAAGAGCGATCCACAGACCCACAAGGAGGTTTCGGTGGACCAGTTCATTGTACTTTGTGTGCAAGTGCAGCGCTTCACGGAGGCCTTCCGTCAGCGGGACACACAGCAAAACGGAACAATCACTATAGGCTTTGAAGACTTTTTGACTGTGGCAATCGGTTGCTCATATTAAACTTCGAGCGAAGCAACTGTTCCAAAGCAATCCAAACTCTTGCACACGGCACAGCCTTCTAACACACATTTCTTATTCCGTTTACTGTGCATTTTGTTTAAATTTATATGGTGTTTGCTAGCTTAGATATTCATCGTCCTCTCACAGTCATGTTATTGCAATCTCCTGGTTCCAGAATCACCTTTCAAAAGTATTTGTTATTACAGCTCGATTAACACATAGTACAAAGTGTCTTGCGCCTAAAATAAAGTACATATATTTATAAAACGAAATTTAAAT
Source organism: Drosophila miranda (assembly GCF_003369915.1). Classification (NCBI taxonomy): domain Eukaryota; kingdom Metazoa; phylum Arthropoda; class Insecta; order Diptera; family Drosophilidae; genus Drosophila; species Drosophila miranda. The sequence goes on from NC_046676.1 coordinate 19,816,846, forward strand.
GGTTTTATTGAAAGTAAAAATTGCATATCAAAAGTTTTTTGTAGAATAATAACCTTATCTTAGCAGTTTCACTGCCCTACGCCTATATTTGTATATTCGTTGATATGTATGTGTATTGTATATTCTTCTTGTATGCACGTTACTTATTGTGTTGAAAATTTGAGCGATTCAGTGCGACAATACAAAGCTTATGAGTAATGTACATATGTACGAGTATGACAAAACATTTAGACATTAATTTTGTTTTGGTTTTCGGCTTGGGAATCGTGAAGTGTTCCCTATTTCTTTTTGGTCATAGGTATACAATTTTTAAAGTACAAAAACTCAGTCTTTAAGTTGATAAATGTATGAATCGAATGTCTTGAGGGGAATAAGGCAAATAAGATAATGGATTTTCCAATGGCAAGTTCCAAACGATTCTCTGTAAAACTAGATCAGTCAGAGTACGGGTACATGTACATATGTATGTCTATCAAGAAAGATGGCATCGATTGAGGAGATCCGAGAATTGTCAAGGGTTTCTGTCTTAGGAAGCTTGATCAAACTTAATTAAGAGATCTTTGGGGCGGCAAGGGCGTGGAAATGTCTTTCTGGGACAGGATCTTATAAATGTTTCGAAAATACAGATAAAGAGCCCTAAGAATACTTTTATTTCTGGACAACGGTGAAATGTTTGATAATATCTTAGTAATTAGTTGCCTTTTAAAAAAGATTCTTGTAAATATGTTGGGCATAAAAATCCTTAACTATAAAATTGTATAAAAATAAAGTCAATCGTGTTTCTCACATCTTACATAAGCTATATCGATATCAGATTCAAAGTGTAAAATAATACGCAGCGTGAAATATTACTCGGTTTGCAGTTGTTGGCGTACGTTGCCTTAGGTCTAATTTGATTATCTGCTTGATTAGATTGGTTTACGAGTGCTTATATTATATAAATTATTACATTACAAGTAAACATTAAATATTTGGGATGACACATAAATGACAAGAAATATTATTCGTTAATTCGTCAAATCAAGACAAAAATGCGAGAGATTGCAGGTCTCCCTTGTGGTTGGTATGTGTATATGTTGGACAGGGTTACAAGTTAAATGGAAGATTCAGTTGGTCCCCATAAAAGTATTATTTGGTATCAAATCGCAAGCAGAGAGTTCTCTCCTACTTATTGCAGTCTATAATCAGCTTGCCCTGGGAATCGTCGGACATGGAGCCGCTCATGCCGTCGCCCTTCATGGAGTATTTGGAGCGGCGTTTGCTGGGCAGCTGGGGCAAGTCGGTGTGGTGTTTCCTGACGTGGACGCCAAGGTTTCCGCGCTGCTTCGACTTATACGGGCAATAGGGACACTGGTGAGATGGCTCCTTGCCACCACACTCGACATTCTCGTGGCGACGCAGCGTAGACTTCCAACGATATTTCTTGCCACAGTGACGGCACTCGTAGACTGGTTCGCCATCCAGGCCGATCGCATTGGGACTGGTGATGCTCCCGTTGCTGCTGCTTCCACCATAGTCACTCAATGTAAACTCCAGATTGCGAAAGACTTGGGCCTGGGCTTCCAGTATGGAGTTGGTGGAGCCTCCGTGGGCACTCGAATGGAACATGTTCATCGAGCTGTTGCCGAACTTGCTCCCGCTCTGTTCCATGAGATGTATATCGTCAAAGGCATGGAAGCGGCCATCATCTTCATCCTCCGTTGATGATCCCGGCTCGTTCTCGCACTCCGAGTGGCGCAGATCCCGCTTCTGCTGCTTGAGCAAGAGGTTCTCCAATATTTTGGTTGGCGAGGTCTCGTTTCCAATTGCAGTCTCGACCTCCTCCTTGATGCGACGCTGAGGTGTTTGCTGGCGCATGATCTCCTGCGCTCGAATCTGTTGCTGGAAGCTGTGCAGACCATTTCGCATCAATGCTTCGGCTATGACAGCCGCCTGTGGCTTCGGCGTTGGAGCAACTGGAGCTATGGTTTTGTTGGCAACCAACACAGAAGTTGGTATGGCCTTCACCCCACCCAGGCCAAGGCCCGTAGGGACCGCTGTCTTCAGAGAGTATTTGTTTCGCGGATGAAATGATGCAGCGCCAGCGGCAGCGCCCATTATCTCATCAGCATTCAAGTTTTTTGAAGCCGTATCGGAAGCGGAGCCGTAGACGGCAATGGCAGCTATGGTGGAAGGCTCCAATGTCTCGCCGGAAGTGGGAGACACCTGGCCATACTGAGTCACCTCTGCGTGGTCCAGTTGCTGCTGCTTGGGCACCTTGGCCGACTTGGTCTTGTAGAACTCGAACAACATGTCCGAGACCTCAGACACAGACAGACGCTTGCGGTGAGATCCCGGCGCCTGGGCCTTTTGTTCGTCGCGCTTTCTTCCATTGAGAATGCTACGCTGGAAACTGCGCTGGATCTCTGCTGTTCCCACTCCTGGGGCGGTGTTCTCTTTTCTGCTTAAGTCTGCAATCGGAAACATATTTTTGATTAGTTTTTGCCAACAAACAATTATTTTTTCTTATTTTTAGATTCGCCTCTTTCTTTTCTAGTTCCTTCAGTATGAGCTTTGTCGAACGACTGATGAGTTGTGACAAATGAAAAAGCAAGTTGTAACTCTCGGGCTGCTTGGGTTAATGTTAGGGTTACGGCATGGAAAAGTGTTATATGAAAGCATGCAACAAACTAAAAGCAAAATACGGTAAATTAAGTAACGCAAACACATGTAATTTTGGTTTAGAATTAAATAAACAAGGGTACACGTAATTTTCACTTTTATTAATATTTTTAACACATTTTTGGCATAAATTAAATATGTAGCTTTTTTTTTTTGGCGGAGCAAATAATATTAAAATTGTTTTTGGTTTTTTTTCTGTGGTGCTTCGATGTGATGATGTAATGATGATGTTGGAGATGTTTGTGGTGGGTGAGTTTTTTAACCGAAACCATTTTAAATGTATCTCATTACCTGCTATATCTGTGAAAATAGAGAAGAATAGGTTAGTGATGTCTTGAATTTCGATTCAATGTTTCGCTTGTATATCCATAATAGAGCTTCGTTTGTGTGTGTCCGAATCCACCTGTAAATAATCACAAATTCAGATTAATCAAATGGTTTTTAATATATGTTTCCAGTGCTATTTGCTGTGGCCGGTGTTTGCTATTCGCGGATGGCTGGGGGCAGAGCTTTTGTTTATGCACTAATATCACAGTCGAATATTTATATAATGGCTAAGTCAAGCTTTGCCAGCTTTCCCTTGCGCCCGCCGCCCACGCACAACCAGCCGCGAAAAGCATCCACACTGCAACACAATCGAAACGGCACTAGTCGACGTAGCCTAGCTTACAAATTTCCAATCCCATCCAAGCACGAAGCGCAGGCAACAACGCATCCGAGTCCTAAATCCTATGCGCAGCTGCAACGCGTACACACACGCACACACACACACTCAGGCGGTCGGAAAATTCTCGTCTTTGTGTGTGCGTGTGTATCTGTTGCACAGCAAGTGCAGGCCATCGCCTGTGAAGAATCCTTGATTTATTTTTACTCTGGTTTTCTACCTAACTCAACAGTTGTTGTTTTTGTTTCCGCTGTTCTCGTGCGTTCTGTTGTATCTTCAAATACATATGCATGTGTGTATCTATGAGTGCCGTGGCACAGACAGTTTAAGAGCGGGAGAGGAAAACTTTCTCTGAGAATAACTCTCTATTTGTATGTGTGTTTGTGAGAGAGAAAGCAATCCGAGCAGGCGCTCACAGAGTTTATGTCTAGCTTCCGGTGGTGTTTTTCTTGTTTATCCATACATATGTATGTACCTTCCAGATGCATCTGTTCACAAAAATGTATTTCAAGGTCAGCCTAGGAAAACTTAAGGGAGGTTGACAACAGAAATAAATTTCTTTACATGCTCTTGTTCATGTATGCGTGTTGTGGAACTGCAGCTTGAAGCTGTTTCGTTTCTTAAGACCCTCACAGACATAATCATCCTGACTATCAACATTTTCCATCGAATTTTCCTGGAATTTATCCCACACAAATAGCTTCGGAACCAGCCCTTAAAACTTGTGGGTCCTCATCGGGTCCTGCCCATGCACGTATATATGTATGCATGTGCATTTGTGTGTGTGTTTAGGCTTTGCGAAGGCAAAGCCCAAAGAGGACACCGATAATGCAGGCAGGCAATCGGACCTTGAGCGGCACGCATGCGCATTGCCAAATGGAAAAAATCAACGGAAAATCACGTGGGAAGCGGGACTGCAAAAGCCATTTGACGTCCACTCGCACCAACACACAAGAGATTCAGGCAGACAGGCGGTAGTCGGGCAGGCAGGCAGTCAGGCAGACGAGAATGGAAAACTTATTTTTAGAAAAACACACACAGAAAACAAACCATCCTAATTTATGTGTATGCAGTGTCCGTTCCCTCATTCTGGGTTTTGCGTGGGTGAACAAATCATAGAGTAAGAGAGAGAGTGGGAGAGAGTCAGCGTCAGAGAGCGTTGCGAGTACAGTTAGTTTGTGGTTGCCCAGAATCTGTATGAATTGAGATTTTTGCACTTCTCTTCCCCTCTCAGCCATTGCCATCCCTCTTGGGTCTGGCTGAAAACTATTGTTAATATAACCTGTTTGAAAAAGGATTATATCCTTATCTTCATCTTTTTGTGTTGAAACCTGAATCTGATTGTGTTTTTACATTGAAAGGATCTTAGGATCTATGCGTTTACTTGCCTGTTCGATCCCCACCTTGATACTCCTTTGGTAGCTTATTATATTCAGCATTTGAGCGAATTTCTGCGAATAAAATAAATAAGAAATAAAAACGTTAATGAAATAATAATTTAAAGTATAAATAAATAATACTAACCATTATAGAAAGAATAAAACGTAGTTCAGTGAAACTAAAAAAATGAAAATGAAGAAAGCCATAATTAATAGTTTTTAAAATATGGTTTACTGAAATATTAATATATAGTAAAACGATAAATGTATGCGTATACGCTTAAGATTTGTTTCTTTTTATTAGCAATATGTAGAAAAGTTACTAGATTAGATTGGACCTGGTTTTATATACTATACCGACAATAAAAGTGGTAAAACTCCCCTCTCTAATACCTACATTGTACATATGTATCTAACTATTGTAATGAATTTAATTTTTAGATTTATCTGAAAGAAACTAAATGCTTTTGAAGCAAGATTACTCTGGTCTTAATAATTAGGCGAGTTTTAATTTTTGGCTCATCCTTAAATATAGAACAAGTTCTTGTATTTTTGGTCTCTTCATTTCAATTTGGTACGATTTCTTTTATCAAAAAAATACAAAATGATCCTGGAATCCAATTTTCTTGACGCATCATCCGGGGTTTCTCAAACTAAATGAGAACCGAATGCTCCTTGCGCATGTGCTCGTTGAGGAAGGCCTGGGAGCGGCACACTCGAGCGCAGAGCGGACATCGATTCGCTTCGTACTGGGGGAAGCGCTTGGCGCTCTGGCGCGGTAGCTCACGGCCCGGCACCAAGCTGGTGGTGTCGATGGGTAGTTTCTGAGCGAGATAGTGCAAAGACCGGGCCGACGATATGGACGCCAGCTGTTGCAATGCTATCATGGCATCTGAGTTGCTGGCCAATGACTTCTTGTTGCCATTTTTGCTGCAAGTGCCGACACGGTTCGTCGGCTCTTCGTTCTCGCTCTTTTGCTCCAGCGTCAGCGTCGGCGAAGTATTGGCTGAGTTGCGCTCCCTGGCTCCCACCTTTGGCAATGGCCTGGATGTGCTGGCGGCGGAATAGTCCGACTGGAGGCCCAAAGATTCCTGGGTGCGCAAGTTATATTTTCTCTCAAAAACCTCTGCAACGAGAGAAAAAGGTTTGGGAAATCAAAATAAAAAATACAAATCATAAGCTCAAACAACTGCATTCGCTAAAACTAAAATTTTGTAACGAAATAATGTGGGAAACAATACTATATTAAGCTACGCGACCCACAAACATACATACACACACTCACGCAGTTGCACCCACACACGCATGTTCAGAAATCTATAAATTAGGGACTCAAACAATAAATTTCGTTTATTTTACTCGTAAAAGAAATTAAAGACTCTGAGGAAGGAACTGAATTAACTGACTTAAATTGCAATCAACGATTCTTTTCTTTTCGTCTATTTATTTACAAAAGTCATGGTTTTCCGGGTTTTGGCATTAACGAGAACTTGTCTATAATATGCATAATAATTGTTAACAAAACTTAAATGAACTCCTCCTCATGCTCCACTTTAATCTCAGACGTATAGAGGTATAGAGATTCGAGTTCTGTGGCTGCCGTCGCTTCTACTCCTGCTCCATCTGCAGTCTGTTTTGTGGTTTTGGCCTTCGGCTTTTGCTTGTGAATGGCTGGCTCTGCCGCCAGCTCGGCATCGTGCAGCTTCTTGTGGCGGTTCAGATGGGATCGCCGCTTGAACCACTTAAGGCAGTAGTCGCACTGGAATCGCTTAAAGTCCTGACACTCCTCGCGCTGGTGCAGTGACAGACGATTCATCGTGTTGTAGTAGCGTCCGCACTGGCACAGTAGCTGGTTCTTGGGACCGTGCCGCACAAAATCTACAGACAGACATAAACAGAAACAGAAACAGGATGTGGTTGGTTTTTAGGCCTCTGCATATATCTATCACACAAAGTACAAGGGTTCGATTCACTCTAGTTCTGGTGATTTTGGTGATGAATACAACAAATTCTTTTCAGTTTGACATTTTTATTGGCTGATAAATGATTGGACTACTTAGCACTAGCAATCAGTATGAATACTAATATATGTAAATATGAATAGACCTTTTTAGTTGGTGCAGCACTCTGCAGTCCTATCTGCAAATCCTTCCGCCTCGGCATAGTACAGTCCACGGGTAGTGTTCCTAAATAGAGAGAGAGAAGCATATTAGTTTTTGATGTTTGGTTTAGTCGCGTAGTTCAGATCGATAAATAAATGTCTTAGATTCGATTGTAAACATTTATTTATTAGTATTTATATTACTTTCATATACAAGGTTAATACGCAGTGATTGGGTTAGGGTTTAAAATATTACTTGTGTATGTATCGATTTTAAAATACTTATACGTTGAGCTAATTCAAAATTTGATTCTACATATTCTACATATTGAGCAATTCAACTAGAACTTGACTTGACTTGAGAGTTTGATCGTGACTTAGTCCGCTAGCTTAAACGTATGTGATTACACTTTGAGATCGTAACTGTGGCTATATTACAAACTTGTTACAGACTACACGAAGTTAGGGTTTAATTACTCTTTGTATTCATCACACATTTCACTCAGTAACACAACAACAAATGCTAAACACAGACTAGAATTCATGTAACCGTACAGTTCCATAGACCTAAATTCCCATATGAAGCGTCTCCACGGAATCAGAATGCTTCTGGTTCATGTGCTTACGTAGATCCGACTTGTATTTACACTTGTGCGGACAGTGCGGACATTTGAGGGCGGGCTCCACCCCGCACTCGTAGTTCTTGTGCCGCTTCAAGGAGCCCTTGATCTTGTAGGTCTTGCCGCACACATTGCAGGCAAACTTGCTGTCGTCCAACCCAAACTCATTTGAAACTTGTTGAAGAGTCATGGTTGTGGCAGCATGAAGGGTATTTCCCAGCCCATTAATGTACAACTTATCGTGATGCACGTGAGTCTCCTCATCGCCGTGCATCTTCTCCCCGTACTCGTCGTCCAGCATGCTCTCGTGTGAATCCACCTTCATCGCAGCTAGTTCCAGTTCACGTTCGGCGTCATCCGCATCGGCTAACAAAAGGCCAGAATCATGACTGGATACCACAGCAGTGCTGGCCATACTGGAAGGTGCCATTGATATGCTAGTGGCTCCATACTGCATCACATCGCGCAGGAGCATCTTATCCTCCAGCCGAGAAGTGTCTATCTTGATGTACTCCTGTCGGGCCTGCGTCTGCTGGATCGTTAGCTGGTGGCGCTGTGACTGCTGCTGTTGCTTCACTATCTGTATAGTGGTTGCCTGGGGCTTGTGGAGCAGGCTGGTGGTGTTTGTGTTCGTGGTGGCATTCTTTGTAAGTGCTGGTATCGTGTACTGGATGTTGCCCACTGGGTTGCCGAGGTCATCGGGCGGTAGCTCCACCACAACCGTCGCCCCCGACAGAAGTCTCGATCCTCCGCCATTGCTCAAGCCGGCGCCAGTGCTGAGAGTCTGGTTGGGGGATTGGGCTCCAGTGGAACTGGAAATTGAGTAGGGCACTGTTTCCAGAATGGTCCAGTAGCCATCTGCAAAGAGTGTGAAGCAACAGAAGAGGTTAGTTAGTATGACGCTGGCCGAGTCCCTGAAGGATATGGAATATAATTACATGTAGCATTAACAAGTGTCTCAGCTGGCTGCTGGACCCGTCCAATATGTTTTGGGATTGGTGGAGTGTGGGTTCAGGGATGGTGTGGATTATAAACTTGGGCTTGTTTGGGTTTTTTGCTGTAACGCATATATGATTTTGTTGCTTTATTCTTAATCGCTTGCATTTACAATATAATAAAAAGTACACAAATTCTTGGTTAACTCGTACTCTGATTTTGTTTTGTAGAACCGATAACTATATTTATAGGCGTATATGTAGGTACATATGATAGAATTTTAAATGTACAACTGAGGAATATTCATGTTGAAAAAGTGGCAAATAAATGGCGCTTTAAGTCTTTGATTGCTTCACATGCGAAAGCCCTAATTGCTGGCAAGAATATTTGAGTTTGAGAACACCAACCACACTAGAACTAAGTATATATTTTTTCCATATGTCTGCATATGGGGCTATGTATGTATTTATATTTACTCGTATATGGTGCATGTACGTATGGGTGTATGTATTTAAATAAAATGGTCTTGGACCGATTCGGCTAACTTAGGCATAACTCAACATAAAGAAAGTAAAACGAGAGAGTTAAAAAGTTAAAACGGAATGCGCTCAGAGAAATTGTATGTAAGTTAAAAGTTCTTTAAGTAATTTGTGCAGGAATGTGGCTGGGAGGCTGGGAGTGCCACAAGGCTGGGATCGATTGGTTGGTTTGTTTGTTGGTGGGTGCGGGCACAGGCACAGGCACAGGCACAAGTACGCGTTGGAGGTAGCTACTACTTGGACAAGCAACTATTGTCATTATTCATTTGGTAAACATTTCACATTACGCCTCTCGAGATGCTGCTCATCGGGTCAGCTTCATTAGCCATCATCGTCGTAGTCGTCGTCGTCCTCGTCGCTCTCCGGTATGGGCACAGCCGTGATGGTCAGATCGCGACCAGCGAAGTCAAAGTTAATTTCACACAGTGCTGCGGCCAGATCGCTGTCCATTCCCCCAACATCGTTGTCACCATCATCTGCATCGCCGTCCCCATCGCCGTCGCCATCGCCATCGCCATCGCCATCGCCATCGCCAGTTGCCTCGTCGTTGCTCATGTCATCCTCATTCCGTATCACATACAGGCTTTCCTCATCGTCGCGAGACTGCTCATAGAGCATGCAATGCTTGCGCTTGGCGTGGCGCAGCACGTGATCCTTGCGGCGCGAGCGGTACTCGCAGGACACGCACTTGTACTTCTTCTGCTTAAGGCAGTACTTTCGCACGTGCTCCTGCAGTTTCTGTGGCGACTTATAATAGCGGTTGCAGTGCTTGCACTGCATGAAGGAGTCGCGGGAGATGCCCGCACTGGGATTGGAGGCACGCAGACTGCTGCTCTGATTGTTGCTCGACGTTGTGGTGGTGGCATTGGTGGCGTTAGCGTTGGTGTTGGCATTAGTTCCACTGCTATTGTTGTTGAGATAGCCATAGTAGTCGTCGTGGCTGGCGGTGGCACTCGTCGAGGTTTCCACGCCCAGGAGACTGCCCAGTATGGGATAGATGTCTGCTGGTCAGCACAGCACGGAGGTGTCAAAACAAAAAGGAGAACGAAACAAAATCAAATTAATGGCTGGCAAGCAACTGATCAAACATCAACTTAAGCTATGTAGAAATAGTTTAATAAAATAATATAGAGATCTTAGTGTTGTTTGGCTACTACCCAATAGGCGCCGATGATCAAGATGATTTTGATGATGAAGGCGATGGTGGTGACTGTTGTTCGTGGTGGTGTTTCATTGCGGTTTATGGAGTTTAGCGGCGTGGGGGACGGATGATGGTGATGGTGACTGATAATGATGGTGTGTGGTGACGTTATGGTATGGTTGACACAATCCCCAGAGAGCTACATGTATGCACATAGACAAAAGCCACTCAAGCATTTCTATAAACAAAAACTTGAGAATATATACAGAACAAAAGAATAAATCACAAAATCAGATGTTGGTGTTGGTGTCGTTGGTGGGATTTTCAAAACTACAACAATACAGCAAATCAAATTACATTTATCATATATTTTGTGTGTTATATAACTATGATCTGTTCACTCTTCAATACAATATCAATGTCAGGCATGTGAGGGCCACCCAAGGGTCTTCTGTCTCCTTGAAGTCGATCCATTATAATCCACCTAGAAGAAGAGAAAAATCTATATTAGTTCAGGGTTTTTAAAGAGTTTCACTTGATAATGGCTGGACCAGGAAACTAAGAGGGAGAAATGGAAATCGTCAAACAGATTTATGAATTTTTGCAGTTTTTTTTTCTATCATTTAATATATTTTTTAATTTACTTTTATTTGTTGGTTGGTTTTTGCCTGTTCACTTATAACAATTAGATCGTTTTACTTGTTTAACATTTAAAATAGTTTCACAAATTTTGTTTAAGGCGTTTCTCGGCTTTATACACAATTACATAATTAAATTTACTCTGAATTCGTACTAGATTTAATTCGTTTTGTTAAATTGGTTTAAGCACACTTTTCATAGTCTAACTGGCATTTTGAATGTCCTTTGTTTCGTTAGATTTTTTTACTGTGTAAATATATTGGTATCTCTTCTCCATTCGTTAATCTAAATTGCAGTGCAAAAGCAATTTGGTTTTCGTTATGTATACATTTCATTTGAATTTTCTGTTTTCATTTTTTTTGATTTTGTAAATTTTTTTCTTGGCGCAAACTAAGCTATGGTACATTGGTTACAACTCGAATCGGTTGGTGTTTGATGCTTCTTATTTTCAACATTAACAATTCGTAAGGCGTGCGTCAACAGCAATAACATCCATTTCTCATTTCTTTTATTTTTCCTTTTGTTAACCTATGGCTAATATATTTATTGATTTTCTTGTGTTTGCGGTGTGCTTTGAATTTAGTTCCCCATTTTCGTTTCACTAGATTTTTGCAGCAATAGAATAAAATAATAGTTTACGAACTAAAGAAATAACGAATAGAAAATGATTCTTAATAGAGACAAACAAAATATCCGATTTTCTTCAGTTATATATGTGTGTTGTTTGTATTATGTTTGTGTGTTGAGTGTGTTAGTGTTTGTGTGTGTGTGTTTGAAAAGAAAGCCCTTCTCATTTCCGTAACCGACCTATTGCCCTCCCAATCTGCGATCTCCCCTGCTCCGATCTGATCAGATCTGTTCCTTGCTTCGTTTCGCTTCGCTACGTTTCAATCACAATTAATCACATCGATCCATATATATGCATACATATGTGTATGTATGTATGTTTTGTTTTGTTTGTTTGTTTGTATGTATGTAGCTATCTATATATACATAGATATATGTTTCTTTATATATAATTTTACATTCACAGCTCCTAGTTTACAACGTTTTAAAAATGTGTATTTTGTGTGTGTTTTGGATGTTTTTAAATCTTTGATATTAATTATGAACAGAAATAATAAGAATACATTAGTAGAAAAAGAGTTATCTGGGTTAGTACAAGTTCTCGAAAAATATTTCACTTTTTCTTGGATGTATGTGTTTATGTTTTACATACAATGGTACGGCCAGGTAGTATCCTTTCGCAAGAGGCCTCCTACCCATCTAAATCTGCTCAAACTTTGATGTTTGCCTATGTGCTAGCTGTCTGTATTGTGTTTTGTTGGTGTGTGTAAGGGGGTTTGTGTTAGTAAATTGTTATTTTTTTTTTTGTTAATCAAATTATATAGAAATTTATCACATGCTTTTCTTTACACTTTAACTATACGACTCGAAAGCTTGCCATTATGGACCACATAAGAGTATGGTATTTTCTTTTTCTTTTCTCTTGTACGAGTATATGGGTCAATTCGAGTCCATCACATGCGCTGTTGATAAATTATAAAATAGGTGTGACGGATGGACATCCATCTTCTTCCCTTATTGTTTTTTTTTTGTAACGTAAAAATTAGATGTTTCCGCTTAGAAAAGTAGCTAAAAATATTATGTTGTATAGATAAATAAGAACCACAACCTTAATAGACAAAAAGTTAAATAAATCGCGATTGGATTATTGGTTATACAAAAAAAAGGATACATATTGGGAAGTTCGTGAAGTGCACATCGATCTTCGTGTTCTATAACAAATGATAAACAGAACTCTAGAATCTGACTAGCGCAACAAGGCGACTTGAATATGCATATGTATGTATATAAATATTTAACCAAGCAGAAAACCAATGGAAATTATTTGAAAATTGTCAACGAATTCAAATTTGAAAATTTCCTCAACTAATTCGAATACTGACCGATATGAATTTTGTTTTTTGTTTTTTTATGATTTTTTATATTTTTCTGTCAACAATTTGAACAAATTTGTTGTATTCGCATATATATTTTGTGTTGGTATTGTGCCAGTTTGTTGTCTGTAGATTAATTTACATCTTTATCACATTTTTTTTTTTTGTGTCGCGAGTACTGCTGATCCGACAACAAACTGCGGTATGCGCCCCTCTGTTTGTTTGCTATTTTGTATGTTTTACATTTTTTGAATTATTTGAATTTAAAATTGTTTTTCTATTTATGTGTTAGGGGTATTACGATGAAGTACCTAAGCAACTCGATTATACAATTAAGCTCTTTCATTTGTATATTAACAATTATAAAAATGTTAGTGTGTGTGTGTGTGTGTGTATGACTATGTGTCTGTGTGTGAGTGTGTGAAACAAACTCTGTCGATTTCTATAATAACTATATATAATCGTAATCGTAATCGTATCGTTTTATAACAAGGCTTCTCTGCAGCATTCACTTCGCTCGTTTCTCAATTTTGACAACAAAATATTTATGTTAAGAGAAAATATACAATGTTATGATTACTATTAATTAGAATGAGGACTATATTCTTTATATCACATACCAATTTATTTTTCTGACTGTGACTCGATGCGAGTTTCCCCAACCCATTTACATTGCCAATTCCCTCTTTCCACCCTCTTCCATGCATCCCTTCCTCGCACTTGTACATGCTGCTTTAATGTTATTTAAAAATAATTAATAACTGATTTTTGTTTCGTCCTAAAACTGTTTGCCTTGTGTAGAGAAGCGCCCCCGCCCAAAGCCACACTTATTTCGTTTCCTTTCCTTTCGTTTCGTTTCGTTTCGTTTCCTTTCCTTTCGTTTCGTTTTCTCTTTTTGGTCAAATTAAAATTCCCGCTATCACATATCGTGGTTCATAATTAAATCATAATTTAAAAATTTTCATGGAATGAGCACAAGATAAATTAATAAAAATTTCTGTGTTTCTTTGCTTTTGAAAAAAGAGTAGATAGAGATCGTTGAGTTTCAACTACTAGCTATAATTTGTTATACTACTATATACCCGCAGTATTTATCATGCGTTCCTGTGGCTTTTGGGGGTGCGGTCCTAAGCAAACCGTCAATCTTTTTGCAAATTTGAATATAGTTTGTGAATATAGGCAAACGAAAACATGTGAAAAAGCGAAGAACAACGATTGTTTTATGTTTTATGTTTGTTTTTTTTTTTTGTTTTTTTTTGTTTTGTTGTTTTGGTGCGCATCAAATATTGCACGTATGCCTTCAATGTGGTCTAACTTACGGTCTACCTCTGACTCTAACTCGGACTCCGACATCTGACTTCTGACTCCGACTGTAACTGTCGTGTATCTTTCTACGTTTAGTGGTTCCCTTTCGTTGAACTAACCTAAGGCGCGTGAGAGGGCGCTGCACTAGAAATTACACTAAGATTAATGTGAATGTTTTTTGCGTTTGCTGCTGCTACAATAAAATGCATAACTTTCCCCATCCACAATCAAGAAAAAATTCATTGAGATCATTGAGTTTTCCAAAGGACTTATACATCATGCAACATGCTGCACGCCCGCTCTCTCACGCGCCTCTCAAACAATTTGCTCCCCTCAGCTCTGCCAATTCGGAAAAACAAAATTAATTTTTGCTGTTGCTGTTACTATTACTGTTACTGAAAAAAATATAAAACAAACTAAAAAAAAAAAAAAAAGTAAAAATATACGATAATGAGCTAAGAATTAGGATTGGTTAATATTCCATCATTATATACAAAGTTACGAGTTAGTTATCTGTATATATATATATATGTATATATGTATATTTATGTAGATACATATATGAAGTATATGTAAAAACGACTATATTTTTCAAGATCATTTGGAAAATTATATAAAACCGCACTCTGGACTGGACTGGACTGGACTGTGGTTAGGACTCTGACTGAAGCTGAACTGACACTAAGCCCCGAACCTGAACCCCAACCTGAACCTGAACCTCAACATAGACCTAAACCTGAGCTGCGCTGCGCCTTCAATCCTGCGATCCTATTCTGGTTGTGGGGTCCTAGCTTTATCCCAGATCTGGGTCAATAGCAACAAGTTGTTTGAGAGCCTGGCGTCGTGGATTGCCATTGCAGCATTTGTTGTATCATCGATGTTGGTGGGTGCGCATGTGGAGCACAAGATTGTGTTTGTGCTTCGATTTCTTGTGACAAATGGGGCACTCGAACTTTGGCTCCACGCCGCACTCGAAGCGCACATGTCGATTGAGGCTGTGCGGGCGGGCGTATGTGTTGCCGCATCTGTCGCAGGCGTAGGCTCCGCCACCTCCTCCGCTCCCACTAGTATTCCAATTGCCACCCGATCCACCGGCTGCTGCTGCCGCTGCAGCAGCCGCCGCCGCTGCAGCCGCTGCCGCCGATGTAGAGGCTCCACCTGTGGAGGAGGCACTTGTGTTGTTGGCCGCCAGGCCAGCAGCCGTCGCAGCGGCTACTATAGCAGCAGCAGCACTGCTCGATGGGTCTGCTCCGGAGCCAGATATCATTCCCCCGCTGCTACTGCTGTAGCGGCGCGTTGGCGTGTCTGGGCGTGCCACTTGGCCCGTTCCAGCTGTATATATCAGCTGTGGCAGTGGACGACTGTGTGGAGTATGCAGATGGGTGTGCTGTCCTCCTCCGGCCGTGGCAGCGGCCAACAGTACTTTGGCAAAGTCTATACGCAGGTCGCAGGGCTCATTGTCCTCTTCGTTGCTGTCGTCGTTGTCTCCGTTTCCGTGCCTTTGTTGCGACTTGGGCACCAGCTGGTGCCCTGTGCAGTGCGTGGGAGTGGCCCGGCCACTGTCGATCCGGAGGTCATGCTCGTTATGATCGTCCATGCCCGCACTCGGCTCAAACTTGATGACGCCCATGGGCGTCTCGTTGGGACTGGTGTACGGACTGGTCTTTAGGTCCATCAGGCTGTAGCTCCTGTTCGTGGGTGACAAACGGCCGAAGTCTGTGGAGAATGGGTGATACAGAAAGCAGGGAAACTATTTTAGTTTTTCATTATTTTTACTTCGGTTTTCAAAGATTGCATGTCTCCTCTCTAGATGGAAATTATAAAAATACCTAAAACTAATTGGAAGTAAATAAATAATTAAGGGCTTTACCGTGATTTTGTATCTTTTTTGTTGGTTTTTTTTTGGTTATATGTATGTTGCTTTAGTGAGAGATATGATGCTATGGATTGGAGTGGAGTGGACTGAACTGGTGTACGTGTGTGTAAATTTGTGGATGTGTGTGTGTTTGTGTCTTGTGTGTGTGTGTGTGTGTGTGTGTGAGCTTTTTTGTGAGTAGGCTGTAAAGTAAATGTATTATTAAATATTAAATTAAAACACAATGAGTACAATAATAAATGTCGAGAAAACAGTTGGAGAGCTCAGCACAAAAAAAAAGATTCAATAGAGTTTTGCTCAAGTTACAAGTGAGAAATGGTTAAATATATATATATATATATCATCTATAGGAATGTGTGTTGGGTGGTTAGTGACAAAAACACTTAAAAATAATAGAGAGGGGAGAGGACATATAACTAGTGGAGCTTGGAGACAGAACAGGACAGCAGGACAGCCTCCTCAGAGCTTCCTTGGCCTAAAGTGCATTGTTCTTTTTTTAAATTATATTGTATAAATAAATACGCATGCAACATTAAAATGTAGGAAAGAAAACTTAAGAGATTATAAATAAATAAGTTGAAAAGAATTTGATAGAAAATTGGGCATTTATGAAATACAATTCTATACAAACTAAGTTGGTTTTCGTTTTCTCATTTCATATTTTAATTTGTAGATAATTAAACGCTAGATAGTATATTAATTAGATAGATGTATACGCTTCACAATCGCTAGGAGAAGACAGGTAAAGATAGAAGAAACTTAAAGTTAAACCTTCGGCAATACAAACGAATGGAATGTGAACAAAAAACAGAACAAACTACAAATCTAGTTCCATACATAGTCATATAGGTATAGTTACTTCGTCTAACAGATACATATATGTATAAGGTCTAGGAAGGATACATAGTTATGCATATCTATAGTTTATATAGTATTTATATATATATATATATATATGTATGTATATATATATGTAGTATGTTGTAGTAGTTAAGCATGCAAACAACAATAAGAGGGAGAGGCAACACCATAACTGCGTTGTTTGGCTGTCGTTCATCAGGCAACATCACATCCACATCATCATCAACATCACATCACATCCATCCACCTGAAATAGAGATCTGATTAGTATGGATTCATAGCAGGGGTACGAATGCCTAAGACTATGTATCGGAATGAGGGTAGGGACAGGTGGAGAATGGCGAGTGAATATCTGTGGAGTGTCTGTGGATGGAATGGAATGAGAAAGTTCTATAGAGGAATATGCAGTTAAAATAAGTACAACTTCAGTGTTTGGTATTTTGTTTTTGACATTTGCTTTTAATTGTATTTCGAAATTTCTTTGGTTTTTGTGTTGGGTTTTTGGTTTTAATACATTTTTCCGGCCATAATTACGATTTTCAGTTGAGAAATACATATTATTATAATGGTAATACAGAATCTCTCTTGCAGGTTTATAGAGGTATTTGTTCCTTTTTTTTCTTTCTCAGTTTTTTTTGTTGGATTGGGGTTACATTACAATTAGGTTGGGGAATCTGACGGAACACTATTATCTTATCTCCTGTCCTGTCTTGTCCTGTACTTCCCTGTGTTTCTATTTTCAGTGCCGGTTCAGATTCGTGATTCTGTTCATTTAAATCTAACAATTTCAAAGCATACTCGTACATGCGCTGATATTTCGAATTAATTTTGTAAACATTGTTATTATCAATTATTAATTATAATTTGTGTCTAAATTGAAAATATTATTCCGTTATCGTTTTGTTTTGACTAGATAATCGTTTATAGGTAATAATTATTATATAAGCATAACTTAATGACCAGAAATAAATCTTTAAAATGTTTCTAACAAATTAAAAAGCTATTGCGTATGCAAAAAAAAAAAAAAAATACATATTAATATTAAGTATCTTTAGAGGGGCATTTGCTTTATGTCCATGCCATGCATATAGTTAGGGGTCTTTTACTTCCATACTTAATATAAAAGTTTCCGTTTTGGTTCACAAATGTTGCTGTGACGACTAGTTCAAGTAATTTTCTGTTGGTTTTCTTTGTTGCATTTTTTTTTGGGTTTTTTTTTTCTGGGAAAAAATGTACACATATTTATATGTTTTCAGTTTCGTGAGAATTGTCTAAAGCAATACAATATTTTTTTTTTTTTGGTTATTTTGATTTTTTTTTTTTTTTTTTTTTTTTTTTTTTTTTTTTTTTTGTATTGCAATCTATACCTAAATTTGTTTTGTTTTTTCTCTGCGTCTGTGTCTGGGCCCAACGACATCGTTTGGCTTCCTTAACGAAAGGAAAGATTGGGGAAAAAGCCAAGTCAGTTTCAGATATCCACTGCGAAAACTCAAGTTGAAGGAATAACTAAAATTTGTACTAAGAGAAGATGTTCAAAACCGTCCTCAGCCGTGGCCCCGACACACGTAATTTGGATTTTATACAAGTCCAAATCTCTCTTAAACACTGTCCTGCTGGAATACCAAGGTGTAGCTGCTGCTGTTGCTGTTGTTGTTGATGTTGTTAATGCTGCCGACGTTGCTGGTGGGCACAGCTAGTGGTGGCGGTTGAGCGGACTGGGGTTTCTTCTCCTCCTCGACGTCCTTCTCGCGGTCCCGGCACTTCGTGTTGAGATGGCGCTTCAGATTACTGTGGACGTTGGTGGCATATCCGCACATCTTGCTGCAGAAGTAGCGCGGCGGCAGGCCGCACTCGTTCTTCAGGTGACACTTGAGGCTATTCTTCCACTTGTACGTGCGGTTGCAGTTGCGGCACACCCACGGCTTCTCAATATCGGCATTGTAGATCATGTCGGCGGAGTGCTCAAGCGACTCCTTCCGTGTGCGCTTGTTTTGGACCAGGATGCGGTAGCGGTTGTCGTCCGAGTGGGACCAGTGAAGATTGAGGTTCTGCGCATCTATGGGCAGGCTCAGCTTGTGGCCCAGCAGCGTGGAGTTAGCCGTGGTAATACTGGCCCCGCTGCTTGTCCCAGCGGTCGACGCATTCATATGGTTGGGTCCCGAGATCGTCGTTATTGTGGCTGGTATGGTGGGCAGCTTGATCTGCAGCGATTGACTGGTGGGTTGGAGCTGCAGGTGCTGCAAGTGCTGTTGCTGTTCGAGCAGTTGCTGCTGCTGCTGGGCACTGAGCACGATCTTCTTCACGCCCGTCCCGGAGCCCGACTTCTGCTTATCGTTGGACTGTTTAGCGTGCTTTTGGGTGGCCGCGGCTGTCGTCAGCAGATCATCGTCATCGTCATCGTTGTCCATCAGATAGCCGTCCTCGAACTCCTCGTTCTCGACTTTCACCGCATCGTAGGTCCAGGACAACGGACTGGCCAGCTTTAGATCATAGTCAAAGGTGTTTTCATCATCAATGGCCTCGTTGCAGACGGCCTCGTCACCATTGATCGACATGTTGTCGGGGTTCTCGATCTTCACAATCACCTCAGTCATGGTCTCATCGATGCTATCCAGCTCCACGCCAGCAGCAGCCAGGGCAGCAGCCGAGGCAGCATCAACATTGCAGTTGTTCGAAGAGCTCTTGTTCCCACTATTGGCCGGCGTTATGCAGGCGATTGTTGTGCGTCCGATGCTGCCGATCCTGGTGACCGTTTGGGTCAGTGTCTGGGTCACATTGCTCTTGCTGATGTTATTATTGATGTTGTTGCCAGTGGAGCTAGAGGCCTTCTTGGCAACTGATGCTGATGCTCCTGCTGCTGCCGTCATCGTCGTCTTAATGGGCGTTGATGTCTTGTTAGTGGTTTTAGCATCGTTTTTGAGTGACTTTTTGGACTGTGTTAGTTTGTCTGATTTTAGTTTTGGTTTTTTTTTGTCGATATTAGTCATGAAATAGAAATTCAGAATGTAAGTTAATGGATTTGTTAAGGAATGTGTTTATATATATAAAAAAAACATGTATAAGAACTCATGATGTTGTGTCTGTGTGTTCAGCAACAAAAGAAAATGAAGACTGCAAAAGAAAAAATCGTTGTAAATTTCAAAACGAAGTACAACAAAATCGGATTAACAAATGAAACAAATCAAGTATCAAGAAAAGTGTGAATGTCAATATGTGTGCATTAAAGTACCTGTCAGAGTATCGCCAGAGCTCTTCCCAATGACGGACTGATCGGCCAGCATGAGCCAGTTGCGCACACGTATCCGGGACTCTCCGCCTTCATCTGGAAACACGTTAGACAACAATGGGTAATACGTTAGTACTAGTTAATTACATTCAGAAATTGTATAGCTTATAAGAACGATTGATGTGTGCCTAAACTGAATGATTCCTAACCTTTTATATTTGTTTTATTTTTTGTTTAGTCAATAGTTTGTGTTGTAAAATGAAGAGTTGCTAAAAATGAAATAAAATTTGTTTTCTTCAAATAATAATTATAATACTTACAAGCAGTACATAAAAAACGCTACAAAATCTGTGTGTGAAAACGAAAACGTAAGTAATGTACATCAACGTAAGGATAAATAGATAGATAGATGGATAGAATCTATCTGGGAACGCACATAGCACACAGGTTTTGTTTCTTTTGCGTTTTATTACATGGAATTGTATATTTTTCACATTGAATTTGGGGTTTTTATCAATTTACAAAAAAAGTTTTACAAACAATTTATAGAAGAAATTAAATATATATTTTATATATATAAGGGTATGCTACTTCTGTTGCTTTAATGAGTATTTGTCATCTTATTAAGTTTTATACATAGTTTTATTTAAAACTACACATTTTATTTGTATAAATCTGCGTTTTCCTATTGTTCAACAATATTACATTCGAAAATTTTGAATTTTCCGTCCTTGTCGTAATGTTTTCATTAACAAATTTCCTTTCGTTTATTCTTCATTGTATAAAGAGACGCTAATTTTAGCCCAACACCGCGATAAAGTAACCAATGTTTTTTTTTAAAGAGTTTTAGTTTCTTAAAGAAAGTATTTTTTATATGTATGTAAGCATTCGAGATTTTCCATCGTCTCCGTTTCCGTCTCCGTCTCCGGCTCCTCCTCCTGTTTTTTCGTTTTCAATTAATTTTTAATTATTCATTTAGAAGATATTTTTGTTGCACAGTTTTACTGGCCGCACATTTCTGTTTGGGTGTTCGTATCTGTTTTTGTGAATGTTTGGAGTTGTTGTCGTTGTAATTAAAGCTTAATAAAATCATCTATGGAATGTATTTCGTTGTAGTGGAAAGCAAGGTATAAAATAAATTAGGCTTGACTACTTATGAATGTGCCGATTAATATATTAGTTATCGCACACATTCGTATCGTATTAATAAGGTATCAAAAAAATAATAAATAAAGTGCATGTGACGTATTTGTGGCGGTGTTTTGTTGATTGTTGTTTCCGTTTATGTAGTGCTGTAGTTGCTGTTGTGGTTGTCGTTGTCTTGTATTCAGTAGCTCAGCTACTTGATCTTTTGTTGCTTTTGTGTTTGAGTTATTGAATTGGGATTCCCGTTCCCTACCTCCAACTAAGTACCTGAGTTTAAATGTCTAAAGACCATTTAAATCCTGACCTCCTGCTCATCCTCATCCTCTTGACTTTTACTTAAATTCCTGCCTTAACCTACTTTATATGGCTTTACACAGTTACGAACGTTTGCTTATCGTAGATTTTAAATTACAGTTTACGCGAATTGCTTCTGGTTTCCATCCATTTGTGAAGGCACTTTCTTCGTTGACTACCAAACGCGCTCTCACACCCTCTCTTACACTAACTCCTATAAAATGTTTTTGAGCTTAGTACATGTTGTGTTTAGCCTAAGACATCGTCATAATAGCAAATATTTCAACTTGAGGTAAATTGTTGTTTAAAGAGGCTAATTACTGACTGACTGACTGACTGACTGACTGACTGACTGACTGATTGATTGACTGACTGACTTTATGTGTGGGAACCTGGTCTGAATCTGTTTTGGCACTGCTATAAATTACTATGGGTTTCCAAAGGATTCTTCCCGTTGATCCATGTACAGGCATCTAGAAAGAAGCTCTGCCATGATTTTTAAAGTATTCCCACGTGGACTTTTTAATTGTTAAACTGTTCAATAAATTGAGGGTTAATGCATTGTTTACGTCTGTACTGTATCTAGGGTGGTGCTCTGGAATGAATATCTATCGGTTAAACTCCACGCACATTACGCCGTGCATCAGGCTACAGGTAAAGGTAACGAGTACCGTTCTGGGCTCGTGTTCGTGTGCCTTTCCCTAGTAATATCTTAATATGGTCTGAGTTCTCGTTACTTTTTCATCTTACATATCCACTGAGTTGGCTGCTGCTACTACTACTGCTGCTCCCTGGCTATACATCCTTTTTATATGTATATGTATATGTCTATGTCTAGGTATATGTATGTATGTAGAGCTAGGCTAAACTATATATTTCACTAATCCTAAACCGTTTCATTGTACAAGATTTGTCTTTCTTCTTTCGTTTTGTGGAATGTTGCAATTTTAAAATTGTATTGTATTGTGTAAAATCATTTTACTGATCACGTTGCTGTTGCTGTTGCTCTTACGGTTGCTCCAAGTTGTAGAAATTATAGATTTTCAAATCGGTTTTGTGTAAACAATTAATAACAAATAACAAAAAAAAAGTATAATATGTGAAATGGCGTAAATGTTTGTGCTTTGCAACAAATTGTTTTCGTCCTCTCGAACACCTTTTTCGAAATTTTTAGGCATCTTAAAACACTATTTCATTTTCGTATTTTGTTTTGTTTTCTTGTTTGTTTGTTTGTTTGTTTGTTTGTTTGTTGGTTTGCTAAAATTAATTTGGCACACTGATTCCGTTTTCCCGAGAGCATGGTGTGTGATTTCGTGCTTTACATAATTTTCTTCCATTTGATAATCCCTGATTCTGTTTAGATTTAGTTTCTTCATCGTACTCGTAATAACTGCTCAACTTTAACTCTTTATACACAATCACTTCATTTATCCTCCATTTATGAGAAGTGCGGATGCAGCTCCGTGGCACTAGCCAGGGCAGCCGCTGCGGCTGCCGCCACGGTTGCAGCAGTGACTCCTCCTCCGCCCACTCCACTGCTATCGCCATCTAGGGCTGCAGAGCCAGCGAAGCTTTTCACATCCTCCAGCTTGAATTTCTCCTTGTGCATGCGCTCCATGTGGCGACCTATGTGCATCTTCTGCTTGGCCCGGTACACGCAGAAGGGACACTGGAACTGCGGTTCCTTGCCGCACTCCCATTTCTGGTGGTTCCGCAGCGAGGACTTCAGCTTGTAGACACGGCCGCAGACTGGGCATGGGTGTCCAGCACCATTGTCGGTTCCGCCCAGTGATCCGTTGTTATTGCCGTTGGATGGGGTCGCGCTCG